>NC_046358.1:82012368-82321012 GCF_004027225.2 Strigops habroptila
GGTTCAAACTTTGAAGCCTTTCATAAACATAATGGTGAGAAGAGTTACCTTAGTGAGATGATGCTCCAGATAAAAATGTGCAAATAGCCCCCTGTGGTGAGTGTGCTTTAAAAGAGGCTTCTTCTGAACATGTTGTTCTTTTACAGCCTATACACCTGGCAAATATGAGAATGGAAAGATTAAAAGGTGAGAAAACATCACTGAAAGCTAGGCTGAAAACTGCCTAAAGGGTTCGGTTGATATAAGGAGGACAGCAAGGAACTGATTCTCCTCTTGCTTGTACCACTTTAACTTGATTACCCTTGTTTGAGTTACCTTTTCATAGAATGTTTTTGAACTAGCTGTTGTTTGAGATCTGGTGATTGCAAGGAAAGGTGACATTCAGAGCTGCGTGTTTCTGTAGTACTGTGGATGAGGATCAGCTTCAGGGTGTGATTCTGCTAGGTAGCCACAGGTAAGTGTAGATCACCATTTCTTGTTTGTTTTTTGTGAGTCAGGGCCATTCTGCAGATAGGCTGAAGCATCCAGGACTACCTAAAGCTTCTGTGAAAATTCCACCCCGTTCCTTGCAAAGCTGACCACATTGAAGTAATAGCATACAAATAGAGAATAGGGGTAGCTGGAGAATAGCTTTGTCTTCCTTCTTCTGAGGTATTTTGATTCTGTAAATGTGCTTAAGAAACAAGACCCATAGTCTCTGTGCTATTGGTTTATCTGGAGTGAAGTCACCTTTGTTAGAGACTGTGACAAGCGGTATTCCTTCCCAGGCGTGCCCCCACTGCCCTACCCACCCATCACCGGTGCAGACAGTTTGCTCCTCATTGACACGATAACTTATATCCTGGACAGATTTAATTTGGTAGGGTTTTGGTTAGCATTTTGAAACTCCAGCAGCTCGTTTCAGTATATATTGCACTTCTCCCTGCAGACCATAACAAATGCGTGGCTATTAAGCCGGGGTGGTTTCTAAACAGAAAGATATAGTATGTGTGTTTGGGCACTGGGGAGAAACATAATGCTTGGGGATTCTCAAATCAGAGAAGCAGCAAGTGCTTGCAGGTTGCTGTGACAGGCTCTGCGGATGACAAGAACACCAGTTCCAATGAAACCTTGCCACCATCGTTTGTGGAAATCCTGATTACAAATTTCTGTGCAAAGCCATTGCTGTGAACATTCATAGATTAAACCAGACAGCTCCTTTTCGAGTTTTACTTCATCTTTGCAGTGTTTGCTCCTGGGGCCATCTACAGCACATTTTCTGAGATTTAGAGAAAGAGTGAAAAATTACAGTGCATGTAGTGCCATAGGAACATTTATCAAGATACTGATTTTTATGAAAAAGGAGAGCAGATGGATTGAACACCAGTCTAGTTCTAATTGTAACCACAATATTTTTCAAACTAAAGGATATTGATAGTGTCCTTGAACCAGCAGTGATTGTTTTCATGAAGCTTTATGTTAACCATTAGAAGTATTTTAATATTTCTTGGCCTAATTAGATTCTTCTATAGATGGCAATTAAGCAAAAGGGTTGCAGTCAGTTATATTGATGTCAGATCAAAGTCTTACAGCAGTACTAAAGTTAAATGCTGTCAGCAGTGCTAATCTAAATATTATGTGCATTATTTATTGTGTGGTTTGTCTATCACTTGTAATCCAGAATTGCCCTGATTGTACTACAAGATTACATGTAGTATCACAAAATATTTGTAGAAGTGTTAATCTAGGAAGGAAATGTTAGGCATTTATGATTGCTAGCCAAACCCCCAAAAGTTAACAGGTTTGAAACAGCGACCTGAGTTGGTTGTGGGAGTGAGAAGCAGATTCTCTTTCCTCCCAGAGTACATCAGTTCAAAGTTGTGGCTTCAGCTTGGTTTGGTATTGAGAATAAAAACATATAAGACTCTTCTGAGTGCCTCAGGGAGAAAATCTCCTATACATGTCAGTATAGTGGCAACTCAGAGCATCAGCAGACAGACACCAGCCATAACAACAGGGAGAGAAGCAAATAGTTTTATATTTCTCTGAAAGAAAGAAAACCAGTGTGGTTTAATTGCAAAAACAGTCTGCACAACCTGTATCTTAAATGATGATAGCTAAGCATTTAAAGAGCCATTTTTGAGCAAAGACACGTTTTTCTATGTTGACAGTGACCTTTTTAAATTAGCTTTCACCTAAAGAGTGTAGAGGCACAAAAAAGCGTTGCATGTTGTATTGGTTACTCAAAACACATCTATTCTTCATAATGAGGGTTTGGCTGGCTCGCCGTGTTTATTTGTTCACTGTATTGAGCTGTTCCACACTTGATAATCAAAATGCTGATTCTCCTTATGTTCTGAGATGTAATATTGCTTTTTCTTATTCCCTCGTATTTACATGTTAATACCAGGTAGACATTAAGCCTGTTCTTTTAGTTACAGATCCCTCCCAGACGTACATCCCAAATTGTGTATGGTACCTACATGAGCTGGGAGGTAAAATGTCTTTGAGAGCAAAGTAAGAAAGGGGACTGGTAAAAATGAGTAGTTTGGACAGCTGGAAAGCTTCCCAAGAACGTTGTTATACGCTCCTGAGAGGAGCAGTGGAAGAACTGTTTCTTTTTGTGTTGTCGGGAATGCCACGCGTGCTGTGTGCTGGGCTCTTTGGCACTGTGCTGTGTCAGCGGGTTTCTGTGGAGTCTGCAGTACTTTGTGTCTGTATTCAGCAAACAATGTGCAGAATTGCAGGATTTGTTTTTCGTACATTTTCAAAGACAAAACATAAAAAGGCTATTGCGCTGTGTTGTTACTTCTCTCCCCAACAATAGCGTTTCATAGCCACCTCTTACAAAAGAAGTGTTCCTCAAGCAGAGTTACGGACACCCGAATTGTTCTCTGCCTACAAAGGCACTGTATTCTGCTGAACCGACTTTGCTAGTAATGTGTCTGCGTGTTACAAAGCCAGTCAGCATCGCTAAATACAAGGCTATAGGAAAGAAAACTTGATACCTTAATTTTTGCATAGCGTTAATTTCTATGTTGTATATTGAAAGTATTTCAGTTAGTTTCTGTGTCGTGTCTTCCTCTCCCCCCCCCTCCATGTTTCACCTTTGTTTGCTAGGTTTTTTTTGCATCCATTTCAAAATTGAGGTCCTGTATTTCAGCCCTTTCCAAGGACTTACTTTCTGTACCTTTGTTCTCTAAACCTTTTATGCTTCTCTTGGTATTCTTAATACTCTAATACTGAAATAAGAAAGGGGAATTTTGTGCACTTCTAGGTGTTTTAAGTACACAGTATAGCCAAGACATTTAATTTTATTAGTTTTATGTAAAAGTTGATAGTACAGAGGCTCATTCTACCTGATCTTTTGCTTTTTGCTATTGGTCCTTAACACCAGTTCAAATAACAAAAGGAGTGGTAATCTCTTTCAATGCTTTAGTACATATCTTCCTTAAAATCTTGACCACTTCTGCTCCTCTGACAACATCCTCGCTTGATTTCTTATCAATCTAATCTCTCAGAGAACTCCCACTTTATCCCTGTTTCAGATTTCTTGGAGTATCTTTTTTGCCCTTCCTCTTAATCTCTTTGATATTTATCAGCCATTTGTCAACCACTTTTGGAAACTCAGATTTATCTTGCCATAGCAGTTCTTACAGATCCTGCCACACCTCTTCCTCTCATTCTTGTCCAATTCCCTAGAGAATGTAAACATGCTGCTTGTCCCAAAGGATGTCATTGCCTAGAAATTAGTCATCTTTCTAGATCCCTCAAATTTATGTTATATCTGTTATTCACAAATTCCTCTTATTTTTAATAGTCCTGTGATGATACAGCCTTTCCAATAAATCTAAACCTCTTGAACTCTTCTTAAAGCTCTTAACGTGTTTCAATTACTGCAGTGCCTTTTATTTTTGTCTAAAGACTTCAGAAAGCTGCTCCTGGCTACTGCTTTGACATTTGCACTCCTGTTTTGTGTCCCTCAGTTTGTCTCCCTCTTGCTCTCTTTCGAGGTGGTTTATGACCTTTCCCATCCTGGAGGCAGGAAGGAGAGATCAGCTCCTGGCTCCAATCAGCCACTTGCCAGCCCTGTTAGCTTCTTGTTATGTTTTCAAAGACCTGTGCTAATTCCTATGCTGCTCCTGACTTCTACTGAAGAAAAAAAACCTAATCCTGTGAATCTGCCTCATTAGTACTACAAAACGCCTTCTGGAAGTGTTTCTGTGCTGGGAAGCCTACAAGAAACTTTGAGCACAATCCAGCAAGTTAATGCACTGTCAAATAGAGTTGAATAATTTCCTTCTGCTGTCTAGTTTGGCTATATCATCTTTGGGAGAGGGACTTCTGTCTTCTACTTACAATGCAAGATCTTTGAGGCAGTGATAGTCTGTTTCATATTGTTTGATGAACTGTTACTCTGCAAAGTCCTGGTCCATGCCCTTAACAGTTTGAGTCTGTTCTGGGGTTTCAGCTGGAATTTCCATGATTTGGGGAGCACAACTGAGAAAATGTCTTGCCTAGGTACAGCTTTGCTTTCTCTCAAATCCACAAGCCATTTAGTTGCTCATTCTCTGCAAATCCCAGCAATTCAATTTCCTTGTTCTTTTTAGGCTTGTGATTTACATGGACCTTCATTTATCTTTGCATTCTCACACTCCTAAATCCTTTCTTGCCCTAATCGAGTGTCCAGGTAAGGCTAAGTGTGCTACTTAATGCTTTGAATTCTGTCCAGCTATACATGCATTTATTTCTTGGTGGTGTGTAGCTTCTAGTGCAGACCTGATTTTTTCAGAGACTTCTCTTTCTAAAATATTTTCTGGTGTTTTGTCTGATGGAACAATATGTAAAAAATACGAGTTGAATAGATTGTATACAGAAGTAAAGAGAAAATACGAGGCTGTGACAGACTGCAAACACAACTTTGCCAATTTAACTGATTGGTTTTACAGTTCTATAACTCAAGAAATGTTTTTGATGTCAGAACCGAAAGGTTTCGAATGGCTCCATAACAGCATCTAATGCTCAAGCTATTTATAAAAAAGAGAAATAGGGAAACATCGAAGTTCAAATGTTAGCTATTGCACATGCCCAACAATCTTTTTCAACAATAATTTTATAATGGTTTTTAGCTTGAGGACTCAGTGCTGTGCATTTGTAGCAGCCAAATTGACACAATGGAGTGTAATAGCTCCAAAGCAGCTATTACGGTCTGTTGGGTAATTAAAAGCTAAATGGAACATTGAGAAATGATCCGTACAATCAGATTGGCAAAATTCTTCACTTTTGTAGATTTAAGTCACTCAAGTTGATGTTATCATTTTTTTTAAAGTGGGTTTATATTGTTTAAACCACCATGAAACCCAATTCAGCCTCAATATGACGTTAAGGAAGACATCAAGCTTTAGTGGCTTTGTGAATTTTGTATATATTATTTTCATTTCATTAAATACTTTCACACTTTTCATGTCCCCTGAGCTCATAGTGGAGAGGATATTTTATTTGGACATTCCTGAGAAGTATTACACAGGTTATTTGCCATTATTAGCACAACAGGGGCACAGCAATGATAATAGACTTTCCTTTGGTCTGATGTATGTGTAGCACAGCAGAGGCATACAGGAGCATTCCCCATGTGGTTCCAGAGTATGGCTTGGGCAGGGCTGGGCACTGGTGAGGTAGATATGGCACCCTTACTGCCTCTTGCTTTTGTAGTGCTCAGTCTAGCTGGAGATGGCTGTAGTGCTAGATGGAGCGGATACTGTAGGGTTGTTTCCATAGATATTGAAGCATTTCTTTTGATGACAGATTCATTAATCTGGAGCTATATCAAAGTATGCATTAATCTGATCTGACCTTCTCCATAGAACAGGTCTATATTTCACTGAGATACCTTATGTTGAGCACAAGACCAAAGAGCTTCAGTCTTTGAGCAATTGGGAATGTGTCTCAGGAACAGAACAAGAGACACCAGGGTACACTTGAGCACCCTCCAATAACACGGAAGTAATTAGATGGAATTTGTGCTACAGATTCTATTCTTGCAGAGGTTTTAGTTGATTTTACCTTTTATCTAAGTAGATTTAGCTATGTGTTTCAACTCTATCAGTTCTCCATCAAGGTATTGAAACAGTGAGGCTACAGTTTTCATTTACAAAAATCAATTTTGAAAGAAGATTGAGGTCTGTTACAAGTTAACTTTTCAGCTGCTCTTTTTGACCAAGAAAGCACAAATGTACGATAATAGAACTTGTTTTGCAAACACTTCTCCTTTAGAAGGGCTGTCTCGGGAGATGAATGAAAGGTAATCATGGCACCAGTAATGAAAATTGATCTTAATGCTATCACAGTTACAGTTACTGCCTTACGAATATTAAAGCTCATTGTCAAATTAGTGAACATCTCGAAAAGAAAAGAGGAAGAAAGAGGAAAATAAGTAGGGAGAAGGTTTGTGTGGTGCCGCTGAGCGGGTTAAAATGCATTTCTGCTGTTGCTCAGACAGCTTAAACTTTCCTAGCCACGAAACTGTGGTATAATATGAACTCTGAAATGTAGTGTTATAAATGTGTATGGAGTTCATATGTAGTTAACATAGTTGTAACAATGATTCTCAAACTTTTAGGGCTGTAGGAGAAGAAGTAACTGCTGTGGGCAGGTCTAGACCCATCTCCATTTGAACTCTTTTGACTTCATTTTTATTTCTTGTAACCCATGAACCTTTAGTTAGAAATTGGATTTATGCCTTGAGATGTGTGGTCTCATGTCCTGGCTTTAACGATGCTGCTGTCACATTCCAAAGGTGACCCTTTCAGTGGCAGGTGGGCTTGTGGGTCTTCGCCAGCTCTTCCCCTTGGGAACTCTTTGGTGGAACAGGCGTTTGTGACTTTTAGCCTGAAAACTCTGACCAAGCTCTAGTGTTCACCAGCTTCCTCTCAAGCCTTGTTCAGAACAAATCTCATTTCTGTCATTCAGCAAACCATTCCTTCACCTCTGCACAGCAGTGTTTCTTTAGGAGATTAAGTTATCATGACTGGATTTATATGCAGATATACACCAAATCATAAGATAAAATAGATTTCTTTGTCTCCTGAATTTCAGTGGATTGGTACCAAAGTATTCTGGCTGAGGATCTGACTCATTATGTTTGTATTTAGTAGTTCTAAACCTGTATAAAGACAAAGAGCAAATATTGGCTTCTGTAGAAGGGGGTGTGTTTGCACATGAGAATGAATATAATTTTGTGACTGCAGGTTTGAAAATCCATTTTTTAATTGGGAATTGGACATGTACTGCCAAGATTTCCTTCCCTATGCTAGGCACTAAAATAATGACTGCATTATTTTATAAAATATGACTACATGGTGGTCAGATCCGAAGAGGTTATCTTTGGAGGTTTACAATCCCAGATGCTCACAGAAATGTCCTGAGGAGATTGGTTTCCCTGACATGTGGATAAATTGTTTTGAGTCTTGAAGGTGGTGAATCAGCAATATGAGAATGCCTTTGCACTGTAACTTATTTTCCAGAGGAAGCACCCCAAAGTGCCAGCAAATACTCTACACGCATTAAATTGTGAAATCTTCATTTTATTCCAACCTAAATCTTATCTTCTTTGGAAATAAAGTTATCTTTTTAGGTTATGTGCTTAACTTCAAGCTCCCTCCAATGGGTTGCTGCTCCTACAGCTTTACTAAGCAACTCTTGCTGGCTGTTGTCAGTTCATTTTGTAGATCTGTCTGTCTTTACGTGGTGGAGGGCCACATCATTTCTCTTGCATTGATTCCAGGTCCCCTGAGACATGCTCACCCTTGGAACTCAGCAGCAAATGTTCTGCAGCTCCATCAGTTTCCACAGAACAAGCTGTTTCTGTTTTATTAGCCTTTATAAAGATACTTTTTTTTTTTGCTGATCCATAGGTCGGAAACTTCAGACAGGCTTCATGGTGATGCTGCCGGAACTGTACTTGACAGGTATTTTTCGACCTGTCTAGAGTTAGTTTGGTTTTAGTATCATTTCAGACAGCGACTGTAGCAAAAATTATGCTGCAACACAGGCTTCTGGTTAGACTATCCATATTTCAGGATCTAACAATGTTAGGTGTGCATTCAAACTTGTTAAAACTCTCTTTGACTGTAACTACATTTTAAAATACTTTCAGTTACAGTTACAAGCCCCAGAGGGAATCGGGGCTTTACCATTTCTCTCCTCCAGGACAGCACGCACTACCTGCTTCCCAAGCTCTTCCTAGCCTGCAGAATAAACGGTGAATTAATCTGTGACTGAGGGAAACTTACGGCACATGAAATTTAGAATGCTGCCCAGATCCTTTCAAAGAGGCTTCCATCTCTCTCAGACCTCGGGCTCTAGAAAATTGAACCAAAAGAACGTATGTTGTACCTCTGACAGAGCTCCTGTTGTTAACTATTTCTCTGACTCGATAACCTGGTGTTGATGCAGCCCAGTGCTCTGTTCAGAAACCTGCTCTGAGGAATGCTGCACCTGAGCTGCTGAGACAGTCCCTTCCATCAGCAAACTTGCAGGCACGTGTGCCTGAAACGGCTGTTCCTGCAAGGGCTACATCCCTCCATCTGCATTATTTTTCCTTCCCTAACTGAAGTCCTTGACAAAGCTTTTTCTTCAGACAGCGAAGGACAATCTCGCCACGGATTGCCCGCTTGTCTAATTCTTCAGTCTTACTAATTGCTGAAGTTGTAATTTTCAATCTGACTGGTGGTATCAGGAGGCCAAGTGCATGGTGTTAGCTGGGTCAGGACCTGCAAATTCCAGCATCTTAATGTGACCCCTGGCAGTTGACTCTGTGCAGTTTTATTCCCCATCTTTTCTCCTTAATTGCAGTTGCAGCTGTGTATGTAGCTGCTATTACAAGAACTGAATTAGAAAAATGGAAGAAGTTATTCCATGGTGCTTTGGCTCTAGAAGTAGCTATTTAACCCTGTGATTTTGTTAGAGCCAGGCATGAAATCTATGCCTCTGATGTCTCTTCTGTCACATGTACTTACAATGCCAAGAAAGAACACTCTCAAAATGATGATAAAGGGAAAGCTTCAGAATTGTGATAATTTTGACACATCATTACTATGATTGACATGATAAATAAGTCAGGTCATAAGAAATAATGCAGTTCTAAATCCCCAACCACATAAGCTTGCTGAGAGGGAAAAAAGGGTCTATTAAATTTTCTGTATAGAGATTGCAGTCAGTGGTGCATAAACAATACATTCTATAGCAACCTGTTCATTGCTCAAGTTGTTATTGGCAGGCACTGTGGCATTTCTACAGTCATTAAAAGGAGCTATCACTATTAATCTCCAGTCTCAAGGCAGACAGGTTTAACCTGAAGCCGATCATCAAATAATGGTAACATATATTTGTGCTATGCTGAATGTGCCCTTTCATCTTTGGATGCCTTTCCTGTAATGCTGTGAGAAAGGTTGCAGATTCTGGCCTTCATTATAAAAGTTAGTAAGTTAACCATATCTTTTTTTTTTAAAGACTTTCCCTCCCAAACCAATGGTATCCATGAAGGGAGGAGTTTTTATGAAACTTGGCAGCTCATTGTATGTATCACCAGCATTCAGGGTATCCCTTAGTCTCTGCTTTTCTTAGTCTGGTAAAAAAGCCCACCCTAAAGCTGTCCAAATGTTTATGGATGTATACATGTATGTGCTCAGTGAGACAGCTCAGGGTGAACTCTGTCAGTGAGCACAGCAGTGTAACTCAGTGGCCAAAAGAATGTATGGAGAGGGCTGGAGAGCACCTATATCAAATTCATGTTAATATTCCTCCATTAGAAGGAATAGTTTTTGATGGATTGCTGAATCAAGTCTTCACTATCAGAGTGATGTGCTAGCTAGTAATGTATTTAAGCGTCCCTTTTCTTTCTGGTGGCATAGGGAACTTAATCCCACCCTGCAGATTTATCTCTAGGCACAAGACCCTTGGGAAAGGGCAGCCGTAGGGATCAATTCATCAAGTTGCTTCCTTAGAAAGTGGTCTGTGAAAGAACTGAAAGAATCAAAGCATTTTGATTCATCCTCTCTTTTACTTCCCGTCCTCAAGGAAAATTGTATTTTCCTCTGGGAAATACGGGAATCTGTCAGCACAGACAAATGGGAAACTGTGATTCATAAAGGTTACAGAGAGAAAATTCGATATATTTTTTCATTCTTTCTAGAGAGAAAGTCATATCCCTTCTCGGATATCCCTTAACATCCTCTCAGAAATAAGATGACATCTGTCGTTTAAGCTCTCTAAGTACTCTTGTCCCAGTTCCAACTTTTGGTTGTGGTAATCAAGTGATTAGGGAGAAACATCCTCATCCCAAGTTATGTCTTCAGAAACCATTTTTCTGTGCAAATAAAAAAACTTCAATTCCTACCCAAGAGACTTTCCTAACAGAAAGTATCTTTGAAGCATCTACGTCACTAGTAATGTAGTTCCCCAGGGAGCTGCCGGGAACCCTGTCCACCTAGCCTGCTATATCCAGTGTGCTCATCCAGCTGTGGACAGCAATACACAAAAGATAAGCAAAGCAACAGCAGGTTACCCAGAATCTCATTTAACCCTTTTTCTTTGTAGTCTGTCATTGATCACAGTGATGATATAGACTGGAAAATAAAATTAACAATTTTGAGTGCAATCATATTCTTTTTTAGCTTTCAGAAGGCGGCTTTTTGAGGCAAGAGATAGCACTTGCCATCAGCTATCAGGGGCCAGGCTTAGCCTTTTTCAAGGGTCAGGTAGCTGGTCCTTATTTTTTTTCCTGTTTGTTTTGCTGCTGCTGTATTTCCTTTCATCAGCTGTGCTTAGTTTTTTTTTGAGCTTCTAATCCAAGTGGTTACAGATAAGGCTACATCTGACCGATAAGTTAATAAGGTCTCAGATTTTAAGAAATACATTAACCTGCTTTGATACCATGTGAAAGTCTCAAATCCTGAGCCTGCTGTTTGAGTGCTGGCTCTCAGGGAGCAGCCGGGGTAAGCTGGTCTGCAAGAGGTGAGGCAGGAGCTGAGGTTGACAGCGAGGCAGCAGCAAGGTCCTCCCTGACAAGGGGCATGGTCCTATGCTGTCTCAAGAAGGGTAAGCCCAAGAGCCCAGCCATCACCAGACAAAGCCATACTGACAGGGCAGGTCCAACCTAAAGACAGGAGGTCAAGTCAGCAAGGTACAAGGCTGGCTTCAGGCATAGCTCAGGCAAAGACGAAGGTCCTGAGCTTAAATGCAACTCCTCTGTCAGCGGGTAGAGGACTTGGCTGAGATTTCACACAGCTCTCACAAGTTAGTTGTTTTTGCCAGCAGCCTGATCCAGGGTTATACAGCTGCATCATATTGGAGCTGACCTTGACCACAGGCAGTGACACCCAGGAGGCAGGAAAAGACTGCAGAGCCTACTGGTGCACCCTGGGCCTCTAGCCTTTTGGCTGACATTCCAACTGCCCTGTGCAAGTAAATAGCAGCCAGGAGATGATTTTGAATGTATGGCACTGAGACCATGTCATTGTTCCTAGGAAAATTGGGCAGGCAAAGAAATGCTGCTGGTTTGCATCTTGAAGGACTCGGTTCAGAGGCTTGAGAGCAGCAGAGCCTTCTGCCCCGGGCTCCTTTGCTGGCTCCATCTCAGAGCAGGGCGGGCAGTGAATCCAATTGCTTCCTAACAGGAGAATAACACACTGAATCTATTCTGCAATATTTCAGACTGTGTTTCATTTTGGCTTTTTTGTTTTAAAATATGTTGAATATACACTTTTGATCTCTTTGAAAAAGTACAGAAGCTATGGCAGAAAACTACTGTGGAGACTGGGGAGCAGAAAAGCAGATTTTTAACACTAGAATGTAATGCGCTGTTTGAATGGCCTTATCTTACATTATGATCCAGAGTTTAGACATGCATTTGTAATGCTTGTAATAGCTAAAACTCAGTACAGTTTGTGTGATGACATGTGCCAGAGTCTGCAGGCAGCTTGAAACAATAATTCTGAGAAATGCAAATTGCCTCTTTTATTCTCATACTATGATAAAACCTGGGAGAATTACCTTTTTTCCCTTATCATGTTTGCTGTTGGCCACAGATGCTGTGAATAACTGTCCAGCGTTGTCTGAAAAGATGAAGTAGAATTTAATATAGATTGGCATAGGACATTAACAGATCTTTCAACTGAGAACTGATGTGCAAAGGGAGTGTGAGGAGGGGAGACAGCTTCAGAGCTTGCAAGATCCCTATGGATATTGTAGAGCATCTTTTTCTTCCAGTTGGAGATTGGAAAGAGAAGTTTTCCATCCTGTATTTGAATATAGCCTAAAATGTTAAAAGGTCATAATAAACAGGTCAGACTTTCATCTGCTGGAGCCTCATTTCAGTAATGTTTGTCCTTGCCTCATTTTCACCACATGTAAAATGGAGATAATGGTTCCTGCATCTTCTGCAGAGGTCTCTGGTGTACTGGTAGAAGCAGTTGTTATTTTTCAAGAGCACTTTCTACTTCTCGCACTTTCCAGTGGTAATAAATTGTACTTTTTAATGGTAGGAGTAAAGGTTTTCTGCAGAATTAAATCAGCTTTTTTAAATGTTCCACTTTCCCTCTCTGCTGGGTTTTACATTTTATGCATTTGTATGCACAGAGAGGAATCAGGAACAACAGAAAAATTGATGGCATTTAAAAATGTTTGTTTTAAAGCAGTTTTGATGGCTCTAGTTCTCCTATATGAGATAGGAAACAGATTTCTTCGCAAGCTACTATTTTTTCTTGTCTTTTACATTGCCTATTGCTATTAATTATTATGAACGATACATGCGATTCACTATAAAATATACAATTTTATGTCCACTCTGCTTGTATTAAGGGAATGTTCAACCACTTTACCACTTTCAAAGACAGCTTTGAGTAGTTTAAGAATCTTCTGCAAATCAAGTTAATGTCTATCAGAAATGTGGTTATTTTTATCCGGCCCATGGTTACAAACCTAAAATTTGTGACCAGCCAAAAAATAGGAGATGCAGAGAAATGCTTAAAAGCCCACATTTGCAGAGCTGTGGGCACAGACTGAAATTGAAGCTTGTAAAAACATAAATAAAACAAACTAACCAACCAACCTGTTCCCTTCCCAAATCAACAACAACCCCCATCCTCAATTTGTGCACCATTGCTTGCTGGATTGAGGCTAAGTAATAAGGAAAGCATAAACCCAAGGCAGTTTCCACATTGTGTGAAATAAATTGCTTTATTAAATGTATAAAATCCTCAGTAGATGTGTCTAAAATCCCTGTTTTACATGTGTTCACCTTAGCACGTGGGGCAGCTGCTTATAGAACCCAGAAAGCTGCAGGGTTTGTACCCTGGACAAAGTTCTGGTACCAGTAACTTGCTCTGGCCGTGCTACCTTGGGAAGTGTGGTCTTGCCTCTTCCCTTTCAAAGGTCAAGTTCTAAGGTGCAGTAAATGCTTGAGTGTGAAGAAAGTTTCTAAGTTATAGTGGGCTCTGTTACAAAGCTGCATTAAAGCGTTTTGCTGAAATACCAAGTAATCCTTTTCTTTTTCAAAATTGCTAAGTGAAAACACATTGATTTTTATTTTCTTTCAGCTGTTTCAATAGCTCAAGATTATTACTATTTTTAAGAGTGATAGAGAAATGTCAAAAATGATTCAGTTGTACTTTTATTTTTATATATCACCAGACTTTGCTTTTTTCAGTTTTGCCTTTTTGTGTGTGGGAGGGGAGGGTTGGGGCGGGGGGGTGGTTACAGGCTTTGGAGGCAGTGGGAGGGAGAGATTATGGTTTCTTTCAAAAGGCTGCTTGTATTTCTGAGTTTTCTCAGAGATTTTGTGGTTCAGTAGCTATCGATTTTGTTGTCTTAAATTTGGTCTGTGCTGTAAAATTCTTTGGCCAAATGGCCTGGCACACCTTAATCTCTTCTTTATAATTACTCTTGAAAGAATGGAGACGAGAGATCAGTTACGTGACACACCTCAGGGTGTTTTCAGTAGCTTCTCTAGAGCACTAGCTTTTGATACTACATGTGATTTAGTCATTTAGTATTTTCTTTCACTAAAGATAGAGGTAGATACAGTGACTGTTAAGAACTAATGCCACAGTCATAAAGCTGGAGAGAAGTCACAAAGCAGAACAAGGCAAAATGAGCTCGGTGTTGTAGGCTAATGGGCATCCTACAGAATCCAGGTTCCAAGTGCTAGCAGCAGCCAGCTCTTCCCATCTTAGCTTCCAGTTTTGTTTTAGCTGCTTAATTTAATCCATATCTAAATGCATTTTATATATGCGTGTATAAGTGAAGTGATTCATCCTTGTTCATTGTGTCTAAGTAGTTTGAGGAGATCGTACATGTAAGAGAGAAAGCAAGTGACAGTTTTATTGTCAAGTGGACCCTGCAACGTTTTTCTTACTGTTTTAGTTGCTCTAGCATTTGATAGTTCTGCACTAACACAGCCCATTACCATCTGGATAGCAGAATCGTATTGTTAAGTGTTATTTTTGGGGCAAATCAGAATAAAATGGGTTGATGAAATCTAAACAATGTTGTTGTGTTCTGCCTAATCACACATTGACAATTAGTTTCAAACTGATAACCCAAGGACATTGTTTCTAAACCTGGGGGTGAATTTAGTTCTTTTTAAACCAAAGTGAAGTAATGTCACTTGTATCTCAGCAATATTTAAATTCTTGTCTTAGGCAACAGTACATTTCCTCATGTACCATTTTCTCATTTATCCCCCCTAATTTTTCTTAGTAACTGTAATTCTGTTGTGACATCCCAGTGTCATGTTACAATGATAGAAATTGCAAATAAGAAGCAGCACAAAGCGCAAAGTTTGGGATGAGCTGGGAGCCAAGAGCACCCTGTGGAAATAAGCTTCTGTTTTTCACTACCAAAACAATGAGTCCTTGTCATATTCAGGAGAGGCTTTTTACCATCCGTACAGCTAAAGCAGCGACCCAGCCCTTCTCTGAGAGGAGAAGAAGTCAAGGCAAGACGGAAAAGACATCGTACTCTTTAACTCCACTCTTATCTGGGAGCAGCAGATAGGAAATCATAAGTACATTATGCAAAAAGCATTTGTACCAGCCAAGTAAGGTACAACTAACAGTCTATTTTTAACAATGCTGACACTACCCATGCTGCAGAAATACTAACAAAGAGCCTCAAGTAATAACTTCCCCTTAGATTTCTTTTAACAGTACTTGCAGCATTCTCTGAGCAGGCATTTATATAGTGTGTATAAATAGGCAGACACAAAAACCTATTCCATCTTCCAGAGAAGAGAGACGCCGGTTTATTCGCACTTCAGAAAATTAAATGCTTATCCATCTGTGGAATTATTTTTGAATGAATAAGTTTGTAGACTTTCTTTAGCTGGGTTATTGTTTGCTCTTTTGGAACATTCTTTACTTTCACAGTTGTTTTGTTCTTGCTACAGAGGAAATACAGCAATGTGTATTTTTCTCCCTGCTGAGGTCTGAGGCAACCTTATATTATAAAATAACCAGAGATTGATAATCGCAAAGGCTGCAAAGGGAAAGCTGCACTTTATTTAGAAGAACATCTGTGCTATAAAGAAAAATTCTTTCTTTTGATAGAAAAATATTTCTTTGGATTCTGAGCTCTGCTCTGAGTGGTTTTTGCCCTGCTTTTTTATTTTACAGTACTCTAAATATATACATGAAATTTTATTTTCTTCTGAATCTGTGTGACCTGAACAACCCTACTTTTATTAAGGATCGTATCCTTTTATGAAAGAAAGTGGAAAGAAGTAGCATGTTATGGTCAGAGGGATGGAGAACTTTAGACCATATGGAGTGGACCTGAGGCCCCTGATAACCTATTTCTCAAAATATTATTCTGACAAGTCATTCCATATGTTAGGTTGAGTTAGCTGTTGGAAGACGGCTGTGGGGTATCTTCTTGTTTTTCAGATCTGCTCTCTTTGTGTAAAGACTTGGAAACAGCAGACCTTTGGGAGCAAGGTAGCAATCTGGATCCCAGAACACGTTTCTCGTATATAAATATATATATAAACAGAATGCAGCAAGACTTGACCTTGAGCTTAAAATGTTGCTCAGTGAGTGCATCTTGGTTTTAACAGTAGTTCAGTAACAAACCTGCTTATTTATATGTGTCTGTAGGAGTGTTCTCCTTTAAGCCTGCATAAATTGTTCCACGCCTGTAGTGTCTAGGATCTGAGGACCAGCTTTTAAATTTGATTGATTGTTTGTTTGTTTCTTTTAAAATTCAAATTATGTTTATATATAACAAATTTTAATCCCTGTTCTTAGAGTGGATTTTCTGGAGAAAGCTTTGATCCACACTTGGCTTATCCAGTAACTGTAACAATGCACTCACGTGACTTTGACTGAGTGTCTCTTATGTACACTCTTCAGATCACGATGGCCAGTTTGGTGGCCTGTGCACACTTACTAGCACCAAATATCTGTGACACAGGAGCCTTTCCGTTCACTGAGAAGGACAGATCAACTGTGGGGCACTTTCAGCTTTGTCTTTTGCCTCTTCTCAGTGATGGTAGGTTTAAATTCTTTAATGTTTCAGGAAGATCACAGATTTTTAAACGAGCAGCCAAGCACAGTAGGTAGCCAGGACTAAGGAAGTCTCTAAAATCCAAGAATACTGATTATTTTAATGGATTTGCCAGGTATCTAATACCTAATAAAAACTCCAACTTTAGTATTAATTTTAACTTTATTAGGACTGTTTGTCAGATGATCAGTATACATGTGCAAGTGTCTCCTTCCAGTGTACTGCACCACGACATCAGGTTCATTTAAAAGATGCTACAAAGAAATCGATCTCAGAAACTCACATATGATCAATTGTACCTATTTGTTTTATGCTCTACAGAGCATATTTAATCTTAAATCTTCCCCTTGAAAATAGTGCTTCATTTATTGTTGTGGTAAAATAAATTCTTGAAGGCATTTCTTAAATAATTTCCCCCAAAGTCACTGCAGATGCTTTTCTTTAAGTCTGGTGAAGGATAGATAAGAATTATGTGGTTTTCTTTCTTTTCTCTTTTCTTTTCTTTGTTACCACCCTATCATTTCTAAGTAGAAAAGTGTTTAAACCTGTTACAAGTAAGAGAAGCAGCAAGTAGATTGTCAGTGGTTGTGATTTTGTTTGTGCCAAAGGAGTTAAGAAATGCTTTTATTAATAAAAAAATGAAGCCACGTATGAAGATCCATTTGAAAATAGAAGGCAGCATTTTATTGTCTCCCATTTCTCTTTCTTTCCTGCTGCTTGACAGTAAACTAGAATCCGCTGGTGAGAATTGCAGCATCTGAAATAGCAGCAGTTCTCTGATTCCTGTAACACAGCCGTGTCCCTAGCTCAACTTTCCTTCTATATTTCTTCTCTCGGCTCTTGTCTCATCACTGCATTTTGCATTTCTGGACATTATGATTAACTGACAGCTCTATTTTATTTAACATCCAATTTCTGCTGTGAGATTTACTAACTTAATTTACCTTTATTAAGCTGTACATACCAGGTATGTGAAGGGCAGAGCTGTAAGATGTTACAAGTTTGGTTTTGGCCTCAGCAGAAGGTCACTCTTGCTGTTGGCTGCAGAAACCCCTGCAGTCACTGCCAGATCCCTCATACCTGTTTCCTCCTCCTAGATGCATGCCTGTTTAAATTTAAAAGGATGCTTCACTTACAATGCACTAAAGCACATCATAAAAATATACAGCCTCTTAAAAATCACTTCCACTGATGAGTCATTGCAAAATCTTTGTAAACATGAAAGTATTTTGGATCATACTGCTAAAACCCCAAAGCTTCTGGATGCTGGCTGCAGAGGCCCTGTGCTCTACCTGTTGCCTCTCGCATCACTTTGAAGCGGACTCTGAGGCTAATAGATTCCACTGCTAGACCATGGATATTCCCCCCCCCTTTTAACTGCTCTTGATTAAGATTACACACTCTATCCACTTATAGAGCCAATATTAAAGCTATCTGGTGAATTGAAAGCCACCTGAGTGTTCTTTAGTTAGAATAGCTTGAGGCTATGTATTTTTTTCATGTTAAAAGCTCTAATGATGTGCTGGATGATAAGTTTCTAGGCAGAAAGAAACCCCTCACCGTGCATGAGGGAAGGTCAGGTCAGTGACAGAGACTGAACTTCCGAATTGCTCTTTTTGCACAAGGAGTTGTGAGAAGGGAATTTCAGAGTGTCAGAGTAGAAATATGGTCTGCTTTTGAATTTAGCTGCCAAATCATCACAGGGAGCTGTTTAACTGAGTGGTGGCTTAATTTCCTTAAAACTACATGGGACCACACTAGAAATTTATTTTTCAAGTAGTCCTCAAATACAAAGTGAGCTTGTAGACCTCAAGTAGCAGAAAAGAGGAGGAAGAAGTGTTTTGTAGAAGGCTCACCCCCCCAAATAGCAATTGCGGGGTCACCTGCATTAATGGCCTGTAGGAAAAGGGCAAAATCAAGAAAAATAGCCACATCTCCCATCCATGTCCCAGTCTATAGAGCAGAACTGGTGAGAGACAAGCTGGAGAGACTGTGTCACCATGAACTATCCAGCTGTGGTGCCTCTCCTTGGGCACTGCAGTATTTCTTGTTTATAGAAATACATTTTCTATTTGTAAATCGACTGTTCTTACGCCCGTGTCTCTCATTATGCCCAGGAATAGACCCTAAAAACTCTCTAGAAGGTTTTGGAAGTTTTTCAATTTGCATTTTAGGCTCTGGTTTGTCTGATAAAATATATAAAGCTCCTCTTTGCTGTAGTACCTACACACAAAAGGGTAGAAGTTGTCTTGTGGATAGAGTTGAGTTCTCCAGTAATCTTTCCCTAGGGCTAAAACTAACAGCTCTTGCAGTCTGTGAAAGTCCTTACAAAGGGGGGAAAAAAGCTGTTACTGTATTATTTGTTTAAAATTAGGAAACACAGTGTGATGCTGGCTTTTTGTGTTTTTACCCTTGCTCCTACACTTCTGTTTGCATATATTGCAGTGAATCCTTTTCAACGTGTCAGACAAGAAAAGTTTGGCTTGTTTAGCTGAGTAAAATTAAGACTGTGAAGGAGCATGATTGTTTTCTATAAATACTTTAGGACGGAAACATCACAGAGGGAGAAAACAGCTATTTAAGCTAAAGGACAGCTTTGGCAGAAGAACAAATGGGGTACGTTGGCCATGAATACATTTAAGCTGGAAATTAGGAGTGTTTTTAACAGATTGAACAAGAAAGCTCTAGGAAACTTTCCAACCAGAAAAGTGGTGTTAAAAAAACTCAGGATTTTTACCGTGGGCCCCAGTACATTCAAAATGGGATTGCATGATGGGATGTCAGAGAGACAGGTAACTAGGCTGTCCCAGGAGGTGCTTCTAGTCCTCTGCTCCAAACAGCAGGATGCTCCATACATGTAAAATATCTTCTTGCCAATATTTTGCATAATTAATAGATATTTTCCATTTTCATAGAATCACAGAATGGTTTGGGTTGGAAGGGACTTTAAAGACCATCTAGTACCAACCCTCTGCCACAGGCAGGGACACCTTCCACTAGAGCAGGTTGCTCCAAGCCCCTGTGTCCAACCTGGCCTTGAACACTGCCAGGGATGGGGCAGCCACAGCTTCTCTGGGCACCCTGTGCCAGTGTCTCACCACCCTCATTGTGAAGAATTTCTTCCTAATGTCTAATCTAAATCTCCCCTCTGCCAGTTTAAAGCCATTCCCCCTTGTTCTATCACTACAGGCCCTTGTGAAAAGCCCCTTCCCAGATTTCTTGTTGGCCCCTGTAGGCACTGAAAGCTGCTCTAAGGGCTCTCTTCTCTCAGCCTGTCTCTGTAGTAGAGGTGCTCCAGCACTTGGAGCATCTTCAAGGCCTCCTCTGGACTCACTCCAACAGGTCCACATTCTTCTTGTGTTGGGTACCCACAGCTGGGCTCAGGACTCCACATGGGATCTCACAAGAGTGGAGTAGAGGGGGAGAATCATCTCCCTCGACCTGCTTGTCACACTTCTCCTTTAAGGCTCTCTTCCTATAATATGTATCTACTTAAATCAGGAATGTATTTTCATTCTCTTCAAACCAACCATCAAGTATACCTGAAGTTCAGTGCATTTTGCACTGCTTGCAGAACTGCAAGCTTGACTGGGTAAATCACACATTTTGTAGCTTAATTTCTTTGGGTAACTTTATTTTTCAAAGGTAAATGCATCAGAAGTTCTGTTGTAACAGATATGGCCTATCACACAGGCCCAGAAGGGGCGGATAGTAAAGGAAGGAGTGCAGATTTCAGGCACTACTTTATGACATGGGTGACTCAGCCAAGATTAATTCATGCAAGGCTTCCTTGACAGTTGTTGATGAAATGTTTTCTAATTGCTTCTCTTTACCATATCCCCCCTCCATACACTGGGTGTTTAATCTGTGACCCACTTGCTGGATTTTATTTTGAGTTTTATGATTTTATTCACACCCTTTCCTACCTCTTTTCTTTCACTTGCAGGGGGAGCAAATCGTGTTTGATCTCATGTGGACAAAGCTTAGTCACACCAACAAGCGTATATTTAGTCAATAAATATAACTGACCTAGATCATTCCCTTATTTTGCTGGTATTATGTTTTGTAAACCCTTTCCATATCTAATGTTTTATTCATCCGTCGTGATGTCTGATGTCTGGATCAAGATGAGGACTCGCTGCGATTGATTGAAACAACTAGGCCATTTTCCCTATAAATTTGATCCACAAAGCTAAGTTTTTATGTTGTTGCTTATTTACTTTTTTGAGTCTAGTTTCTCATAGGTTCAAGATCAGAAATTATGTTAATACATACATGTTTGAGAAGTCTTGACATATCCTCGGGTACTGAAAATTCATTACACCAACTCTGTGCCGTTGCATTGCTAATTATTTTATAAATACATAGTTTTGACTCAAAACCCCTCCATCTGGAGTTTTAATGTAATTCATCAAACTAAACAAATATGACCAAGAATCCTCCCAGGATCTCTGTTATTTTTCTTTACGTCTAGAAATGTGAGCAGAGACTTGCACAGTGCACAGTAGTGCACAACAGCATCACTATTTCCTTTTTATTGAAAATGAATACAGTCCATGAGCAAAAGTGAAAAAATGAAATGGTGACTTTTTATTATCTTCACACTCTTTTAATGTATAACCTGTTAATAATCACTGTAATAACTAGGGAACAGAGAGATAAGCCATGTTTTAGGGTAGAGTTTTATGATTGAGAAATCCAGTGTTTTCATTATTTGCATAATGCTTCTCTCTTGTGCCTGCAGGTGGTTGTCAATTTTGCTAGTCTGTTGATCAGGCTCCAATTCCTGTGGTGTGTCTTTTACTGCAAAGGGGAAGGGAAATTAATCTATTATTGATCAGGATCCAATTCCCATTGTGTATCTGGTACTGGCAAGGGAAAGGGGCATTAGTCCATTATGGGTTGATAATCCAAATCATCTGCAGGTTGTGTCTGGGAAAAGTGAAATATATTCCATTAGATAGTTTATGTTTGTATGGTCTTTTATTCCCTTGAGAAATCTCGAGATACCGTCTGATTGTCATTTCTCCTCTTTTCTCATATTCTGTGGTACAGAGGCAGAGATTGCACATTGATGCTACAAAGTTGAACTATTTATATGTAATATTCTTTGCTATTTGTATTGGAGTTCTATCTCACATTCTGCTCTTTCTAATATAGGTATCTATAATTTGGTAACATGAAGCTTTGCATGTAGCCTGCATAGTAATTGCAAAGGCATTTCTGCGTACTGTGCAAGTCTGAAAGTCTATAGAAAGTTTATACTGAAGGTTTTCTAATCTTTTTCTCCCAGGATAACTTATAAATGGTTTCAAAGTTCTGTTAAAGTATTCAATTTCTCCATTACCTGGAGGGCAGCATACTGGTCATCTTTCTGTGAAGTGTTTTTCTCTCGTAGACAAATTTCATAATATGATGAAGTAAATCCATTTTTTGGATGCTGATTCCTGTGGGTTTTGAAAACAGAACACTGAAAAGTAATGGCAGTAGTAACTAACACTAGCAGTCAACATCACATCCCAGGCTCTACCCCATACTAAGTAAATGAGGGGTATCTTGGCGATTATTATTTGGGCAACCCTCCCTCCTCCTGCTCATGGTCACCTTGTTTGTATTAAGTGTCTTTGGAGCGTTGGGACCTATAAGCCAGCCTCAAAAATAAGACTTGTTATTTTTCTCAAGTCTGAACTCAAACTATTGTTTCTTTTCAAGAGATAAACACTTTCTCTCACCTTTTATTTAGTCTGGTTTGTCCCGTGTCTCTCTGAGATGAATTTGAGCATCCATTGAAGGAATATTCTTAATATTCTGCACTGCAAACACAGGTATAGATAAACTTTGCATGCCATAATGTAAAATCTGGGGAAAAGCCTAATGTTTATATATTTCTGAAGGGAAGAGCACCTTTCGCATCTTCAGTCATACGGCCCGAAAGAGATTTCATCACTGTTGCGAAAATTAAGCGCTCAAGTGGTTTTAATAAAGTCTGTGATCTTTATAAATGGTAAATTATAATATTTAAAATTCTGTGTACCTCACATGGCAATATGTGTAGAGAGATAAAACCACTGTTTTTTCAGAGATGATAGGGCAGTCTCCTTAATTATTGTAGTTAAATAACAGATTAGAAATTCTACAGCTCCTTGATTTTTAAAAAAAATCAGTGTTATAGACCACTTGCGATGGGGTTCACTGTGTGAGAAGTGTTTACTCTTTCCCTCTTCCCTCAGTATTTCTCCGCTTTGTGCAGGATTGCCAGATTCTTGAATTCCAGAGTCTAGAGAGGAGTTAATGTTTAAAGGGACAGAAAAAACCAGGTTGTCTCTTTTGCATTTTCTCTTTTTTTTGGGGTTTTTTTTGGGTTTTTTGGTTGGTTTGTTTGTTTGTTTGTTTGTTTTATCTCAAATATTATCTTTTTTGGTGGGGCTCATCTTCCCTCTTTTTAAAAAGTCTAATATGAAAAAAAATAATATTGGTGCCAATTTCCCATAATATTTTGGGATGTAAATGGCAGCAGTTCACCAGCTGCTTCATGAGGAGCTGGGGAGGGGAACTGCTGAGAAACCTGCAAGGTCAGCTCCCTCCCCTTGCGAGTCTTTGGTGTTACGATAACCAAGCCTCAAAGGTTGGCTGGGCTGGGCCTGAAGACAGTGGAGTTATTGGGCCCTAGTACATACTGGTAATAATTAAGACTGTCTAATGAGAAGATTGGAAATAACGTCAGCGCTGTGGCTAAAATAGAATGCAAAATAAAGCAGAATGTGCTGGTTTTTGGAGAAAAGTCCCTGTTTGGATTAGGACTCTTGCCTGTGGCAGTCCTTCTGTCCAGCCATCTATTAAGGGCTAGAATCAGGATTAAGAGCACATCCCTTAAGTGTCCTTCAATGCTGTTCAGCCTTGTCTCTGCAGTCTCCTACAAGCTCCCCACAGGCTTATTGTGTCTAATAGCGAGGCATTTCTTGGCTACAGTTGTGGGGTCAGTTCATTTGTGGGCTTTTTCCCTAATGTTGCTTTGCTTTCTTAGCTGAAAGAAGGGGTTCAGAATACAGACAGGAAGGAAAGATCTTTTCTCTCTGAAAACATAGAATATGGGGGGGAATGGTGGTCCTGTGTCAGCAAATTAATTTCACTATAACTGTGTTCTTGTATTTATTTGTATTGCTCTCCCACTTCAGTGTCTTTGATAAATATTTCCTTCAGAGAAACTGAAGCTCTATCATTAAATAAAGGATACATGGGAAGTTGAGCAGTCCTAAAATAATGTGGAATGTCTATGGTATGGCAGGGAGGGGAAATGGCCAGTGACAAATGCAGAGAAGCTGCCTGAGGGAGAGAAGGCGGAGGAGGAACAGGTGATGAAAAGCCAGAAGGGAACAGCAGAGACCTAGAAAACTGGGACAAGAAAAAGTCTGATGAAGTAAAAAATGAACAGTGATGAGGAAAAAAAAAATAAATTGTTTTCTACAAAGGATTTTTCAAAGAAAATGCCTGTTTACCAACAATGACGTTCTGCATTGTACTTCAGTGTAGCACCAGTCAAGTGAAATCATGTCAGTGATTGCGGTAGGAGGTAGGGGAAGGATGAGGTGGTTTTATTGACAGGTAGGATAAGAAACTTGGAAAGTCTGGCTAGTTTTTCATTATCTGATTATTTGAAATAGCTCTCTACCTTCCACGGCCAGACTGAAGTGTCCTTTGCTGCATCACATCATCAAAACAAAATCAGTGTTACTCTTATCTCGATTAGGAGCCTGGCTGCTCCGATGTTCCAACCTGTGGATTTCTTACAAAAGGATGAAGTTCTTAAAGGATGGGGTGGAAACACAGATCCCACGTTTACAGCCTTATTGAGATTTTTACTCTAAAGTAAAACTGAATCTTCCTTTGATATTTTGATCAGCCACAAAACAAAGCTGCAAACTATCTCATGCAAAAGGGACTGTGGGAATGTCCCCGTTGAGTTTTATTTGGCAAGATGGGGGCCAGAGTGAATTACTCCGGAGTGAATTTCTTTATGCTGCAGAGGGAAACTTAAACTGTCTTTGAATATGAAATAGGAATATGCATGCTGCCTATGTACTGTTTAGATGATAGTTTGAAATTTTGTTGTTCTGTACATGCTTGTCCATCTGCAGCTGACCTGTGTAGGTATATTACTTAGAATCCAAGCACTAAGCATTTTGATGAGCCCAGTGTCACATCTGTATTCGGTCACTCGCTCAAAAGCTTTATCAACAGCCTGCTTTTAATAGATTTGTTTCAGGGATGGTACAAAATGAAAACATACACATACTTTATTTAGATTCTTGTTACAGTCAATAAGAAAGTTAAAGATACCTCACATTTTCCTGGTTGCAGGCAGAGTAATGTGCACTGCTATTGCCCCTGCTTATCTACTCACTGCACAATGAGCCACTTGCATATAGTGAACTCCTAGAGGTTACAGCAAAGCTGGCTTCTCCGGTTGGTTTTAGTGGGGTTGGGCCATGCTTCAAGGGAGCTGATAAGTCAAACAAGTGGCTTTGCTCTTTTCCAGATGGAGATAAGAAATGCTTACTGCCAAATTAGTAAATTGGTTGTTGATCTTTTAGCATTTCCTGTTGTAAACCTTCATCTTGTGCAGAAGTGGTGACCAGTAATGCTGAGGTTTTTTAATTCTCATCAGTAATAAGCTACTAATCCGATCACTGCTTGTTTTCTATTTTTTCAAGTACTATCTAGAAAATTCCTGCTATGAATAGCTCTAGGACCACTATGGACATCTTCATAGGAAATAGATTTGCTACCTGATAGCATCATATTCCCAGGAATGTTGTTGAACAGAAGTAAAATCTACTAAAACCTGGGTTTTGAGATCCCATGCAGTTTCCGTGTAGATGCCGTGTCAGGTCAACAAAGCATATTTATGGGAAGAAATAAGTATGTGTTTGCCACTTCCTTAGGTACTATTCTTGGATGCTTGAATTTATCTAGAATGTGGATGGTATTCGTAAAATTTTAAACTTATGCTCATGCTCTCATCTCCCATAGTCACTATTTGCCATCAATTACAAAAACAGCAGAAGGTAAAAATTTTGTCATTCAGTAAGTCAGGAATCTGCTAACCTTGAACTTTGAGCCCCATTACCAAAACCTCTGTCTATCCAATGGGGGAAATTGAATGTCAAATGGCTTTTGGTGTGCTGGGTACAAGAGAAGCAAAGAATATTCTATCCCTTTTCTGTTATTTAGGGAATTATCTTAAACATCAGGGTTCATACCTTGCATTTGCCTGTTTCCCATTCTGCTTAATGGGCATGGGTTAGCCTCCTTTACAGAAAACATTTGATGAACTGGCTTGCTTTTGCATCAGTTTAGTTTTATTTTCATTCCTTTTCCCTATAATTTTTTTATTGGATTCTGGATTCTTTAGAGAATTTTATTACTCTGTTATTCAAGCTAAAAAAATAGCTAATTTTTCTTTCCCAAATGAGTCGCTTGAAGCAAAGTACCTAAGAATACATGGGTATTTTAATTCACTTACTAAATGTATACAGAGAAAATTTACAAGCAGCGTTTTTACCATTTTTAAAGTGTCTGCTGACTGTTGCATAAGCTAAATTATTTACAGTATGATGCCTCACAAAAGAGTAGCAGATTTGGGTTATTCACTTTCCTGATAAGAAAAAGGGATTGAAGTTGCTGTGATATGCTGCTTTGTTAATTTTATATTTGTTCCCCAGTGTGTAAAATCTTTTTAAAGAACTAACATGAGTATTGGCAGGCTCTTTTGAAATGGTGTGGAAGTGGTAAGATTAAACAAAACATGAAAAGGTCTTAAAAATATAAGTCAGCAAGTGTTTGATAAAAATAAAAGTGCTCAACAATAGAAAACCTTTAGGATGCTTAATTTATTTGCTCTCTATTTGAGAATGGCCCCTGCACTCCATCTGGGAGTAGTTCTTGCGAGTTGTGTGTTTTGAGTGATTCTGAGCTGGGTATATTGAAACAGTGTGTTTGTACAGTTAATGAAAGCCCTCGAAAATGGTCATGCTGAAGATGTCCCATGAATGAGGAAATTAAAATCCAGGGTGAGAGTGAAGAGTGAAATTTGCAGCTGTGTTGCTTGACAAGATCCTTTGTCTGGAACCCGTCAGTCCTCCCCATTTGCAGATGTATGGGGTCTTCACAAGGTTTCTTTCTGCCCATGCAGGTGCCACAGACCCGTCTGACATGGTGGCTCCCGTCATTGTAATCCCTCCCCAGAACACCAGCATCGTAGCAGGGAGCAGCGAAGTCACGCTGGAGTGTGTGGCCAATGCAAGGTATTGTAAAAGCCACAGCGGGGTTATAAGGAGCTAATTTTAATGCAATGTTCTGTTGGAGAAGGACATAGGAAGTTATTTTCTTTTTTTGTTGTTGTTAATTTAGTATTTGAACCAGAATGCTTGCTCTTCAGAGTAACCTTATGAATAATCTTCTTTGTCCAACATTACTGAATTAAACATACTGATTTTTCTGAACAAATAAGCATATAGGCAGAGTTACTTTCCCACCTGGTACTCACACAGTAAGGGAAAGGAGTATAGTGTTGTTGAATCAGCAGACATTATCTGAAGGAAGAAGTTATGTTAAAGGTTAATATTTCAGCTGTATTGCCTACTGACATGCAAGGTGATACTGTTGAACAGTCTGTGCTCCCTAGTAAATAAATTAGTGAGGATCTCCTATGAAGTAATTTATTACAGACACTAATTTTACAGTGATTATTGCTCAACTGTTCATAATGCACTGTAATATAGAGTTCACAGCATTCCTCCTATGTTTCCATCTAGTTGGCCTTGAATAACATTGAATTTCAGTGGAAGTAAAGGGTTGAGGTCCTTGGATGACAAGAAGACCAGCTGATTCACTTTCTCCTGTGAGGGCAGAGATGTTCCTGATATGATTAATATTGTTTTGGTAATTGAGTTATAATGAAAGCACTTCCCATGCAGCTGATTCCCATAGCAGTATTTACTCCTTTTGCTTAGAGAAATCAAATTATTAGCACTTAAGTTCTATTGCTGTATCAATTATCTGTACTTGCATAATGCCACTTGAATAGTCTGTAGTCTTGATGTGTAGAAGTTATATATGAATTCACTGCTTAATGGTGAACCTCAGGGATAAGGGAAACAGAGAAGTTCTATAACTTGGATGTAACTGCAGACAAAGTTATTCTGTAATATGTATGTCGTATTGTTGTACTCTTGGTTTTGTTCGTTTGTTTAAACCTTGGCAGACCTCTTGAGAAACTAAGCATGACCTGGAAGAGAAATGGTATAAAAATAACCAGTGGCATTAGCAGTTTTGGGAGACGACTCACTATCACCAACCCAACCTCTGCTGATGTGGGGCTGTACTTCTGTGAAGCCAAATTGAGAGACAGCACAGAGGAGCCAGCAAGAGCAAGAGCCTTCCTTTCTATAATGGGTAATTCTCAAGGCAATGTGATTTTTAGTAAAATAGTCTCTGGACTGAGGTATAATAGGAAATAAAATTGATATCTTAATATTTCATTGACCTTACATTTGAACCTTTCTTTGGAGAACAGAACAAAAGAGGTGAAGGAGGGTTATCTTCCAAATTAATTCAGCTGTTCTTTCCCAAGAATATAAATTCATCAAATAGATTTTTTTAAACTCTGATGTGATTCTGAATCCCCTATGAAACTATACATTTAATCAGGAGTTGGGGAAATACAATAGGCAAATACTTACTGGGCAGTTTCCATCTGGGCTTTTAGATGCATTAAATCCTGATTAACTCCCAGCTTGCTTACATCTAGTTTTAATATGTCAAGTGCCTGTATTTCCGAAAGAAGCCTTTTAGGAGCACTTCTGTGTGTCGTCTGTTGCAAGTGCCAGTCAGGGGGCTAAGGATGTTCCTGAGCACCCAGGCAGGCAGATATCATTAGTGAGGTAACAAAAGGGAAAAGGAAATGCCATTAAAATCAGTGCTACATGCTAGACCTTCAAAGGAGTCTTTGGACTTGATATTTTTAAAGGGACATTGGTGCCCTTTCACTGCCTGTTTCCACCATCACTACTGTGCTGGAGTTTTGTTGTGGCAAGGAGGTTGTCATTTGGAGATGGTAGTTACTGTGTATGTCATATTGTGATATAATAATGCAAATTTGCACACTGCACACAGTGCACAGTTTCTTAGGACTTGTAAAATAAAAGAGATGTTTTAGAATAGAGGCCTTTAGATGTTTTAAGCCACAGCTGGTCATGTAAAGCGTAGCTTTTATCTAACAGTCCCAGTAATAACTGTGTAAGTGTCCTGGAGAGGTTATTGCTCTGGCAATGATTCAAGTCTCGGTGTTGATCAGAATTCATGCACATGCATTTCTGTAGTGCGTTGCAGAGGGAATTCAGCATGCAGTTCTCTAGACTCTTTTGGCCTTGTGAAAACACAATTTTAAAGACTGCTGTATGGTCTCTATTATAGTAGTTCATGCTAAAGGAGAAGACAGCTCTTCTCTCTGCAAGCTCTATTCCAGGCTCATTTGTAGCACTGTGTCTCTATTATATTTGTTATCTACTAGATGAAGTTTGGTTCCAGTCTTTTTCTTTGTACTCTGGTTCTTAGAATTATTACCTCGCAGCTTCCCTTCCCTTTAAGGAGCAAAGACTTATTTCACTTATTTATGGCTTTTGTTTAAACTCTTCCTTATTCATAAGATTTTAGTGTAACTAGTGTAACTTTGCGTCTATGCTGTCAGAACCAGTCTAATGCAATACTTAAAGCAGCCTCTTGATTAAGATAAAAGATACTTTAATACAGTTACAGTAAAACTGAGAAACAATCATCAGGGAATCATTGAACTCGCAGTGCTGCCTTTCTTTTAGTAGCTTACCTGCTCTCTTAATTTTAAATGCTTTATTTATTTCTTATCCAGTTTTAGGGGCTGCCAGGGAATAAAGTTATGAAAAGGCCTGTAGATAAGAACAAGGAGATGAAAGAAAGCAGAAACAAATTGGTTACCAATTACTTTTATTTCCTTCTGATGGAACAAGACACTTCAGTTGCAGGTGTTTACTCAATGTGTCAGCAAAGCCTGATAGATTTCTTTATTTATGAGTTTCTTGAGCTGCAGGATGGATCTCTAATTCTAAACAGGAAGGCAAATCAGAGGATTAGTAGTTAATGCATAACTTATATTCCGCCTTAAAATTCTTGACTGGATCTGGCTGTTGTTTAATTAGTCAAGGGACAGGTTCTAGAGGAAAAATTAAAACCTAAGGATTTTTGCAGTGTATCCCTCATAGTCTATTGGAGTAGTACTTACAGAGAATCAAGTATGCTTGTCCATTTGCATGCATAAAATATTTGTAGTGTGTACATGTTGATAGTGACCTGATAATGAGCTGTACTTTTTGGGAGAATAACACAGTGTGGACTTAATAAGGGGTCTGACTAACAGAAAGAGGAAATTATGTTAATACAAGAGGTTTGTTTTCAAAATCATTGGGAGAAATCAAATACAGACCCTCAATAGTATGGTAATGAGAACTTCTGTGGATTAGTAGAGAAAAATAGTTTGCTGTGGACAGGTAGAATAGGAGTAGTGATAAAAAGATGCATTAAAGATACCACAAATACTGAGTTAATCAAAGCTTTTTTACAAATTTATCAGTTCTTGCCTTTCCCAGCTAAGAGGAGTCACACAGTGGGCTCAGATGGTGACAAGAGCTTTATCAGAAGGCAGTGGAACTTAGTACAAGGGCATGTACTCAGTTCAAATGATTATCCGTGACCTGCAATATTATCTCTGAAGCTTTTTTGCGACTGTTTCTGAGAGTACATCTTGATTTGTAAATTAACATCACAATAACATTTCAAAAATCTGAATCTTTAATATAATAGAGTAGCATTGCATAAGCGAGAAGAAAATCCTCGTGTTGCACTGCAGCTTTCTTCTGACTGTGGCAAAGAGCTTTCTGACATCTTCATATTGTTCCAGCAAAGATAAACTGAGGTGGTTCCAAACCTTGGTTTTATTAGCTGCAGTTGCTATAAATTTTTAAAGGGTAGCATGTTCTTCAGTTGGCAGAGTAACAGTTTGGGAAAGATTTGTTGCAGATTAGATAAGAGCACATTTGTTTTATCACTAACAGTTTGAAGATTAAGTAATTTAAGGAGTCTTCTCATGAACAAACCAATTTGAAAACTGAGCTAATCTTAAATTCTTTTGCTCCAGTTCTGCAAGTTCTGTTAGCGACAAATTGCAGTAGTCGTTTTTTTTAAGTGACTGTTCTATGGGAAATTCTGAATTTTAGGAGCTTAAGAAAATGAAGAATGAAACCTTTCCACTACATGAAATCCATACTGCTCTTTAAATTAGATGCAGTCAGAAAGTAAAATCTGAATAAAATGGGGAGAAAAACAATTAGGAAGAATAGACTGGTATGATGAGGTTGTACGGAACTGAGCGCTGAAGCCCTGATGGCCTGTCTGAAGGAGTAGGATGGAATAAAGCAGAATCACAGTAGAGGACTTCCCTTCTTTTTGGACCATTTTTTGCCCAAAGAACTACATTAATAGACATATTCTTATCTTGGTGTTCCCTTGGGAGAATTTTTACATCCCAGCTGGATAGCTTTCTTTCTGAAAATAGGGATAAATAAGGGAGTGTTGTAGGTCTGTGTCTCTCTTAAAGGCTACCCTGGTTCTCACTGGGTGCAAAGGATACAGCTTCATGGGATTCAGGAGAGCATCAGAAAAACTGAAACAATAGTATGGAGGGCCCTGGCTGGGCTGTGAGATGAAGTATAGGGCTGTTCCACTTCACTGTACTTCTCCAGGAGCATCTAGATGCAGAAGGATCGTCTTTGTGCATGCCATTGTTCATGTATTTGCATTGCATGTATCTGTAACTGCCAGAACAGAAGTTACTTTCCTCTGTAGCTAGCCACCTCGATACCTTGCGCTCACACCTCTGGAAAAAACAGCTCTGGTGGCTCTAGCTTAGACACTGTGAAACACTACAAATGCGGTCTTGAAAGCAGAGGAAAGAATCTTTCATGATGGTTGCGTTTACGTATTGCACTGACGAATGCTCAGCCTGTCCCCAAGCACACTCCTGGCCAACTCCCCCCAGTGTATATACTGAGCCTGACATTTCATGGTATGGAATATCCCTTTGGCTAGTTTGGGTCAGCTCTCCTGGCTGTGCTCCCTCCTGGCTTCTTGTGCCCCTCCTCACTGGCAGAGCATGGGAAACTAAAAAGTCCTTGATAAAGGTAAGCACTACTGAGCAACAAGTAAAACATTGGTGTGTTATCAGTGTTATTTCATACTAAATCCAAAGCACAGCACTATACCAGCCACTAGGAAGAAAATTACCTCTATCCCAGCTGAAACCGGGATAATTAGTTTATGGTAATGCTAGGGAAAGGCTTCCATTTTTAAGGCTTAACTTTCCTCTTAAATATGCAGGCCTGAATTTCTGAGTGATGCAGGAATTTCAGCTTTGGAGAAGCCCCTGGGGCTTTTTCTGTTCTTTCTGACTTTCATTTATGTATCTGGGATTAGGTCATACAGCTCCAGTGCAGCTTGAAGGGTACGTAACGGATGCTGACTGCTATCTTTTGAATGTTAAAATCAGTGACCATGTAACTCTGCGTGGGGGAAGTTAGAACAGTATGAAATTTTGCAGGCTCCCAAGGGTTTTACAGAGAGGCTATCTTTTCAGTGATGTCTGTAGTGCAGAAACCCCCTGAAACTCTCAACAACTATTAAAAGCATACATTTAAATTCAAATATTCTTTTTCCCCTTTGCTTGTTCTTGACCCTTTAGTTAAGATCAAACACCAATACAATATCTGAACAATACAGTATCTGTTTCTTTCAGTCTAATAGGAGATGTGACCTCTCTCATGGCGTAGCATGCTGCACTGCCAGCAGCATGAACTCAGTGTAATGGGTCCTTTCCTGTTCTGGCTATTCTATTCTGTGATTCTATAATTTCAAAAAAATGTAAATGTTTGACCTGATACCCACAGACTACTGTCATTCCTCGAAATTGCAGTGTCTGGGGCCTTGTGTCTGGCGTGCTATATAGCTTGGAAGACATTGTCATTTCACCACACATATTAAATTTCAACACATGATTATTGCCTACAACAATAAATGTTCAGATTCATACTGTGTGATTCAAAGCAAGCCTTATAAATATGCAATAAAGTCACATATGCAGACAGCCAGAATGCCCCCTCAGAATGCCATCTGACCCCTATAAATATTGCTGTGCTTTTATGGGCTCTTTTTGATAGGTATTCACCAAGTGGTCTATAACCCAAATTGAGATACCCTGAATTTTTCACTTGCAATTCATGCTGGGCTGCGGGCCCTCAGGCACACACTTGATGTGCAGATGATAGATATGAGTCATCTGAAAAAAGAGGAGCCTAGATTTCAGTTGTCTAGCACCTGTAACTAGAGCTGTTTCTTCCACAGCCTGAGTTCTGTTGAAGCCTCACTGCAAAGGACCTTTACAGCATCCATGCTGCTAGAATAAGACACATCCATGTGGAAAAGCAGCAGAGCTTGCTTGGAAATCAGTGTTTCATTTCCCTCAGAGCCCTAAGAGTATACTTGCTGTGATTCTCTCATTCCTTAAATCACCAAGACTAATTTTCCATATATATCAGACTTGGGATGCCACAGAAATTATGTCCACGTGGTATTCTAGAACTTCCAGAATTCCCTTGTGAATTAGCCTTGTCTTCCCACCTAGGCTTGTTTCTATCTCCAGGCAGCAGAAGCAGGTAGTTAACAATCAGTAAATTGTAGAGGTGCTTCTGGAGGGTTTTCTATGTATGTGCTTATCACACAAGAATAACTCCTCTACATGCAGTTGTCGCCTCAGCCTCTTGACCCTTCTGTGTCAATTGTAGCATTTGGCAGGGCTTCCAGCTGCTGGAATGGCTGTGAGAATGGATTTCAGCGAGCTTTAGTGTAAGGGAAAAAGTGGGTCTGGGCTTCATGAAGGCCGGAAATTATATCTGTTGGCACATCTACACCCTTAAAGTCCTCTGGGAGCTTTTCTGGCCGTTATACTGCATCTTTCTGCTGCTCCTGCTCTTTTTCTGTCTCTTCTGTTTCCATTTCTCCCCTGCTTCTTTCACAAAAGAGCTGATGTGACTCTTCCTTTTATAACATCACATCCCGTTTGCTAAGTGACAGTTGTCACTGACTTGAAGTTCCTTGTCAGGTAATTCATTGCCTGATACCTGCTCACCTAAGCATCTCTTAATGTAGTAAGTTTCTTCGGGGGTGGCAGAACAGCCTCCCTGGGATTTAAAGGAAGGAGCACAGATTGTAGGAGAGGATTTTGGGAGAGACACTGGGAAAAAAGACTGTATAAATATGTCAAGTATAACTGCAGGAACAGTGTGCAACAGCACCCTGTTAGTGGTCATGGAACCACTAACGTCTTTGAGGTCACATCAAGTGCTTTGCAGCTGGACTGCAAGCCCATGTTGAAGATAAATCCCCAAATTTATCACTGCTGTGAGAATGTGTTGCTGATCTAGGAGAAAGTTTGGGAGCTGGTAGTTGAAGGTTGCCTGTTAAGGTCAGAGTGCCTTACAAAAAGGAGAGTGGAAGATGTGCAGTCAAGAACCTCCCTGAAAGGAGAAAAACACACTTGAATCTCACTGACTGAAGAGACATCCATAGAAGAAACCCAAAGTTAGAAGGGAATGTCTGGATGTAGGGGTAAGTGTCTGGATCCTGTCTTGATCCTGTGCTGCTTTGGCCACCTTTCCCCTTTGACTTGCCTCATGATCAGATTAAATTGTCATAGAATGAAAGATTGAACTTTGGTTTTGAGACATGGACAGATGGACGCTTACCTGTGTGTCCATAAACGTACACAGATAAGCAAGGTGAAACGTTTGGAAATGAAAAAGATAACATTCTGCAAAGTGGAGCACAAGGAAAACATCAGGCAAGGCTTGGAGGATGGTGTGAGAAGAAAGGGTGTACTCGGAGCTAAACATGGACTGAGATGAATTACAGAGGACTCAGCAACTTAATTGATCAAACATGTCAAACTGTGCCATCAGTGAATTTCAATTAAATGTTCAGCTTTTCAATTTGTTGTTTAGACTAACGCATGAGATCATATGCAATAAATCACAACTTATTATGCATGTTTATTAATAGCTTTATATTTAGGCTGTGAGGATCAATAATGTTAACATGTATATTATTAGAATATAACAAATCAGGGAGGTCGTTTTATTGGTTTTGCTGGGTAAAAGAGTATTCCAGGCTATTCTGCAACCTCCCCTCCTCCTCTGCACGGTATGTTTAAGACTTATATTGATTGACTTTATTTGGAATGGATACAGAATTGTAATAACCACTGGTGCTCAAATAAGACCCCAGTTCTATACACTCAAGCTTTTATTGTAGTTAGTGGGAAGGAGGGCTAGGAAAGGGGGTTTTGTGTTCGAATCCGGTGCTTACTGATGTGTACCTGCTGGCACGTCATGTCATCCCTGTGAGATGGTAGCAACACTTGTTATATGCAGGTGGTAGCAGGAGAAGGAAGATTTTGCAGGATAAAATTATGTGATTTTGGTTTTATCTAAGAAAATATTAATGTCCTATCGATAGTACAAACTGCACGTCTGGTTTTCAGATATGTCTGGTTGAAGAGAGTTGAAAGAAGGGCAGCTCAGATGACCTTGGATCTTGTTAGAGCTTACTGCATTTTTTCAAACGTACTTGATTTCCTTAAAAATGAAAATCTGAGTAACTTGTTGTCACAATCTACTTATTATTGTCTTTTCTGTATTTTCTAAAACTTACCAGTGAGTTTGTCTATGCTACAATAGAACTCTAGTTATAATCAAATAAAATGCTTCTAAAAACAGTGCTCAGATGATAATTGCATTGAACAGACTATGACAGCTTTTAGTTACCATGATAATTACTGCAACCTTAATGCCTGTGGGACTTTGACATGATGCTCTTCAATTTTATGCTGCATAGAAGAAAGAGTTACATGACAGCATACTCTACAATTTCTGGAATCTTGTCTTTCTTTAATTAAATGTCTAATATCTTTTCTTTAGTCCTAATGATAAAGTGTGGATTTTTATGATTATTACTAGAACTTCAATTAAAGCATTAAATCTGTTTGCTTTCAAGAAATAAAACAGTTGAGAAGAATTTTTTTTAATCATGCTGCACTTGTCCTCTGATGCCAGCTCCCTGACATGCTATGGCACTTTATTTGACATGCTTCATGCCTTCACAAGGTGGAATTTAGTTCAGACACTGAAGCAAACTATCCTATAAAATGCTGTGTTGTAAATATGAACCTTTATAAACCTCTTGGGAGGGCCTTTCTGAACAAAGAATTAAAATGTTCCATGATTCAGGCCTATAAAATGAAAAGTAGCCCCTGCTCTGAGTATTAATTTGCAGTGCAAACCCCTAAATCTTATCTTATATTGACCTGACTCTTTGAAATTCATACTCCATGTAGCAAAAAATGGTTGGCTTTTTTTAATGATACTTTTACTACTGGAAATAACCCTTCCAAATAAAGACAAACTTAGAGACACTAGTCTGTTTGTAACACGCTATTAAATGCAACATGTGTGAAGGGTTTATAGGATGAATATCTTTAAATCAATAGCAATTTTTCATTTTGCTATGACTTTCTTTGTTTACTCCTGTTTGCTTTCCCCATTCTAAAGAACCACCGTATTTTACGGCTGAACCTGAAAGCATGATCTTGGCTGAAGCGGAGAAAGATGTCGACATCCTGTGCCAGGCGATGGGTGAGTGTGCAGAGGTGTTCCATGTTGGATATCTCTTATATATATGTGTATATCCAGTACTGAAGAAAGCATCTTATAGAGACGTTTAATGTTTTAAGGCTTCTGCCTTGTTGCTTATCATCACAAAGCCCAGCTACAAGGAAGAGTGATGGCCTTTGCCCTTGGAAAATTGGGCAGTCCTTGCAGTTCACTTTACACACGAGTAATTGCTGGCACGTTCATGTTTGTCTGTTGGGCAGGGCAACTCCTGCTCCTTTTCCCTCTGGTAGCCTGCCTTTGCTGCTTAGTTGTCACTATGTAATAGACATCAGTGTCTTGAGCCAGAAAATCAGCTGAGATGAATGTATGGTTATGGAACCCATCATTTGCAATGTAAACAGTATTGTCAACAATTCCAATGTCCTTTTTCTAAACATTATGGAACTTTTATACAGAATGGAAATGTCAGTAACTGTAGCATTTAAGTGTAGTTAAGAATCCCGCAGGAGGACTATAACAGGCAGCTTTTAATTGGAATGTGTTTTAATAACATAAAAGGCTTCAAATGTCTAGAATTCCAAACTGGATTTTAAGATTTAGTTTCAGAGAAATAGAAGCATCTACTATTTTAGCAGCCTGGTAAGATTAGAGCATGTTTGCCTATGTCACCAAATTGCTCCATGACTTTGGCAAGTGACTGACGTTCTTGTTGTCTCACTTTCCCTGAAGCTGAGTTTAACAATCAATACACATAAAAGTGTCATGAGATCCTTAGGTAGAAAGTACACAACCTTGATTAAAGGAACACTCAAACCCAACTAAGAGCTTGTTTGGATGGGTTCTTTCTCCAGATCGGAGCCAATAAAGCTATTCATTGTGTGATTATAATATTTCCACTATGATTTAAGCATTTTTTAATGCTTTATGTAGGAAAGATTCAGCACTGTTTTTCTAGAAGGAAGCTTTGCAAGTAGTGTGATAAGCAAACGTGTTGTAAGGGTGCTCTGATTTAGGATTTCAGAAGCCTTTCAGGAGATTCTTATAGAAATGAAGCTATGAGGTTATAAGAGACAAGGTACCATTTGCCGAGGTATCTTCGGAGAGACCACCTTCAGCACCGGAACGTGCGGAAAACGCAGCGCTCGGGAGTCTCGTTCCTGAGGGACCGGAGGCACGGAGCAGCCCCAGGGGTCGGTCAGGACCCGCCCGGAGCCGGCAGCGCCGTGACCGAGCCGTGACTGACGGGGGCGGGCACAGGGAGCCCTGAGCGCGGGAACGGCGCGTGGCGCCTCAGGCAGTTTGGGCGGGAAGGAGCTCGGGAAGCGTGAGGTAAACTCAGCCCCGGGGCAGAGAGAAGGGGCTCAAGGGTGGCGGCCTCTTGGCATAAAGCAAAGAAAACGTCCTCTCTGCTGACCAGAAAGGACGTGGTGACCCAGATGGAGGTCCCTCATAACTGTGTAGCTGTCCAGGAATAAAAATTATTTAGAAAAACAAAATTTATGGAAGAAAAATCCAGTAAGAACTATTAGAGAGCTGTGTGTATGCAACCTCTGGCTCAGGAAATAGCTGAAGCACAGATTACTGGAGCTGAGAATGTGGAAATAGCGTTCTGTCCTTGGGCTGCTCTTGAGTTTTTGTGTCTGAGCATCCAAGACAGGATGATTTCAAAGGAAGGAGATGTGACTAGCTAGACATTTATTCTGCCTTTGTGCCACCAACCTCATGTTTCAGCATGTGTTAGGGCAAACATATTGGCATTTTTTCAACTGGAAAAGATTTCTGAAGTAGCAGAATGAAAACTAAGTGTTGTATCATTAGAGAAATTGAGTTACAAAGCATTTTTGAGGTATTTTTGTTTCAGTACTACACAACAATTTGGTGACTCTGGACTATCTAACTGTCACTGAAAAAACCTACCTGCTGTCTCAAATATCTTTCATTATTACAGTAAAAAACCCTAAACCTGGAAGAATCAGGGAGAGAAGAGGTTGACTTCTTTCCATAGGCATTACCATTATCAGTGGTAATAATACTCTGCAGAACATGTGTTGACTCTCTTTTTCCTACCCTAACTCTTCCCTTGAGCAGTTTTATTCCCAAGGGGATTAATAGGGACCTCACAAGATGAAGGCTTGTTGGAGATATGGGAACCCTTAGTGGACAAAATCATTTATTTCTGCTGAGCTTTTCTAGTGCATGTCTGATTTGCTGATGAATATGGTGCAGGAGCATGGAAACCTGTCTGGACGTGGATTATTTTGCTAAGTATCTGCAACGCAGACTTACAAGGGGCAGGTGCTAGTGTTAAACATAGAGTTTTGATCCATTATTACCCAAATCTGGCAGTTGCCAACATTTAAAAAGACGGTAAATGAAGGTTGCTGCCTCCCTGCTCTGAGGTAGGAGCTGTAATAAAGTACATGGGAAACTGCAAAGCTGCCCTGTACCTTTGCTACAAATAGGAAGACAGATTGTATTTCTCCCAGCCCCATCAAGTTCTGTGCACAAAGACCATTTGCCAAGTCTTGGTGCACTTTGAATGTGTGAGAGACAGATTATTTTCACAGTATAAACAGAGATTAACTGTAAATAAAATTGCAACTTGCACAGACTAGCTTTATACTTCCCTGTAATGGAGTTTCAGTGTATCAGGCTGCACGGTAACCATGCTCTGCCATATATCTCTCAACAGTTGCTGATGCTGCCTGCATTTTCAATGGCTTTCCTTTAAATGCTTTTTCTTATTTGCTTATAGAAAGTTTAGAGCTGCAGGCAGCAGTGGTGGTGTCTAGGGAGTGCAGTTAATTGGACTTTAGTTCTACCTGTTTAGACAAGAAGACGCAAAGATGCTTTGGGGATTCCCCAGTAACCCACTGGGATCTAGAGAAGGCCATAAAAAATAAATAACAGAAATGACACGGTAAATACTTTGAGTCTTTTATCCAGGTTCTTAAGTAAGTTAAATTTGGCAGATGGGAAAACTGAGCCTCAGATTGCGTAAATCATCTGTCCAAGGTTAGAGAGAAAGTGGCAAAGCCAGCACCAGGGTCTGTTTACTGCCTTCCCTTCTCCTCCATAACACTAGATTGATTTGTCTGTGAATAAAATAATAGTGCTGCATACATGCTGAGAAATAAGCCTATTTTATTTGTTACTAGTCTTTTAGACCACTCTAATCTCCCAAACAGTAAGGTAGGACTGATACTGCCTGGGTAGAAAAGTATAGTCCAAAAGATCTTTAAAGTGTTTTCTTCTCTTCATATTTTTTTTATTAGAAGTGCTTAGAGAGGAAAAGAAACAAAATTCTTTTGGCCATGTGGGCAGAAGAGTGGGAGAGGAAAGGAAACTGATTTTAACCATTTTTATAGCCAAAGAGGTAGCAAAGTGATAAAATGCGTACAACTTGGAAGATCTCTCTGGGAAGATCACTACAGCCCAAATGAATGCTGCTGACAGGCATCAGAGTGCTTAGATAAGATCCTATTATTCAGACTCATAACTTTGAGTAGGGGAAGATATCCGTAACCGAAATGTAGAAAAATAGAGATGGTAATATTCAGTTTGTCAGCTGAGTTGGTGATAGGAAGGTGTATCTCTCAGTGATTATAGGATTAGAAGGTTTGCCAATACTGTTATTAGAATGGGATTTATGGAATGTCACCAGTGTTAAAGGTTTGAGTGTACTGAATGCAGGATTTCATTATTTCCTAGGTGCCTATCAAGGCTAATGTGTGTGAAAATGGAGTTGCTATTATTTAAACTTGAAATCATTTCCAGGCTTCTCAGCATCAGGAGAACTATTCCATTTTGCATCGTCTGTTTCTTCATTACTCAGTGATAATTTGTGTTTGCCCAGGAGGATTTTCAAGAGATGAATAACACTCTCACTGAGAATTCTGAACATTGAAATTTACGCTAATTCTGTATATGGGCTGTTGTATGAAATTTAAATTATGCCTATTGCAAGCATACTTTACATCTATCCTCTGTCAGGCAGTGCATTCTATGTAGTGGATTTCTTCCTGAGATGATTACCTTCAGGACTATGGGTACATTTTATTTTGTCAGCAGAACAAAAGCATCAGAGGTGATTGTAGTAAATGATACGTGTTTATAAAAGTAACAGCAGCAATTGAATGTTGTTTTTCAGTCCTTCCATACGTTGTTTGTACATTCTCTCCAGGAGCTGATATAGCTTTTGTCTGTATAATAAGTACACTGAGAGAAGATATGAATGGAAGTATGATACAATAGTATTTAACTTTGGGATTTTTAAAATGATAATGATGATAATATAGATCTTCCCGTAGTGCTTTCACTGTGAGAACATTAAATCATTGCCAACACTGCAGTAAAATTCATTGTCTGCAGATTCATCAGTGACATCCCATCCTTAATAATTCTGTGATACCTGCCTTTTTTCTGTTTGGGCAAAGTGCACTCACCCATGAATTTAAGTCCATAGTTCCTTCCCTTATTACAAGGGAATGTGAAGCTCTGAGGTTTTAAGTGCTAAGTATTCAAAAATAGCTACCAATTGTGAAAATGCCATGTTTGGGGCTGACATAACTTAAATCAGTTTGATACCCTTGTGATCCTGTGATTATCTAATCACAAAATATCTGCTTGGCTTTAGATCCCTGCATAGGGCCCTCAGCATTTGTTCAGTTAGGGATTTCTGGGATGTAAAGGTAAAACATTGCCTGATAAGAGGAGTGGGATGGGAACATCTGTGTATGACTGTCCTAGGCCACAACATCTCTTGAAGAAAAAATAATACTACACTATTTGTATATCCTGAATTTAAAGCCACTTCATCCCAGCTGACTGGGATATGACTGCAGCAAAAATATGTGTAGCATAACTGTGTCAGGGTTTGTAGAACATGCACATGAAAGAAAACAGGAATAAATGGGACGCAAGTTATATCTAGGGTAGGATTTTTGTTTCTCCTAATGTCTGCATTTGTCAAATAACAGGTGAAGCTTGAGAATGAATAAAAATAAAAATAATTTAAAGCTGTCCCATTGTTGGCAACATGCTGTTTGTACATCAGCTCGAACTAAGCTGCCAAATTAGGACTTGGATACAGCCATGGGAGCACTTAATTTTTTATGTGTAATTTGCCATTTCCTTTTTATTTTGACATCTTCACTACAGTAGCACAGAGAAATCTTATTTGGGATGGAAAAGTCTTATAGAATTGCTGCATTGCCACATTGCTGGTGTTTAAGTAGCATGATTCTGGCTTTCAACATGAAATTGCTGTAAATCTCATTTTGTGGTAGCATGAAATATGATTGGGCGAGGAAAGTTATTTGATAACATGTTTTCTCAACGTTCCCCCTTTCACTGTTTGCTTGGTTTTATTCCCACATGTTCTGCAGTGTATTATTACCATTGATAATGTAAGATGCAGCCTCCTTTTATCAAAAGCAGCTTGTAAAAATATAAATAATTGGTGCAGAAGGATGGAACCTAGGGATATGACTACAACAGTGCTGGGAATTTTGACTACCTAAAATATGTTTTACAAAAGCTAGTAGTGAAATTCTTCTTCTTTTTTTAATAGGCGTTCCCATTCCCACCCTGGTCTGGTATAAGGACTCTGTTCCCCTCAGCAAGCTGGAAAATCCCCGCTACAAAGTACTGCTGAGTGGTGGGCTCCGGATCCACAAGCTGCATCCTCAGGATGCTGGAATCTTCCAGTGTTTTGCTAGTAATAAAGCTGGGGAGATACAGACGTACACCTACCTGGATGTGAACAGTGAGTAAGGAGTTGTGATACGAGATCAGTGAGTTGTCTTCTTGTTTCTTTAGGTGACCCTGTATCCATCAGACTTCTCCCCTGCTCTGTGCTGCTGTAGTTCAACTCACAGAGCCTTGTTTTTCATCAAGTATAGCTGCCCTAGCTGTAAGGTACCCCAAAATGCCCTCTGGGGCCTGAACACAATCTGCTGAAGCCTGTAGAAACACTTCCCATGACAGTAAGGGGTAAGGGCTTGAGGTGAACTCCCCTATTTCACCCTACAAAAGGAGAAATCAGTGAAAAGAGAAAAAAAAAAAAGGTTAATTGTGAAATACTTTTCTCTTTCCTTTATACTTAAATAATTTAGATCTACTCTAATGTAATGCTGCTCTGAACTTGAGCTGCTGCTGCTTCATGATTGTGCATCGTATCATTTTATCTGCCTTTTGTCTACAACTACATTTAGTAGGGGAAAGAAAGTAAGTTCAAGTTAAATGTCTTTTTTTGGCCAAAATGTCTGACTAAATGGTTTTGTTAATGAAGTACACTCATCTCTATGGAAGAACTACAAATCCTAGTAGTCTATTTTAAAAGCAATTATTAGCAGGCATTTCTAATACTCTCACTTCTCTTCAGGAAACTGATTTTTAGCCCGAGAGCAGTTTGCACATACTGACTAGCATTCCTACTGGCCTCAGAAAATAGATCAGCCCTAGATCAATATATATCTATGAAACTGCAGGAAAAAAAACATTACAAAATGCAACTGGGGGGAAATAAGAGAGAAAGAAATTTGGAAAATGTCTTGGATAAGACTCAGGTTCTAAATTCTTTTGGCTGACATTTAAGTTTCAAAGTTAATGCCTTTCTCAAGTTGCTTTTCATCTTAAAGAACTCTGTTATGAAGATGAAAGAAAATAGTTTTGTTTATCTAGATTTCTCAACTTCCCCCCAAACACCCATTTTGAAGTTTATCTTCCTTTTTGTAAAAGACATCTTACTTGTACATGTACAAGCACTGATAGATTTTTATTTTCCATGCAGGTAATAAACTGAATTAGGTAATTCCTAGGAGATGAATAATGAAAGGTTACAGTCACTACTGAAAGGTTTTCATGTATTATTGTCATGTCCTTCTCCATGATCAGCTCTATAAAAGTAGATGTAAAGTAGTCCATGATAATAACTAAAGGATCTTTCTAGTAGCTGATGCATTGAGGTTTTTGAATTTTTGATTCCAGACATTAAACCAGCATTTATACAGCCTCCAGAGGATACCACTGTCACGGAGGGGATGACTGCGGTGCTAACATGTGAAGTTTCAGGGGCTCCAAAACCTGCCATCTCTTGGAAGAAAGGTAGCCAGTTATTAAGTTGTAGAAAAGCTGTAATCCATGTTTTCTTGTCCTTTCCTATTACTGAGATGCTGTAGATCCATTTAGTGCATATTTCTTCATTTCTCTGGTTCTGCAAGCAGAGGGTTTGTTGTGGGGCTGTTGTGAGCCAGTGGCCTGGATAGGCTGTAATAGTCTTTTTGGAAGAACCAGAATTGCAGTGCTTAGTCTGTGCAGTCTACGTGACACTAATCATGCTGTTTTTCTCTTCTGTGTTTCAGGAAGCCAGATCTTAGCCAGTGGCTCAGTTCAGATTCCTCGGTTCATTCTTCTTGAATCTGGAGGGCTCCAGATAACACCCGTTTTCCTTCAGGATGCTGGCAATTATACTTGCTGTGCAGTCAACTCTGAAGGAGCTCTGAATGCTTTTGTGATGCTGACAGTGTGGAGTAAGGATAATGCTTTGTTTAAAGTCTAACTTTAATCAAGTATTAATCAGTTTTTGCTGTATGCTCAGGAAATAAATAATTATGCTTTTCTAGTTAATAGAGGTACTTGTATGATTTAATAGGAATAATGTCTCTATTTTAGGAAACCTATCAAAAATACCCTTTTTGTTTGTAAAATTATTCATATAAACTTTTATATTTTGTGAAAGGAAGTATATTTAAATATAGTTTCAATCACAATTACAGTTTGACTCAGGTTTCACACAGTCACAGGTTTTGCCTTGCTGCGTCTTGCATTGCAAATCAGACCTTTTAACTGGCTGTTTGCAGTTGGTTTCTGACTCCAGGACTCTGCACACAGTATAGACCAGCCCATGCTGTTACTAAGGCTGTGGCCACAGTTACAGCAGCTATAATTTTCCTTATACCTTTGTATTTCTTTGTGGTCCTGGGCACTGTCTGAAACCAAACCACAGTGCAGCAGGGTTCAGCTAGTCTCTCATGCTACAGATTGGCACGGCACAGGGCAACCCATGAAACAATTTTTTCCTTCACCATTTGCCCTTGATCTCTTTTTTTTTCTTTCTTCTGTTGGGGAAGAGAGTCTGATCCAACAGGTTTGCCTGTGTTGCTCATGAGTTCAGCTTAAGTGTAAAATGTTTTTTGCTACTAAAGGTAGGAAATAATGAGCCCTGAGCTGGAACTGAAAATAATTAAAACCAGTGAAGATGATGGTGATAAACACAGAAGCGTTGTGGCCCTCTCTCCTTTCCTTTACTTGAGGTACCGATTATGCTGCTCATGTGTGGTGCCTGTTTGGCCTTTTTTAATCTCAAAACTGTGCAAGTTAAAGCAGCAACATTTTTTCCTTTTGAACTTGGGAATATCTGAAAACAATACTAGCAGTAAATGAAACGTGCTCGTGTCATATGGCCATCATACTTACATCTTACTGACAATATGGAGTTGGTATACGTATCAGGATGTTGTAAACTAAATGATAGCCAGGTGTATGGATCAAGTGAAGGAGATCCTTCCGATTAATTCTTAAAGGCATGGCTCTTGTATGTATTAAAGATAGTTCCAGCTCATTGTACTGCACTGGAGAGGGAAAAGTGACTATAACCTAATATTTGTGTAGCAACAGCACCATTATAAGGCTAGAAGGCATACATAAGTACATCAGGAATAATGATAAAAATTCCGTGTTATTAGACTTAGCTTTTGATGACTTCTTCTTAGCATGTATATCTCAGTAGACCTTGATTATCTCTGTAGGGATTTGGGACTGGTTGACATTATCCACATATCTTCCATGCTCATCCTAGTTGACTGCCTGCTTCAGCTAATGTTATCTGCTGCTGTTCCTGTGTGTTAAGCATAACAGAGATCTTTCACACCAGATCTGGTTGCTGTAGTTACAGCACTTATTGTGTTCTGGGTCTCCAGGAGGTGCTTGAAAAAGGATGTTCTGAAAAATTTGGATAAACGGCATATCTTTCTTATATGGAAAATTTAGACTACCAGAAACTCTTCCTTCTTTAACCTCTTTCCTGCATTTGACAAGATTGTAGGGGGTGCCATTTAAGTTTCTGGGTATTTTTCTATTGTATTCTTTGCACAGATTTTCTTTGGGTTTGTTTATGTTTTCCCTGTTCCAGACAGTGTGACTTCTTTCCTGACTCGGTGTATGTTTGGATTCGTTCATAACGCATTACAAACATACTTGCTGCCTTACGACTGTAGGGAGTTGACATCAATGTTTACCACAAGACAAGTGAAAGAACTTTAGCACTCTTCCTACTCGGATCACTGCCAACTTAGACTCATACTCTCTGCTGCTTTTGCTTCTCTGCAACCTACAGCCTACCACCTCTTCTTGACAAAATGACATTAAAGGGAGGAGAGCCTTCCCAGCAAAGACCTGAAGAGGAATGGCCTGCTTGTTTTGAGTGACAGGTGTTAAGCTGCCTGCTCTCTGAGTGAATACCCAAGTCAAAATGCTATTATTTCACCTGAACTATGGCTTGTGTTCCTTTCAGATCGCACTTTCATTGTTCACCCTCCTGAGGATAGCACTGTGATCAAAGGAACCACAGCCACTCTGCGATGTGAAGCAACTCATGATCCTAGAGTTTCAATCAGGTTGGTAATGTCAGTTCTTGTTTGTATGGTTTATCCGAGCTTAATTTTATAAGCTATATGAATAACATTAGGTGAAGAGTTTCGGGACCCCAGATTTTAACACCAGACCCCTGATTACTGCATTACAAGGTTGTACACTGTATCATTAATCATATAAATCCCATCTTCCATTTCAGCCTTATGTATTATTTACAATGAGCTATGTTCCACTTCATGACTTCAGTATAGCCTTTCATGATTTTACTGTCAAGGTTAATACACTGTCAATAAAACCAACTTGTCAGAAGCTGATACTTAATGAGAGTAAAAGTCAAAGAGAAGGGATAGGATTGCTGAAGTGTTTACACTGGGGTGCATGAAAGCCACACAAGAGATGCCCACGTTCTCGGAAACAGCTTAATAACTAGGGGCTGTATTCTGCTTTAACTGTGTAAAGGAAAACGGAATTTGCCTGAACTATTAAAATTTGCACTAGAGCATTTAGAGGAAGCTCATCTTTTTAAAATAAATTTGCCATGAAAATTCATGCAGTCTGAAAGCAATGCTAATGAAAGAAAATGCAAGGAACAACTTTGAAGGTTGCTGGACAGGTGAACTGCAGAAAGAACTTTGGAAAGAGAAATCCAGGTGTATAAATGTCATGTAGAAATAATTTTAAGACCATGGGCTATACTCATCTCTGTGAGTGATTTGATGAAAACTGCCACTGATTATGGCAGTCTAATGTTATTACAGCCTTAGCAGAGATAGGCCAACACCTCAGCTGTTAATTGCAGAGCATAATGTTTAGTTTAAAATGCTGATGAAAGTGGACTTAAGAACTTGGACATTTATGAGTACTGCACCTTTTCCATATATAGTATTATTTATAAAATATATAGTATCTTGGATGCAATTACATTTTTCATTCTGATCAGTGATCTGAAACTTAAATTTGTAAAAGACACTGCTCCTGAAAGTAACTGTAGGAGCCTGCCATTTTTAACATGTGATTACGGATGCTGATACCTTACAGCATAGTTCAAATAAACCTATTTTGATGCTCTTCTGAGTAATTAATAACTGAAATATTGTAATACTCAGGTATCTTTGGAAGAAGGACAGTGTTGTAATAAATCCATCCAGCACTTCCAGGATCACAGTAGAGAAAGATGGCACCCTCCTCATCAGCCAGACATGGTCAGGTGACATTGGAGACTATACCTGTGAGGTCATTTCTTTTGGAGGAAATGACTCCAGAATGGCTCGACTAGAAGTGATGTAAGTATTCCTCATTAAACACACTATGCTTAGTTTCAGATATGCTTGAGTATTTTTTTAGCATTTCATTCTAGGTGATTTTGGGAGCCTGTAAATTTGATTTTTGGTGTGGGATTTTTCAGGGGTAATTAAGCCTAGTTCATTCCTAATTAAATTGCCTTGAAATGTCCTTCCTTTTGCATGCTGCCATCCTGCATGGGCTTCCAAATAACTGGAGCCTTGGAAGTTACCTCTCCAAATCACTATATGTCCATATCCGTCTGGTTGGGTGATTGAGCTCAGGGGCATAAGGATTAAGAGGTGGTGGTCCACTTGTAGCCAATAACAAGTGGACTTCCACAGGGGAATATAATGGGACATGCCCTGTTCAACATCAGTGACCTGGAGGAGGTGTTAAAGTTGCTCATCAAGTTTGTAGGTGGCACAAAATGGATGGGGGACAGTTGATACACGTAAGGGCAGGGCCACCATTCAGTGGGACTTAGGCTGAGAAATGAGCCAACAGGAACCTTATGAAAGACAATGTGGACAAATGCAATGTCTGTGTCTCGGGAGAAATAACCTTCTATAGTAAGACTGACTGACTGGCTGGCAGCAGTTGTGCTGGAAGGAAACTGGGGATCTTGGTAGAGAGCCAGCCTTGTGCCCTGGCAACAAAAAGAGTTAACACGAGCATAGTAAATTGATGATTACTCGCTTTTATTTGGCACTTACTAGTCTGCAACTGGAATACTGTCTCCAGTCTTCAAGCCCAGAATGAATAAACTGGTCTGATCTCATGGTTGACCCTGCTTTGTGCAGGAGGTTGAGCAGAGACCTGCTGAGGTCCCTTCCAGCCTGAATCTTTCTGTCATCCCCAGGCTGTAAGGCTTTCCCATAAAGCCCAGGTGCTGTGCTGTGATGCCAGGGTTGTTTAGTATTTTTTCTCTGTTAAACATGTATCAGATTAGCTGGTCCCTGGACAGGCATTGCTTACTCTTGCATTCTCTTTATACATCGTTTTTCAGGGGAAAAATATTTTTATGTACATCTTTCTTTATTCTTAAGGATCTTTAAAAATAAAACCAAGAAAATGTTTAAAGTGCAGTTCCATTCTGAAAAAGGTTTATAAAAATGTCATTATGGGGTTCCACATTTTCCATTTCTCTTATTCCACTGGGGTGAAGTGCACTTCCATTTTATTTTTATCACTAAAAGCAACAACTGTGCTTTTGGTACATGTGTGGAGCAGATCAAATGAATAAGGAGGTAATGTTTTATGGACTTTTTGTGTGTGTTGTTTATTTGAGTAGTGCCACATGCTTTAATTTACCTAAAATTGCATGTTTCTGCTGGTCGTGCCTGATCTCTCTGAGAAGATGGCAACTCCTATTGGCAGTGTAATGAGCTCACCTCCGAGATCCGCTATGCAGAGGGCTGTTTGTACAGCATTACTCTGACAGTGCCAGGTCAGATGCCCATTTTCAGAGAACGGTCATACATTCTTTCTCTAATTAAGTACTCCTCAGCTCTCCTCCCGGAGTACATTTTACTGCTGGTTTGAATCCAAAACCAGAAGACAGTTCAAAATGTATTGCAACTATATAACCATACTTGCTATTCTCTGAGGCGGTTTTTGAATGGAGGGCAGAAAATTATGCAGTAAAGACTGAAAAGAATGTTAAAACTTGGACTTTGAAGCAAGGTTATAAATATGTGCTAAACACTTCAGCAGTCTGACCATTTCTTAATCCTAAATAGCAAAAGATGCCCTACACTACCCAGTAGAGCACAGCAGATGTATTTACTTGCAGTTCCCTGTTGACCAGCGAGGAACAGTTTTATACTCCATAAAATTCAGGCTAGAATTTAACTGGGAGAGGCACATCTTGTGTCTGTCGCTGAGGCTGCCTTTCTTGCACCCCAGCTTGTTCCCGTTGTGATGGCTGGCTCTCCCTGCACTGGGATTGGCTCTTAATCCTCTATCTCTGCTTCCTCCAATGTGCTGTTTCCCATCACCTATGACCATTTTTTCATGGAGGAATTAAAGAAATAGATCAGACCCACTCTTTTAAAGGACTTCAGTAACTGATAAGTCACTCAATCATACCTTGAATTGTGACATTTTATTTCAAAGTAGTGCTGCAGGTAGTGCAATAATGCCAAAGAACATTGCATTCCTTTGCAGCTTTCATCATTATAGTTTGGCTCAGCAGCACAAATCTGTAAGAAATAGAGATACATGATACAACAGAAGTGAAATGAAGAAGAAAATATGTGGAAAGGAAATGTCTGAAGTAAAGCTTAAATTAATTTCTAGGTTGTATATGAATGACAGATCTATAACATTCCCTGTTCTCCCGGATAATTCTCTTGTGCAGAACATTAACAAACAGGGCATGTACATTCCCATTGATGAGCACTTACACTTCAGTGCCTTGAGTAGCACTAATGTCAGACAAATGTTCAAAGGAGGCCTCTCAACCAATTACAGACTGGAGCAGTCTACCAACGGATAATATCATAGTGTACCTAGCTTCATCTGACAACTCCAATTGTCTCATCACCTTTTATCCCCCAGGAACCTGCATGTCCCTCCTCTATTTCTAGGCGTGTCAAGAGGAATTTCCAAAGGCACAAATAAGTTTGTTACTGATTTCTATTCAAACTGATTCAATTCAAAACCATTGCCCTTCAGGATAACCTTCAGTTATTTAATCTGAGTGGTCTGGTTTTCTAATCTGTGAAAAGAAGGGAAGAAAACTTTTTCTTCCTTTGTCTTCCCTTGTTGGAAGACAGGCTTAGAGGAAAAGGTACCGTTTTTTGTTAGAAGAACATAGGCTGATAGCACAGCATGGTGTACGTTGGTGGTGCAAGCTGGATGGATTATTTTTCTCAGTGTGTCTATGATGAAATAAAATATTTGAAAAGGAAAGCCAGAAAACTAATGAAGAACTTGCGAAAGTGCAGCCAAAGGTTACCTTGCTCATCAATTTTTCACTGATGATACTTGGGCACAGAAACTAATTGCTAGTCAAGATACTCTATTCATTCATTTGTCTTCCCTCTAAATGTGTTTATTCTTCATGTACATTACTTGATTTGATTTGCACTAGATGAAACATTTGCGAGTGATGTTTCTGTTCTGCAAGAGATTTTAGTTTTTTACTTACCTTTTTTTCCCCCCTCCTAAGAGAGCTTCTTGACTGCAAATACAGAAACATTTGCAGGTCTTTTGTCTATGAGCTTGTGCTTCTCTTGCATTCCTCCAAGTCATAGGATTTGATCCTGGAAATAATTATATGTTATGAAGCATCCCAGCTTCATTTGGCTTACTTTTATAGTCCTGTAAATACCATCCTGAAATATATATAGAGGGTAAAATAGCTGCAAAAACTGAGTTATCACCATGTATCACTCACCTGACAGGAAACTCTGCCAATTCCAGCTCAAAGTATCCTCAGGGTTCTCAGAGTATATAAAATATGCAGAATTACCACTGTCTATGCCTGACGATACCTGCTGCTCAATATTAATCTGTCTGCAGTCCATACTAAAGAAACTCTTTGTTGAATGAATGCGACTGAAAAGTATGGTAATGCTGCATTGTTGGAAAATCAAAGCCCTGTACAAGCCTCTGTTATGTCACAACATACAGTAAAATCTTTTAGGTTCTTTCTCTATGCAAAAATATGGGGCGGACAAAGTAATACAAAAATAGACAATATATTGCTGGCAGCAAGTTCATCATCTTTCAGTTCTCTTTCATCAGAGAAAGAACTATTATTGTTCTGTCTTCATCAAAAGCAGGTGAGGGGAGTAACCAGTTACAATAAAACCCAGTGGGCTGCCAAGAATGCATGGTATTGCCTTTGTCAGTCATTTATACATGAATTTTGATGCTCTTTTTACCAGAGTATTTGTAATTGCTACTTTTCCCAATTTCTCCCCAAAATATCCCATAAAAAATGGCTTGATTACTAAAAGTAAGATAAGTAAGAGCAGTGCAGAGTAGCAAATCAAAATGATGTCTCAGTGCAAACTTTTCCTATGGATCCCATATCCCTCAGTTCCAGTAGCCCATCTCTTTCCCTTTCTGCAGGGAGTGAAAACAGGAAGGATGTCAAACTTGAAAATACTCTATTCCCTCTTCAGTAGGAAGAAAGCTTCTATTTATTTTTCCAAGCTCTTTGTTGAGATGTCATCCAAGAAGTGAGGTTCACTGCTGAGTCTAATGGACTTGATACTCAAAAGAGAAATACCACCTGCAAATACACTCAGAAATACATTTGTGTATGTTCGTCATTGAAGGTATATCAGAAACATGGTTTTAGCAGAAAGAAAGCATAAAACTCAAAAGCCTTTCCAAGTCATCTGTAGATTTGAGCTTGTGGTGACCACCAGAATGAAATGGGAAATACGTCTGCACACTCTGGGACTTGTCAAACCTTCAGTTTCACAAATCCACCTCATTATGGGCTTATGAGAGACAAAAAGCCTCAGAACTTGTGGATGCTTTGCAGGAATCCTTCCTGTGTTTAGAAATTAGAGAGGATTCTTTTGCAAGAGTGGAAAGTCGTGAGCAACAGATGAAACATCCCTTAATTTAAAACATTATAAACTTTACGAGCAAAGCCATCAGGCAGGGCTGAGTGCTTTGCTAGGCTTCCTGCCTCAACTTCTTACGACGTTATCAGGGCTAGTAGATGAACCATCTGCTCCTGAGTGAAACTTGTGTGGTGGACCTGATTTAGGAAATCATTTATGAAGTAGGAGTGGGACTTTTTATAAACTGACAAGAAAACTTGTTTAATCTCCCTTGCCTTTTGAGTAATCCCCTCTTCAGTCCCAGTCTCTCTCATTACCTGCTGTTGGACGCTTTTTCTCAGAAATCTCTCTAAACCATGTCTGGTTTATTTCCCTCAGCAAATGGTCTCCTTTTAGCTAATTTTATAAAACACTCTATATGTTTGCTGAGTGAATATTTCAGCTGCCCTCTGGCAGTGATGAGCTGACTCAAAACAACAGGGTTTCTGTTTTGAACATATATCATCTGCAGCTAGCTAATATTTCTTTCCTAGATTGTCACAGTGACTTCATGTTCCTTACAAATCTGCTACTTTAATTGCATTGTTAGAGGCCCCTTGGGTCACCTTGGTGGCTATGCCATTAACCCTGGGCTTATCTTTCAATTACAGATTTAAAAGTGTCCATATACATATTTTGCTGTCATGCAAAGTAAGTTATGGAAAACTTGCCTCCATGCAACTCTTCATTAGAGGAGTGAGGTCTTAAGATATCCTATATTGAAAAACCTTTATGTATTATTTCCTGTTAGGGGCTTCAGTGAACAAAAGATGATAGTGCTGGAATTAAACTTCCAGTGTCCGATCAAGGGCTGTTCTGTGCCCCGTGTGTTGTTATACTACACCTCGTCCACTTCCTTGGTGTATCAGAGGTTGAGCAGTTTTAGTCTGAGGTCCTTCTCATCCTAAAGAAGTGTTGAAATTACCATTCCCTGCAATGATTTCTTGGATATTAGCATCAGAGAAAAGTAATTCTCTTAAAGAAAAAAACAAGAAGCAGTGATCTCTTTTAGGAACGTGAATATTCATGATGGTGGTACAGGTCTCATTTATCATCCCTTCCACACAGTATGTGGTAGCAAATGAGCAGGAGGCAAAGTGTAAGTGCTTGCTAAAGTAGGAATTGCTATTTATTAATCTCTGCTTTTGTATACTACAAAGTAGTACACTTCTGTGCTGAAATGTTTTTGTAGTTTTAAATATTTATTTCTGTCCAGGTGTCTTTCTTAGGCACTTGTTATGTCTGCCTTGAGGGATTTAAATTTGTAAGTGCCATCTGTTGCTGTTTGGTGTGGACACATATGGCTAAAGAATATGATATTAGTGGAGGTAGGGGTATGGCTGCTGCAGCTCATGCTACTCAATCTCTGTCTGAACAGAAAGTGCCCTTTTCCTTCATGCTGCTGAGCGATTACCATTTCGTGTCAAGCTAAGAGAATAATCAAAGAAATCCAAATTCTGAGGAAAACAAAACAACCTCTGTTTGTGCTTTAACAAACATGAAAAAGGGAATGTCCCCTTTCTTCCAAAAGTCTTCTGAGACTTGCATGATAAGAAAAAGAGGCTGAGCTGTAAAGTCTTTCTTAGTTATGTAGCCTCTGTCCTCAAATGAGTTGTTAATTCAGCCCTTCTAAATGTGTGGAGAAACAAGGCTAGTAAGTGCACGTCCTGAAAATATCCTTCATATATACCAGGAGTGTTTATTTAGTTCCCAGAAAAGGAGTTACATGGTGACAAGTTTGCTGTGAGCTCCCCCTCAGCCATCCCTCCTACACTGCTCCCTGCGTGACCATCTTCTGGCAGAAGCCGAAGCCACAACCCATCTCTGAGCTCTTCCTCGCAGGGCTTGGGACTTCTATGAGCCATGTCACAATGAGATGTTTCACTCTCTTTCCTCCAGTAATTTCCTTTGCCACCTTAATCACAAAAACACATTCCCAACCAGCTTGCTTAGGACATAATGATAAATTGTAGCAGAGGATAAATGTTTATTATAATTTAATGTTTCATTTAAAATTAAGTAGCATGCTCCTGTAGTTTCTGGCCATATCTTAAACCTCCACCCCCACTTTAAAATGACAGGCTTATTCTACCATTTTTGTCTTGCAGGCCCGTTACTTTCCTAGCTTGTTTCCAGGTCCTCCTCTTCCCTAAATTTGTTTCTTCAAATTTTTGCAGTGCTGTGTTCAAAATCTGCTTCAACTGGGCTCATACATACTCTTTGCCATGCCTGATGTTTCTTCTAGCCCAAAAGTGACCAGATCTTAGGTGTCTGTGCATCAGAAGTCTGAAGCCTGGTTGGCGCATGCCTTTTTTTTTTGGTGCTGACTGCACAGTATGTAGGCCATCATAAGCACATAAGCAAAAGCATTCACAGTTTTAACAGAGAAATAGTCAAACTATTGTCTGCCTCTCCATATGTTCCTCAGTCTTCCAGTAGAAACCTAAATCCAGGACATATTTATTGTTCTGGCTTAAAGCCAGAGTCTCTATTTGCTTTTGTGAGTGGCTAAGGAGTTGTGGTTTTTAAGTAACTGTGAGCCTTCAGTTGCATGATATTTTACAACCAGAAATTACTACATTTTTTAAATTAAGCATATGAAGTACCCTTGTGGATTTCTGCTGTGGCCAGCACAGATTAGCAGCAGTACTTGCTGAGGAAGAGTTGCCCTCGGCTTTCCTGGGGAGGAGAGGTAGATCAAATAGGTGAAAACTGGCCCTCCTTGCTTTTCCTTCACCCTGAGATCCTTGTCCTCCTTAGGAACCAGGATGATAAGGAGCAGAAATCAGGCTCAAATATAATGGCTGAAGGGCTCTTATCCTTTAGTACACACCAGCATTTAAGGGACGCAGCAGAATTTTGTTTTCTCACTGCACCATGCAGCCATGAGCACAAAAGAAACGTTTTTCCACAAATTGCCTTTATGTGGAGAAATTACACATTTTAATTGAGCTGCTGTTTTATTTTTGTTTTGAAATGTTTCATTTTGTATTTGCATGGGGTTTCTTCAGGCATTTTCACTACATTTTCTGGTTGGGTGCTTCCGAAAAAATCCTTATTACAGGAAGGAAAGATTCTACCCATGACAGGATAAGCCTGAATCCATGGGTAAATCAAGCTGTTCTGTAGCCTAAGAATACATATGGTAATTTTGATTAGTAGCTCTATATGGATAGTGTCAATGTCTTCTGCTTCCTTGAGTATGAAAAATTCCATGTTAAATCGTATCTCCCATGTGTTTTACTGTTCATATGTATTACTGCTGTCACATTGCTGGGACATCATCGTAAGAAGGGGAAAAAAGTGAGAGAGGAAATTTATTGACCAACTTGTCTCAATCAAAACCAGTATGAAAACTGGCTTTTTTCCACATTTAGCAACATTTCTATTAAGTTGTTCTAAGCATCAGCCTTGGGACTTTCAGCATAATTTATTTCCCCCCCCCAACAGGAAAACATAGTGAAGAATTCTGAGATGTCTTTCATTTATTTAATTGTAGGATAGCTGCTGGTAGTTTTATATCTATCATCATGCAGGTCTTATGTCATGTGCCTTTAACTGCCTGTAAGGCTGTCGCTGAATGAAATGTAGATTGATTTTTCTGTGCTGTTTTTTCTCCCTTTCTCTTTCCCTTCACAGTGAGCTGCCTCATTCCCCTCAGAATCTTCTGGCCACTCTAAATTCCTCATACAGCCGCAGTGTGATGCTCTCCTGGGTGCGCCCCTTTGATGGAAACAGCCCTGTTCTCTACTACATGGTCGAGCTCTCCGAGAACAGTGAGTGAAGTTTCGACCTCATGTTCTTCTCAATTATTCAGCCTTTTTTCAGACTCACCTTTTACCAGAGCTACTAAGAAAACATTACTGTTGTATGCTAAATGAGAGACTGTGCATGGAGGGTTTTACACTTGACTATGCACATGCTGTAAGACTTAAACAACAAAAAGAGGCTTGAGATGGTGGAATGTGGTACAGGAAAGCCTTAATTCCACTTCTAGCATTGCCAGCCAGACTTGAAGCACAGCAGTTCATTCCTCAGTGCTTCAATTCAACGTCTATAAAATGGCAGTAGTCATTTTATGTCTTCCCATTGTTGTCTTTTGCTCTGGTTTCATAGATACCTGGATGCATTCAGAGCCCCAGTTTCACCTGAAAAATGCAGGCAGGAGAATAATAACAAGGAACTGATGGTCTGTCAGAGGAATAAACTTGGATGTCAGTAGGAGCTACTATCTTTACTGTATATGGGTTCATATATTTTCTCTGCTTTTCCTAGGCTATAATTTTACGCCCTTCTTTTTGGTAGGATAAGGATGCTTAACTGTAAGATGTCCAGATACCTAGCTTCATGGGTTACAAACCTGGTCATTGTGAAATGCCATTTCTCACAGTTTTCTCATGCTGTATCTGGTCCTTTGTGGCTCTCAGTTTGCAAGGTTATTCAGGGACATTGCTAATGCCTCTTTAGGAGTTGATGGAAAGATGAGGTTATATGGAAATCAGTCACCTTGGCAATGCTTTCTAATCTCTATCACCGTAGAAGCTGGAAATCCAAGCCTAACAATTGATTCTTGATGAAAAAATTAAGAGCATCACTTTTTCTGACATGTGGAAATTAGCCACTGCATAACTGAATGTGAAGCAGTCCTGATTTCTGATTAACGAGAGAGTAGCATTTTGTTTCACCACACAGAGAGCTTGAGATGAAACTTGAGCTTCAGATCACATATAGCCCTTTTGCTTGGCAGGCAGGAGTGCATAGCTTTTCAGATGTGGAGGTCCCAGAACTGATGATCTTTACATCTGTTAAGCACAGCGCAGTTTTCTAACCCTAGCAGAAATCCCAAGTCATGGCCAAGACTGCTGTCCTTAAAACATTTCTTTTTGAGCAAAGACTCCTGATCTTTTGGTGAAGAAAATGACTGAGAAAAATCAGTGTTCTGCACTCACAACCCCTCTCTATCTTTTTATCACCACCACCTTTTTTATTTTGACTCTTCTATCCTTCCCTTTCTATTAAGGAGTTAGAAGCCAGTAACTGCTTTCTGGCTTTTCCTTACGTGTTCTTTCACCCGAGGACATTACACTTGTGTTTCATGTTTTGAAAGAGGCTTTGACAATGACAGGCTAATAAAGCCCCAGTCTGGGATCATGATGTAAAGGTACTAGAGGTGTATGTGCATAGAGACAGCACAGAGCTGGCAGAACTTGGGTGCTGCACTGGGCTGCATTGATTGGGAAGAGTCACTAAAAGAAGAGGCAGCACACTCGATGCCAGGAGAAGTTTGAAAGGGGTTCAGGTGCTTTTCTAGCAAGGATGCTTTGCAGTTGGTCTAGTATAGGAATGGGGTAAATGTGCCATCATTCTGAAAATGCTGTAATTCATTCAGTGAAATATATAGAAGGCTCAGCAAAAATCAACAGTAGTTCTCCGGAAATCATGCAGACAGTCCCTCAGAACTCCACAGGATCTTGTGAACCCTTGCTCACTCCATGATAGATCCAATAATTTTGGCTGATGGCATTGCAATCTGCCGCTGAGAGAGTCTCATTATCACAAATCATAGGTATATGTACTTCAGCAAGCTTGCAGCTGCAAAAAACAAGCAGAGAGCTGGCTTATTGTGAATTGAGCATCTTAACTCCCAGAAATACTCTAGATCTTGCTGTCCTTTCAGTTTTCATCTGTATCTTTGTTTACTTTGCTTTTATGTACAATGTCCAAGTGGTTACTCATAGAAGTAGGACTTCTTCTATGAGAAGAGAGGAATCTAAGCCTTTAAATATTCCAGTGTTGTGTTCTCTCATTTCATATATTATTGCTCAGCTGTACGGATGCCAGTAGAATAGTAGAACAATGTCAACAGTGACTTTGGTTTGGAAAGCTGACTTTAATGTCTGTGTGTAGTCACTGTCTTGTTTTGGTTTTTATTTTCTTGAAGTGTTTGTGTTTCAGAGTTTTTGATCTCAGTAGTGTGTGGTTAATATTTAGTTTCTACAGACCTCCTACTCATTTGGAAAACACCACCTTGCCTTTGTTCCCACCCATCCCAAGTGATGTCTGTGAATGAAGCTGATATTTGATCTTGTGTAGGTATAGTTTTGTCTGATACGACTGTGCAGAAGCTCTTTTTGCTTTTCAAAGAAAATCTCCTTTCAGGTTTTCTGTCAGTCCCGTTTGTGCCACAGAAAGAGTAACTGTCAAGGAGTCAGCATATGCCCTCTCTGAGCTCATCTGCCTGCATCGGTAGCTCCTTCGCTGTCAGCAGCAGTGCAATATGCTTGACTCCTAATCCCCATTTGCTTTCACATGTGTAAGAGTTAGGGAGGGACATCAAAATTATGATTTATTTTCCAGTTAGCAAAGCTGCACAGGAGAATATCTTCTTAGTTCTGTGGAGTTTCGATACATGGGGTTTCCTTTGCAGTTACAGGTGCTGAAATGTAGTCTAGTTTTGTTCATTTTTTAGCCATTTTGAATCACTTTCTAATAGCTTTAGGATCCAGTGTATGTTCTGAAGCATGTACCATCAATGAATACATAATAACAGTATCTGTTTCAGAGAAATAGCTGAAGAGGGTTCAAAATAATGACTGAATTTCAGGGGGCTAATTACTAGCTGCATTAGAGAGAGGAGTGTCGCTCCACCTGGCATGGATTAGAACTTCTTTTCATTAATATCATTTCAGAAAAGAGATATAAACCTCTTATTTTAATTAGAGGGAAAAAAATAGTAGCAGATCGTGCCCATAAATTGCTGGAACTATGAGCAACTCTTGTCACCTAATTTTTAAAATGAATGTATTTGGCACAATGCAATAATTCTCAAATTACAAGTATTCACTGTAGCCCGTGTCTGTGGGTGACTTGAGACATATGGCCTTAAATATTTGGGGGCAAATTTATAACCTAATTTGAAAAACACAGTTCCAGGGAAACAGAGTCATTAAGTATTCCTGCCCACACAGAGCCAGGAATGGGAACCTTCATTTGAAATAGGATTTTCAAATAAATAGGACCATGCATTGCTGTCATTTGCACTAATGTGATTTTGGGATCTTTCGTGAGCTGCTTAGCCCCTCTTGTGATATATCTAGGAATTCCAGTGAAGTATCTTCATGGGGTTAGAAGGGGATATGCTTATTTTATTCTAAAGAGGTTTAGATTTTTAGGGATTAATCAAAAAATATTCCAAGTAGTCTTTTTCTGAAGAAATAAATTAATACTTAGAGAATTCTGCTGAGTACAATGAAGATAAAAGCCCATTTTTGTTTTATTGTATTCTGGGATGTCTGTGCTTTGTCATGTAATCATATAACTCTGATTCATCACATCGTGCCAATGAGGAGATAATAAAAGCTCCTGTAGAAAGAATCTGTACCTGCTTAGCTTAAAGCCCAGAAATTGTCATGCTGAATTTGGTAGGAATATTCAAATGACAAAAATTGGACACATTGACAAATCTTTGAGAAAATCATAATAAAACTATGTTGTTTGTTACAGCTGGAACTCAGATCTGTATAAGGAAGAAGTTCTTTACTGTGAGGGTGGTGAGGCACTGGCCCAGGTTGCCCAGAGAAGTGGTAAATGCTCCATCCCTGGCAGTGTTCAAGGCCAGGTTGGACAGAGCCTTGGGCAACGTGGTCTAGTGTGAGGCATCCCTGCAGGGGGGTTGGAGCTAGATGATCTTAAGGTCCTTTCCAACCTTAACTCTTCTATGATTCTATTGATAGTGTTAAAAGATACTTTTTCTCAGGCCATTGGTAGACCTTGTTGAAGCCCTACCAAACAAAGGATGAGCCATTTAATTTTTATTTGAACTTTTTGCAATATCATATTGTCATGAAGATTTGAAAAATGACTTCGGTGAACCACAGCAGTACAGCGAATTCCAATACTACCGTCTATGCAAAACCACCCTGGAGAAGGCAGCAGATGAAAATGTACACCAAACCTGCAAAAATGAGCTTTTTGCACTATACCTAATCTGTAATATCAAATTAGAAATTATTTTTGAGGAATTTGCAATTAATGTATGAATTGTAAGGTAGATAGGGAAATGTAGAAGAAATGCCTCTTGGTAAGTAACCAGTGTTATTAAACATATCACAAATGCATCCAAAAGTTCTTGACAGAAAAAAAGTAATTTCTAGAACTCCACAAATCACATTGTAAACTAGAGAGTAACTTGTGAGATTTCTTTGTTTCCAATAAATTAACTTGGAGAGGCACTCAGAGTTAGAATGATGGAATCATAGAACGGTTTGTGTTGGCAGGGACCTTAAAGCTCATCCAGTTCCAATCCCCTGCCACGGGCAGGGACACCTTCCACTAGAGCAGGTTGCTCCAAGCCCTGTCCAACCTGGCCTTGAACACTGCCAGGGCTGGGGCAGCCACAGCTTCTCTGGGCACCCTGTGCCAGCGCCTCAGCACCCTCACAGGGAAGAACTTCTGCTTTAAATCTAACCCAAATCTCCCCTGTTTGAGTTTGAACCTATTCCCCCTTGTCCTGTCACTAGTCCCTGATGAAGAGTCCCTCTTCTTGTAGGCCCCCTTCAGACACTGGAAGCTGCTCTGAGGTCTCCACACAGCTTCGCTTCTCCAGGCTGAACAGCCCCAATGTTCTCAGCTTATCATACTACAGGAAGTGCTCCATCCCACTTACCAGCCTCACTTTTTGGCCTCCCTGACTTGTTGAGCCTCTTACCCATTTTCAGCCTCTACTTTCTTTTTGGCCTCCCACCCCTTTAATTCCAAATACCCAATATCCTTAAGATGATAGCCAGCTAAACATGGAAGTGCTTCAGACAGTAGCAATTGCAGTGGCAGAGCAAGCAAAGCCCAGAGTACGTTCTGGGCAGCTTAAGTTAAATGAAGGATTAGCACAGTCTGCTCAGTCTAATGGAGGCTTATTTAATAGTTTGACCTGGCAGCTCTTTTGTCACCATGGAGCTTCTCCAGGCTTCCTGGGGCAGGCGAGTGACAGTCACCCCTGGAGGAGAAGAGAGTCAGTGTTAAAAATGTTATGGCATGTTTCTGATGTCACAATTGCTCTTCTGTGCAATTCTGGGATTGGTTTTGAAATATTTAGTTTATTGATTATCCTAAAAAAAAGACTTGACATTTAAATTTTAAAGCTACTCTGCATAATCACTGTATCCACTGCTCTGTGAGTGAGCAGATCCTCCCCAAACTACCTTCCTTTCCGAATCAGAGTGCCTAGGAGATGAATAGGCTCCGTTTATATTAGGTTTCAGTTTAATCTCTCTTCCTGCCAGATCTTTTATCTTCCACCAGGAGAGGAAAAGGAATTAATAAAGTATTCTACAGATGCAGCGTATAAACAGAGTAAAGCCCCAAGGTGCTGAAGAGATTAATAGGCCCTGTTGTTGAATCAAACTCCTCACTACATTGAGCGCTTAGGTTAAGCACTCTCAGGTGGTGTTTACACTAGCAGTAAACAAATGAAATGGTGTAGGAAACGGACCACTACCCAAGTAGCTCATACAAGGGTATTTCACTCTCTTGGTGGTGTCTGCTCTTCCGTTTTCTTCAGGAAGCTGCTTAAGGCAGTGTACTAAGTCAGCCATACCTTAACTTTGACTTACCTTGATTTGTTATTGTGCACTCTGGCTGTAACAAGGTGAACAGTTGTTTGCGAAGTCTCAAGAGAAGCTTGATACAATCCAGAAGCAACTAGAGTGCAAGAACCTCCTAACCGATTCTTTTCTAGACAGCGCAGGAGTGCTTCTTCTAAGGTCTTTCTAAAAGAAGTTCAGCATTCAGAATTGCCATCTTGATCTTGCAGCTGAAGTGACTGCTGGTAAATCATCAACAACTGGTGAGAACGGAACTTGACTGCTGTGCAAATGTCCCTCTCCAGCATTCCCAGTATTCTGCTGTGTCAGTTTTCCTGTTAGAAAAGATTTTGTTCTCAGCAAGCCATTACTAGAATAAATATGTTTTGAGTAATTCAAAGATGCAGTGTTTATAGCCCCACTGGCAGCAGACCCCAGAAGACTTAAACTTGCTAAGGAACCTGCCAGAAAAGCGCTATATTAGTGGTTTCTATCTTGGTGTGAATTTTAGCAGCCTTCCACATTTGGGACATCTCATCTTCATTTTCAGGCAGACGTCTAGGTGACCTGCCAGGAGCTGCAATGCAGTTCTGATGAGCAACATGTACAGATATGTTGCCAAAATCTACAGCTAGCTCCTCAGTCATTTCCAGAAGTGGTGGTAATTTTGAGCAGGGAGCATGGAAACAGCTGGTATTATTTAAAATCTGAACAAATCTTTAAATTGGCTGATTCCATTGCTGTACTGTTGCAACACAGACCAAATGTCACCTCTCCCTGACTCTTTCAGTCATGACTTCAGGGAGAATGTGTGACACCAGGCTGTGAAGAAAAGAAGTCAGGATATTTAATTTTCAACATGTTTCATTTTCTGACCTCTTTGAAAACTTGAAAATGTAATTTGGGCATCAGAGGAGCTCAGTATGTCAAGTATGTGAGCTGATGACGAGGGTTTTATAGTGCTGCCAGGGCTGTTTATACCAGGCAATCTTCCTAGGAAACGATTAGACCAAATGCCATATACTATCTCTAGGAAAATAAAAAATTGCAGACATCTAGAATTTGCAGCAGAAGCTTTCTCAGGTCTTACAGCAAAGGGCTGATTTGGCAGAGAGTGTCACGCTTCTACACCTGCTTGCAAGCTGGGTAGGAAGATATTCCAAACTGACTGTGAATTTCATTACAGTCCTTCCACCAGAGCCACTCATGGGTGTGGTGGTGTAATGGCCTGCCAAACAGATGGGTTGTGAAATACACAGCCCATCTGTCTTTATCATGCTTGTTTACTCTTTTATTAAAATGTTAATGAATATAGTTTTTATTTATTATGCCATGACATGTGCAGCATCACTTTCCAGTAGACAAATGTGCAATCTGCATAACCGTGTGGGCTGACAGGAAGGTTTCTTCTGCTGAAAAGAAACTTCTTCCCAAAGTTCCTCTGAGGAAAACACACACAAAGAGCTCTGAGCAGTCAGAGGCGTTTTCTCACTTCTGCAGGGCTTTTAACAAGCACTCTCATCTTTTTTCACATGTAAATTATTCCAACAGATTCCCCCTGGAAGGTTCACCTCTCAAACCTTGACCCAAAGATGACCGGTGTCACTGTGAGTGGACTAACTCCAGCCAGAACCTACCAGTTCAGGGTGTGTGCTGTTAACCAGGTGGGAAAGGGCCAGTACAGCTCTGAGACCAGCAGGTACAGTAAAAATAAATACCTGGGTGCTGGAGGTACAATAACCTAGAACTATTGGGAGGAAAAAACTGCGTATTGTTTGTAAATGAATGAATGAAGTTACTTGTTGCACAGTAACTGGGGAAGGGAGCAGTTAGCATTACCCAGGCCCCAGGAGAGTGTTCTGCAGCTGCCAGTAATTGGCGATCATGGCAATTAGGTGATGCAGGATATCAGCACACCATGGAGGAGGTGCCCTCATGCTTCCAGAGTATCAGTTAAGCAGAATCTTTTTGCTCTTGTGCTAAGCCCCAGCAGTTAGCCCAGGAAGGAGGACAGCATTCTTCTAGTCATTGCAGTGTCACTTCTGGAACTCGCCCAGATGCGACATAGAAGGATGGCTTCATCAAATTTAGTTTCAGATGCATCCCCCTTCGTCTGAACCAAAGCTTGCTGAGAGCTTGAAATGCAGAACAGCTGAACTCTAAATGGCTTTTTCAAAATGTAGGAGTTTGGTATGAAAAATATTGAAAGAGCTGAAAGAAACAATTTGGAAGGAGTCACAGACACTGGACCTGAGCTCTAACTCATTCAGGCTTGTAATCTTTTTAAAGAGTTGTAGCAGCCTGGGCAATTCAGAGAGAATAAGGTTACCTCAGCTGTCTGTCTTGTTGCTTGCTTAACTGATTTCCTATTATGTTGATTTGTTGTAACTATTTCATGCATGTCTTCAGCAGTTTGACCAGCGTTATATTTCTTTCTAGTCATCAGACTTTGATAAAAGAAACTGGTTCACATGGAATGGATACATGAAATAGAAATGTTTTCTATGATCTATTTCAACACCCATCTCCATCACATTCTTTTGTACTTAGGTTGATGCTACCTGAGGAGCCCCCCAGTGCCCCACCTAAAAACATAGTGGCCAGTGGGCGCACCAATCAGTCTATCATGGTGCAGTGGCAACCTCCTCCTGAGAGTGAACATAATGGAGTTCTTCATGGGTACATCCTAAGGTAAGTAATTTCCTAGCCTGGAAAGTCTGAAGATAGATCCATGTGTGCATGAGGGAATTCAGAATGGTGTGAATTAAGAGTGTATTTAAAATGACTTCTAATTCCATGAAATTAAAGGAGGGCAACAAAGCTGGTGAAGGGTCTCAAGGACAAGTCCTGTCAGGGCAGCTGAGAGAACTGGGGTTGTTTAGCCTGTAGAGAAGGAGGCTCAGGGGAGACCTTATCACTCTTTACAACTACCTGTAAGGAGGTTGGTGAGGTGGGGATTGGTCTCTTCTCCCAAGTAGTAAGCGATAGGACAAGAGGAAAAGGCCTCAAGCTGCACCAGGGGAGGTTTAGATTGGATATTAGGAAAAATTTCTTCACCCAAAAGATTGTCAGGAATTGGAACAGGCTGCCCGGGGCAGCGGTGGAGGCACCATCCCTGGAGGTGTTTAAAAGACGTGTAGATGTGGCACTTGGGGACATAATTTAGTGGTGGACTTGGCAGTGCTGGGTTAACAGTTGGACTTGATGGTCTTAAAGGTCTTTTCTGACTCAAATGATTCTGTGATTCTGAAAATATATTCATTATTATTAACAAATGCTGTGGCTGCCCTGGTTTATTACAGAAGAGAAGACACCTCTGTTCAAGTGGCCATGTGGGTGTAGGCTCTTAAATTCTAGCCTGCCTGTTCTAGAGAGTCAATGAGCTGGGGTCTCTGCTAGCTGCCCTGAATGGACTGCCTAAGTGGACTAGCTCCCTATGGAGTCTTTCAACATCCAGATAGCTTTTTTCCATTTTCAAAGTGAAGTGCAGCAAGTACTGAAAGTGTTCACATGGGAGGTTAGTACAGTGCAGCCTATGCATTGGAGATGTATATTTGCTTATTACAAATCTCAGCTTCCTGCTAGAAAGGTTAATTAAATTTATCAAAGACACAATAGGGCTCCTTCACTGTGGAAGACAAGAATAGAATCAATAAGCTTCAGTTTTATGCCAAACAAAATGAAGAGAGAGAATGACAGGTCAGATGCTTCATGGCAGACCTTAATGTGGTTTTGAAAATCAGTCAGGTGAGTAAGATTCTGTCAGACCCTTCTGTACTTATTAATGAGAAACAGATTCCAGCAGGTAATTGGGAATCTAGAATACATCCAGTCTTTCTGCTTATACAGCATATATTGTGTTGGAAATGGTGTTGCCACTCTAAGGAACTTTGCAGAGCATTTCTCTTTCGTAATTTTTGGGGACTCAGTTATTCACTCCTGCCCAATTCAGCTACAGCTCACTTGCTCATTTGGCAGCCTACATACCCTGCAGTGCTAGCAGCCAGCTAGGGCCACACCTTTAGTAAAAGAGGCATTATCTAAATTAGAGTATTTGTGAGAAACTCCCAAGCATTGCACCACCTCTGACATGCTTCAGAGTGATGGTTACAGCCTATTGTGGGCCGGCTGCTGACATTTTTGATACAATGTCCTCCACACCTGCTAAAAGATAACTAAACGCTACAGTTAGATGCCAGCATCCTGTTCATGCTGTGCTTCTACTTTTGCTGGCATGGATGGAAATGTTTTTGTGATGTTAAGAGCATTGGTGAGCTCCCAAAATAGTCGTGGAAAGTTCCTTCTCTTTGCAGGCAGAATTGAAAGTCTGTTAACCTCCCTGTCACCTGCACAGAGCCTGTTTTGCTGGTGGGCCACTTGTGCAAGTGCCTACAGCTTTAAGAGCTGGACTCAGTTTGAAAGCTGTGGCAGTCATTAGTGACAGGCAGGAAGAGGTGCTTCAATTTTTGTCTATAGCTAGAATCTTGTCATGAGACTTTGGTACCTATTTGCACAGGGTGCAATTGTTGCTTCTATGATGCTTGCCTTCAAACTGTTTTATTTGATGATAGGATGAATTCCTTAGCTCTTCCCAATGAGTGTAACCCAGTCTCAGCATTAAGTTCTATGAGAAAGCAATCCCATAGCCTCTTCCTTCTGGTAACCTGTTCTGTTTTCTCCGTATAGTGTTTTCAATGGTTACCTGAAGTATTTTCTACAACATCTACCAGCATAATTGGTCCCTCTCCTTGCTGTAACATCTCTTTCCATTTTAATAGAGAGTGATCATATTCATTCTACTCAATCTATGAACATTTTTGATGTCTGCATGCTTTGTCTTGACTACAGAGCAGGGAAACCATTTATTATTATAAAAGTACAACTGTCCCAGGTAATAAACAAGACTCTTCTTCCAAATCAAATTGTGTGATCACTGCAGTGTGCACTGTGAAGAAAAGTCTTCTTGCACTGATTTCTGTAGAATTGGGGTATAACAAAATGAAAACCACCATGCATCCCAGAGACCCAATCCTCCAGACATGCAAGATACTAAATTGATGGAACACCTGATCTTTAAAAGTGAAGGTGCACTGCACAAGTCATATGGAGTATACATCAAAGTCCATGGTGAGAAAAATCATGAAGACGTGACATTTCTGAACTGGCCTCCTCCCTCTGCCCTTTTTCTCACTGGCAGTACTCCATTTAGAGACCTGCCATGCTAACAGCATAATGGATTAAATCACAGGAGCACTCTACACCTTGTCTGCTAGGTGTGAGACAAAACATTGCTGCACAAAGAATTGGCTTTGCCAGGAAGCATACACCCTTCCCAGGGGACAGAAGAACGAAAAAGATATTGTATAAAGTTGTAGAAGATGATCAAGATATTCGATAAACTCAGCTGAGGGCTGATATTTCTTTACTTCCATTTGTACTTCATAAATGGAATCACACCAGTGTAGCATTACAAACAATAAGTATGCCAAAATACGGTCAGGCAAGCAGCTGCTCAGCAGAAAATAGAGGGGTTGTCAGTGATTAAGAACTGATCTCTTTATAATAAGACTTCAGAATAAAATCTGTGGCTGAAAGACACAAAGTTGTCTAGTCACAGAACTTGCACCAATTTAACTTAGATGAATTTAAAATCAGGCTGTCAGATGTCAATGAAATTGTTCAATGTCAGTAAGCTTATGGTGATTACTGTGAAGCAAAAGATGAGTAAGAGTGCATGAAAGTGATGTGGTGAATAAAAATACATATGTTTCCAGATTTGTCTTTCTGATGGAATAGTAATGCTTTGTGCCCCTTGCTTGGCCTCTGTTTTTCTGATTTATCTTTTTGTGAATTAGCATATTGTAAGCATCTAAAGGAAGGAAAACAACAGTATTATTCACATTCACAGATTTGCATGGTTTGTTTTCTATAATTTAGTTCTTCTCCATACTTTCTTGGCCTGAAGAGACACATCAAAGGGGCCCTGTTTTCTGCAATGCAGTTTTTACATGGGAAAATGTATTCAGTGTTTCAGCTTCCTATGGCTCAGCAGAAAGTTTGGCAGGATGTTTACCTCTCACCTGTATTTGGTACAGCCCTTCTGGAATTCCAGTGCTTAACCAACCCTTCGGTCTCAACTATATTCCATCCATATTTTATCTGTGAAGTAAATCCTGGTGGAAGCCAGAGATGGCAATGCCTGGAAGGGGATGGGAATGAGATGGAATGAGACTCTGGAAGATCAGAGCCTTCTGAGCTCTTCCTTTTCAGATTTCAGAGGAGAAGGAGAAAAAAACATTTCTCAAGCTGATTTACAGCAGCACCCTGCTAAAAAATCACACCTGGGCAATTTTTTCTACTAAATCACAGCTTTTACTGGACAAGCTACATTTAAAAAGCTGTAATTTTTCTGCAACCATAAAACAGGACAAAATACCCATTTTGTTCAGCCCTGAGTGTGTAATCTCTGTGAGATCAGATTAGAAATACTATAGCAGTCAAACATGATATGGTCTTATCAAGAGTTAGTTTGTTGTTTCTGATTATTTTTAATTATTCTTTGTATAATTCTGCTGTAGAAGTTTGCATCTTGCCTCTTCACAAAGGAAGCGATTTTGCTGCTAAGGATATTTGCTATAATTGATACCATCTAATTCACCAGCAAATATTTCTTCCCATGTGGTGGTAGGTATCGCCTGGCCGGCCTCCCTGGAGAATACCAGTATAAGAACATCACCAGTGCAGAAATCAACTACTGCTTGGTGAAAGACCTGATCATTTGGACCCAGTATGAGATCCAGGTGGCATCTTACAATGGAGCTGGGCTGGGAGCGTTCAGCAGACCTGTGACAGAGTACACTTTACAGGGAGGTGAGCAAATGGGAACAATATATCCTTTAAAGTTACAATTTATAGCATGCTTTCCTAAGGAGATACACTCTCTGATAGTCCGACCTAACAACTTGTAAAATTAATGGTCATTTCGGTCAAATTTGACAGACAGCCTGGGGTAGGAAACACCTACAAATTTCAAATGCCGGAGTAGAGACAAGATAAGACTCCGCTGTTATCTCTGTAGAAGAAGCTGTGAGTGAATTAAAAAATTATCTATTTTAGTTGACCCTCATGATGACACTTGAAGGTCAGAGTTGGCCGCAGCATGAGGAATAAATAGAAGTGCTGAAAAGAGCTGGGAATGGATTTATAGGGCCTGTGACAGGCAGGGGCTGAGGTTACTCTGCCAGGAAAGTCAGAGAGAATGTGGCAGGGCATTGGGTTTATCATGGTCAAGATATGCAATATGCCATGTATGCCATACAGGAGACAAAAGCTGAGGAAACCACCTGTATTCAGATAATCACAGAATACCTTGTTTTAGGAAAACAGAAGAAATTTATAAGGAAACTGTAAGAGAATTAAAGCCTGTGGAGAAAGAGTGGTTTGTAGTATTTCAGGAATGGTGCATACATTTGCAAAGAGGAAGATAATTTTATCTTTAAAGCCCTGATTTTTATGCTACAGCTCCTACACATCTTTCTGCTAAGTGCTTTAAGAAGAGTATAAATTACATCAACAAAAGGATATGTAATTACTTTTTACAACCAGTGTAAGGCATGTTTACACCTCTAGATTGGTTTAAAAATCCATAGGATAATTAAGCACCAGGCCCTTAAAGCTTTCATATATTCCCATAGCTGCAGGGTTGTGCTGGATGCTGAGCACTGGACGGTACACGGTCTCTACTTTATTGGTCGTAAAGCAATTAAACTATTTTAACAACTTGCAGATTTACAGTACATCAGTTAATTTACAAGGAGGGAAGAAGACGTAGTTGTTTGTTAATTGTTACTAGGAGTACATTAGAACATGATTAGATACAGTTTGAGGTGTAGGGAGACCTAAGAAAAGATTATTCATATGCAACACTCTTTAACCACAACAATTAAAGCTATATTTTGTCTTAGGGCTTGTAAAGTCGTACAGTTTAGAGGAGTGTAGACACACTCAAACTCTTTCTAGAAGTATTTATAGGAGACCTTGAAATGTTTTTCTTAGTCTTCTCCTTGCAGCTAGGATTAATGGTTTTTATCCCACTAAAGAGCAAATCTCTGCTGAGAATTGGTTTGCACAGAGAATTTGAATCTCTTTTGTGAATAGGCTTGTAATTCATTACTTTGTTTATTCGCACATTTGAAACTATCATAGCACCTTAACCTTCCATCTATTAAGACTTAGGTTTGGACTTCACACTCTTGTTCTTAAACCCTTCAATTGACTCTAATTTCCCTTGATATTTTGTGCTGTTATTATCATCCTTTATTTATTGGCTGTCTGTTGTCATTTATAAGGCTATAAATCCTCTGTAATAAATTAAGTATAGTCAGTCCTGCATTCATATTAATTGGCAAGAGTGTTTAGACTGCAGGACAACCTGCAATGGCCTGTTTGTCTTTATGTACTTCCTAAATGCTCCATGGTGGACAGACTTAGAAGAAATAATGGATATTTCTTATTTATTTTGTATCAATATTTAATAATAGCAGTAATTAACTACTTCATGGGTGCTGCCATCTCCTAATGAATGCCTTGCTGGGTATGAGGCCTTTTTCCTTTAAAGTTAAAAAAGGAGGCTGGTTGGTATCAGTATCATTTGAAGCTGGATTAATACTGTCTCCATATGTAATGCGCTACTGTCCGAAACTCTTCTTCTTTATCCTTTTTGTAGTTGGGAAATGACAGGAAAAGCCAGTGACTGTTTCTTGCTCCAGAATGTCCTTCCTAAACCAAACCAGCAGGAGTAAAAAAAAAAAAAAAGCCGTGTGTAAAACTGCCTTGTAAATCATATTCTGATTTTAATATGAGTGGAGATAAGTGTCAGAGACATACAATCCCATCCATCCCCCTCTCCTACTATGACTGCCACTGCCTCTATCCTGACATGCATTAAATGATGTGAGCTGTGCTGGCAAGAACCTGTCTGTCTGTAGATGAAAAATACCTGAAATACTTCATATTAATCAAGTGTGCTATGCAGTTCAAAGCCTGGGAGGAAATGAGCACTGGGAGCAGATCAACCCATTGGCAGGAGTAGATCAGCACGTTGGCGTCTTTGTCACAGGGAATATTGACTGGCCATATAAGCTGTGGATTTATACCAGAATGGGATCTATTAATCCCTTATTAGTTCTCTGGCATTGCTTTAGTCACTGATAACTAATCAGCTACTCAGAGCTCTTTGAAAATCACCAATTTCTAGAATGTGGCTGAACTCAAAAGATGCTGAAAGATCTAAACTTAGAGAGGAACTGGCACATAATATCACTTAGATAAAATGTCAGAAAGACTTATTGGCAGAGCACTGAACATCCTCACACTAAGGTCAGGCGGGTTGACTGTCGCTAAATTTTGAAAGTCTTTTCAGAGTGATATTCAGCCTAATCCTTTGATGCTCTGTATATACAGATCTTTCTTCATCAGAGGTTTCTCCAGCTGTTCCTTACTTTGAAGTTACTTTTCACAGGGATTTGTGCCAGCCTTCTGCATAGGGCAATTTTTACTTATTTAAACAGTGTCCTGCAGGACTTTCCAGTGACATATGAAAACTGAAGCTTCCCAATACCTTTTCGTATAAGAATAGATTTGTGAGAAAGATAAGCATCTTTCTGGATGATATTGTCTCTGCTCTGTACTATTGGACATGTTTACCTTCTCCAGCAGGTTGATTTGAGAAAGCAGAAGCTTCCATCCTTTACTTTGAGTCTGTCCGTTTTATCTCACGATCATGAATACTTCTGAACTTCTCTCTTTTGGAAAAACTCACACTGCTCCTTAGATTTAGGCAAGGCAAGGTTTAAAAGTAGAGACAAAACTTTCATTAGGCTCTTTGCATTAACATTAACATTAACCCACTTCTGTTTCTACTTGAAGTGCTGTGGCTTTCTTGTGATGCATATCCCAAAAGCTAGTCTTCTGTCCTAAAGTTCATAGGTCTTACCATTTAGTTCTCTCTTGTTTTGTTTTCCCTTCTATGCTGTGCATGGACACTTTGAAAGGATAGTCTGAGAAAAGGCCCTTCCTGAATTTAAGTGTGGACGAGTCACCAGACTAGTGAATCTTGATGGTGTGGAGAAAAGGATTAAAGCGAGATGAGTCAGGTCCAAAGTATTCTCTTCCTCAAGCAGGAGGAGGTGAATCAGAGACGTTTATAAGACTGAGACAGAAAAGCTAGAGAAAACCTGGCTGCCTGAAGGCTTCCTGCTTTATATGGGAAATAATCTTGGAAAAGGAATCTCTGAATAAGGAAAGTCCTCTGCAACCGTTCACTTTTATCTCACTGAAAAGATATTTCCTTTAGTTTTCCATTACATATTTTTTGCAAAACTGTCTTCCTCATTCACTTTCTTTGGGGAACCTACCAACAGCTGTGGAGCCTCCATGGCCATTTTGGGCCCAGCTGCTCCTGTGCAGAAGCAGGTTGGAACTGTAGTGGCTGGATTTTGTATCTTTCAGCTTTGTCACTTTTAGGTGTCATTTGCCATCTGCTGCTTTCTTTTTGTTTGTTTGGTTGGTGGTTTTGGGGGGGGTGTGTTAAATGATTTCACAAAGGGTGTGAAAAGAGCAGTTGTCTCAGTGAGGCCACTGGCCCCCAGCTCTTAATGAAGAAGTAAAATCTTGTCATTGGGAGAGGCATGCAAGAAAGGAAGAAGGCATTACCCAGCTGCAGGAAGCAAAACTCATCAGGTAGTGCCAAACCTCATACTACTGAATTTCAAGTATGGGCATATGTAGAACTGCAGAGACCACTTTTTCTACACACATGCTGCAGTTCATAGCACAGCAGGTGTCAGCTGGGATTGTAGGGGAATAGGCTTTGTGGGAGGAATCTCAGGCCTCCATGGCAGACTACGCACTACTCCCACCAGGAATGTGCAGCTTTAGCACTTCCATCCCGCGCATTAAAGGAACAACTAAATCTTCACAGAGGGGAAAACCTGCCATTCCCCGAGCCTGCCTTGTTGAGGTATGGAAGCTGCCACTTCAAAGATCAGGAGCTCCAGAGGAGTAGGAGACTTTTCTACAAGCCTCTGCTGAAGGTTTGTGTTAAAGACGAGTAGTCTGGCTGTCAGAATCTCTGCAGGATTTACATGCTATTTGCACATAGCCAGAGACAGAACAATTACATGTACACATGCTTAACCATAATGTCTTCTCTCCATTAGCTCGACAGCAAAGCCCTTTTAATGACTTTTATCTAGAGTGCTTCCATGACCTTTTCTACTTGGAATGCTGTACATTAACTTGCAGTCCCAGTGGCTGAGCTATTAACAGATTTCCAACCACGTGAGCTTTATTGGGAAGAAAGTAACAGTTGGTTTTGTCTGACCAATTTGATCTGCAATTCCGAGATGGCTCCCAGATGGATCTCCACTGTGAGATGGCTTAAGTATACTTGCAAACATGATGAAGTACAGGTTTAAAGACCGAGAATGTAGCTATGTGGGGATTACTCTTGAAACACCTATTTGACATTGGTAGCTTCCATACTGCTTGACAAGAAAGTTGCAGGAAGAGGATAGATACCTACTACTAAATTAGAAAACCCTTTATGTGGACAGTCACAGTTTCAGTGAGTTACTAACCGTGATCTTGGGAAAGGATTTGAGTTTTGAAGTGGCCAGAAGGTCAATTCTGACTTAGCTTCTGTCAAACTTCTTTTCTTTTTTAAATGCAGAACTGTTCAGGTACCCAAGGAAGTCTTTAGTATCAGGGCATAAAAGGAGAACTTCATAGTGGCACTTAGATTTGAGATTATAATGCCAATATTTTACTGATTAAAAATATAAAATATATTATGTCTTCTGCAATATAATTAAGCTCATGCATATCAGATGGACCACGTTCTTTCCGTCATTTAAATGCATTCATTGAGATGCAGATGTTGATTTTTCAATAAAGATGTCCAAGGAGGCATTGCAATATAAATAATGATTCCCAATATTCTGAATGTTTTATGGTTTGTGTTCATAATTTTAACTATTTTTCCTGTTGGAGCAGGTACTTTTTGTGCTGTGATCATTTGTTCTTATATCAGGAAATTAAGTCCTAATGCAAGAACTAACTAATGCATTTGGTTATCCACATTTCTAAAACTAGTAAACCTGTCCTTGAGTGCTTGCCTGAGCTTTTTTGAGGACTCTAAGGACTGAAAATGAAAGCTTGGAGCTTGCTGATGCAGGTTTTTTCCTCTCAAAAAAATTTTCATATTTTGAAATCATGGAATCTTAAACGATTTGGGTTAGAAAGGACCTTAAGATAATCCAATTCCAACCCCCCTGCCATGGGCAGGGACACCTCACACTAGACCATGTTGCCCAAGGCTCTGTCCAACCTGGCCTTTGAACACTGCCAGGGATGAGGCATTTACCACTTCTTTGGGCAACCTGTGCCAGGGCCTCACCACCCTCACAAGAAAGAACTTCTTCCTTATATCTAACCTGAACTTCCTTGTTTAAGTTTGAAAATGTTAAGTTGAAATGTATCTTAAAGACTCGTCAAACCCTTAGAATAAATCACTGAAAATTTGCTATTCCTTATTCAGCATCCGTGGGATCCTCTGCTAAAAAAATAATGCCCACAGAAGTGAAGCAGCAATGTGCATGCTAACGTGTAGTTCAGGAAACTAAAGGCACTGGGAGTGGTTGTAGTGTCATCTCTTGGGTCTCCTTGTGTGTGTTTCTTATGCTCTGAGAAAAACAGACTTACTACCACTGCTGAAATTCTGCATTTCTTCAAGTGTGGCTGTCACTGAGCAGCACATGGCTTATGTATAGATTTTCTGTACAGTAATTGTGTTACAAAATCAACCTGACACATACAAATAGAGGTGCCTTTCTGATAAAAAACCAACTTGAAGGCTTTTTCCTTCCACAAGAACAAATCTCTGGCTGTTAACGTTATCTGAATATGCAACTATGCAGGAAAGAAAGAATTTTGATGATTGGAAAAAATCTTATTCACATTAACCATTTTAACCATTAGTTATGTGAAGTGCTGCACACAAAACCAAATCGAAACATATATTGTGGCTCTCATAATAAACAGTTTCATCAAAGGACATGAAGAAGACAAAAATACTTCTAGTAGGGGATTGTAGCCAAAGCACCTTGTCGTAATATTTATGACTGTGTATCAGGATGATTTGGTGAATCTCTTTAAGTACAAAAACTTTATGATGTCTACAGGTCATTAAGACGATATTATAACCTTCACAAAGCATACAGAGAATTATGATACATGGCAGGAAGTAGGGCCCAGATTCTAATGAAAAATTGGAGTGGTATCAGATAAATTCTGCTATTAGAACTCAATAATTATGCACAGTTCATAAATTGTGACATCAGGTTTTAAATTAGGGCCAGAAAATTCAGAATAATGTGTGGTTTCTGAGCTTAAAAATAAAGGTAGAGCTAAATTTTCAAGCCATGGTGTAGGCATCAGGGGGTTTAGTGACAGAGGGCATGAAACTGGATGTTCTTGTAGTTTCTAACTTGACATCTTTAAGGGTTTCTCCATTTTTCTGTGTTGAGATTTCTAGATGTGGGTGTCTTTGATAAGTGTACCCTGCCCTAGCTCTGCTGGCTGCAGCCTTACTGTAGCTTGTACACCAGTTAAGAATAGTGCCCCTTTATGTGTCTTTCAAACAAACAGCTTTGGGTGGAAAAAGGGGCATCTTTACATGTTTGAACTTAATTTCTTCTCCGTACAAAGACTCATCTTCCAAAAGTACTTTGAAGCTTTAAAAGTTTGTGACCTGTTTTTGAAAAGTATGGAGCAAACCGCTATTGTCAGTGGGAATTGTGGATACTTTTTAGAAGCCTAGATCATTGAGTTTTGGTACAAGTTTTCCCTTGGAAGCAGAAGGAAAAAGCTTTTCAAGCTTCAAAACCACTTGTGGATAGTTCCTCTTTTTGTAGAATACAAATGCACATGGCTGTCAATAGCAATATTTTTTAAGCATTATTAAACTTATAGCATTCAAAGTGTATTAGTCCATTTTTTTTATACTCAAATAGCAGTTTTCTTCTTAAACTTAGTATAATCTTGGTAATTTCAGAAAAATAGACCTGTCTATTAGTATTCTTTCCTCTGAGAACTATAGAAACGACATTCTAAAGCAATAAGTTGAAGAAATTGCCTAGAAGGCATTTAAAGAGACATTATATTAAATGACAAAATATTTAGGTGTTATTTTTTGTTGTTTGAAGGCAGAATGCCTTTATATTTTATGCTCTTTTTTTTTTTCGTATTGAGAAAACATCTGTCTAATTAAGTACTTGGCTTAAAATGTTTATGCAACTTTTAGTAGATTAGAGGATGTATTGGCTCAGAATATATATAATCAATTCAATATACGTGAATGAGTATCGTATCAAGATAAAATGAGAACATCTCCAATTCCCAAGAAAAATCGTTATTGTGTGTGATATGACTGGTCCTAATTCTTTAAGCAGCAGTAAATAACAAACAGATGCTGTTGCCAGATTATAATTCTCAATTAGAACTGTAATTGTGCAGACTCCATGTTTCCTTGTCTCATCTGGGGAATTGAGTGGTATTAAGATTCAAGAAATCTCTTTTTGAAGCTGTTCATTCTCTGTGCAGCCATGGATAATTGAAAGAGATAGGTGTTTACCTATCATTACCTAGCTTCTGTCTCAAGTCTCTGTGAAAAACTCAGCTGTGGAATAATAAGCTGTAGAAATTATTTCATCCCCTCTCCTTGAAACAATCTCCAATACAGGCTGAGAAATCAACCCAATTAGTCTTCTTTCCAAGTCACTGCTGGCTGCTCTTGCACAGGAAGTGCATTCTTCTCTCAAGGTTGTTACTACTTTGTGACTCGCAAGTGACAGTCAGTGGGTTCTATGTTCATCTTTCTCTTTTGTCCCCTCATCCCTCCTCCACACTTTCATTTTCTTTCCCTCTCTGCTACCTCAGTGCCTACAGCTCCACCACAGAACGTGCAAGTCGAAGCCGTGAACTCCACAACCATCCAGTTCCTCTGGACCCCTCCACCCCAACAGTTCATCAATGGTATTAACCAAGGATACAAGGTAAATAGAAACAAGACTTCTGTAACTTCAAACAGCATTTGCCTTAACAGTCCTGGTATGTAACAATTAGAAGTTGAATCTAATAATCTCTGAATCTCCAAAATGATTGTATATCCTCAGGGGCATCTTACACAAGTAAAATGAAGTCAGAAGGGAGCAGTTGTTGCTCCTAACATTTGCAATTTATATAAGTTCTGAAAAGGGAATATGTCATAGCCTAAAAGTCCTAATACCTTCGTCATTCATCTGGAGAGTTTCCAAAGCCAAAACACAGTTCAATGTCGAACAGGTTGGAAAGTCAGCACAGGAGATATATATCGTCGTGCCACTGAAAATCAGCCTTGACATTTCTATTTACTCTAATGCAAAATTCCCATTAGTTTCATTAGAAACCAAGACATCACACTAAATATTTGTCTTAACTTTCCCACTGTGATGATTTGGGAGATATAAGAATGCAAAATTTATTAATCATGCTTGATGACATGGAGTTAGCATGACAAGTCCCTGTTGATGTGGCAACTGGCAGTATCTATTACTGTACGCAGAGCAGAGAGTGCTTAACAGAGCACTTGTTGGTACTTTGGCCAGTGGAGTGTATGCAGAGAAGGTAACTGGAGTGTTTTATTTCCGTCTCTCAGGAAGGACTGTTTAATAGAAACTCCTTCAATGGTTCAGCAGTAGGGGCGTAATAAATGAATAGTTTAAAAACATTCATGGAAAGAACAAAGAGGAATCTTGTAGGAATCACAGAGCAGGGAAAGGGAGGAAAGGTATAGTTTAGGAGCAGGGAGGAGGAAGGCTGATTTAGGTGTTAGGTGCAGGAATGTTGAGTGGGCTGAGAAGAATGTTCAGAAGACAAGCTGTGAATTGAGGGATTGTAGGTGGATTTAAGAAGTTTCAGAAGACTTGATCCTTCTCTGAGCATGTCTCAAGGTGATGGAGAAACTGAGACAGAGGCATGCATGGGAGCTTTAGTATTTTTGCCCAGATCTCTTTATTTCTTATTAAATGGTTTCAGACTCCCACTGCTGAAGTACTATGTACATGTATAGAATCATAGTATCAAATAGGTTGGAAAAGACCTTTAAGATCATGTGTATGTCTGTTTTTCTCAGAGACAGAATCAGCTTTCAAGACTAGGTGACTGACAGGGCTGCAGGAGTGTATCCTGAAACCTCAATACAGAAGTAGTACTTGGCTCCTGCTCAGACTCTGGAGAATAACAGTGCTTTTGGGGCTTAGTGGACTGCAATGCACTATAATTTTCCAGTGCAAGTCCAAGCATGGTGAGCCACTCAGATTTGAAAAGTCATGTTTCAGATTTTGATTCTTTGTTTAATGCAAACGGGGTTTCAGTCTAAAGATCCCTAGTCTCATTGCAGAGCTGCCTCTAATTTATGTTTCCGTTTCTTTAGCAATGGTATAAGATAACTAAAATCATGCCTTTTAGCTGTCAGTGGTCAGTGAAAACTTTTGAAATGATCAAGATTTTCTTTCTTTGAATGTTCTTGCAGTAAATTGCAACAGCTTTATCATTCCTGTTTCTCATAGGGATTGGGAATTGCAGTACGAAGACTGTCAATTACTCCTGTAGCATAGTTTTTTGCATGGTTTATAAATCTGTCAAATCTGGGCCTTTGCTTTTCTTAAGGATTAAACCCATTTTTTCCTTTAACTGACAGAATTGTTCACCTGTGTTTCCTGCATGTTTCCCAAAGAATGTGCAATGAAATGTACTCAAAAAAGAGCAGTTCAGTCCTCCAAAGTTCTAAATGCCAACTGTAAGCCACAAAGGTGATTTAGAAAAGAAAATAAAACTTACTATCCCATCAACCATTTTCCATTTTTATCTTTTCTGTGCAATTTATTTGCATTTCAAGAAGTTGTAAAGCGTACCTTTGCAAGTATGAAATATCCCAAAGAAAATTCCTCCTTACAGTCCTCTCACTGCTTTCTGATTATCGGAAACTATAGACATTGACAAAACTGTCAACTCTGGCTCATTAATTTCAGGCATCTATTCATGTTTATGAGCCTGAAATCAATGCAAGTAGCAAGATTTACACAGGCACTGAGTAAGGCCTAGAATTTTAACAGGCCACACCATAAGGATTTTTGGACCAAATAAAAATTTCATCAGCACTTTCAAGCTTTAGATCCTGAAGCTGTTGAGGCAATTTCAAAAATTGTTTTAAAATTTCAAAGTCATTTGCCAAAAATGAATTTTTTAAGCCCTCATTTAGGTACCTACACATAAGGTACTCCATTCTAAAACATATCCATCACCCAGAAGATCAACAGAGATGAATGAAACCTTGAAGAACTCAGCACATCTGACAAGCATGTTATTTTAAATGCATGAAAATGTCTTCAGGCGTTGAAGTTTTGGGACCCAGGTGTTGAAAATTGTAGTAATCATCTTTACAACCATTTTCTATTCTTTCTGTAGTTCCAGAACCACTTGAATCATTCACAGTGTAGATATCCCCAAACCACCCAGCACTGGAATTCCCTTAGCCTGTTAGGCAAAGCTGGTCAATAGGATGCTGGCGGGTACTGGAGGAGGGGAAGGAGGGTGTGTGTCCCCCTCCTCTTTCTCCCCCTTATCACACCAACTTCTCTAACTAGTGGGATCTTAAAGGAATCCCAGAGTAAGATAAAGCATACATCTCAGAGTAGCACTGAAAGTATTTTTCTTCTTTCAGCTTCCTTTCAGTAGCAGAGCCTATCCATGCTGGTCAGAGCAGCCCAGAGAAAGCCAAAAGACTCACGTCATGCAAATAATAATTTGCTGTAATTTTGGCATTGTTCAGTAGCAGAAATTGAGGATTGCAGTACCTCCATGGTATCGATATGTCCCCCATCACTAGTATTACATACATCCCTCCAGTTCTCATAGTAACAGTGTTATATCCATCTGTTCAGTGTCAGAGCTGACAGTAGTTTAACAGCATTGCTTGGTTTTTCACAGATTAAGATGTGTTTGGCAGCCAAGCACGCTTTGATTCCAAATACACACAACTTCTGATGAGAGCTCACCCATGTTTAAATTTTCTAGCTTCTAGCATGGCCAGTGGATGCTCCAGAGACTGTGACTATAGTCACCATTGCTCCAGATTTTCATGGTGTTCACAGTGGCTGCATCACCAACCTGAAGAAATATACTACTTACTATACATCGGTTCTGTGTTTCACCACCCCTGGCGATGGACCACGCAGCACACCCCAGCTCCTGCGCACCCTTGAAGACAGTGAGTACTCAGCACTCGTGGAGAATCTCAGTGCTCAGATCTTGTTTGCTTGGATATAAAAGCCAAAATATTCAAATCTGGGTGCTTAAAATTTGACCTCAGGTTCACAATCAGTTTGCAATCTCTTGTCAAGTTACTTTGCATAATGACCTCAGCCAGTTCTCCAGTTGTGTTTTTTAGCCCGTGGCAAATTAATGGTATTTGATGTTTTTTCATTATGGATTAAATCTGGATGAATTTTTTACATTAGATGGAAGATGAAAGCTTCATAATCTGGTTCAGCTAACACAGAACATGTCGTTTATGTCTGTGAACCCTTATGCTCTTAAATCCATGTTCAGGCACACAAATAAATGTGAATTGATCTTAGGAACTGAGCACTGGAACTTCCTGCGGAGGTCAGTGGGTCATGGAATGGTTTGGGTTGGAAGGGACCTTAAAGACCATCTGTCTAATTCCAACCCCCTGCCACGGGCAGGGACACCTTCCACTAGACTAGGCTGCTCAAAGTTCTGTTCAGCCTGGCCTTAGCACTTCCAGGGATGGGGCAGCCACAGGTTTACAGTTAATTTTCAATTGTTTTCTTCTGTTATTCAACAAAATATTGAAAATGTCTGTATTTATATTGTACTGCAATTGTTTGTATAAATGAACCAGAATCATAACAACGCGCTAACTTTCATTCTGCAAAAATGGAGTCAGGATGAAATAAAACGAGCTGGATAGTTCAGCATAAAAGTTATTCCCTGCATCAGAAAATGTTTTGGTCTCTGTGGCCCCTTGGAAATGTTTGCTCAAGACATATTTGCAACTAACAAGTTTAGGGTGTATCTGATGCAGATAACAAGTAAATTGCAGTGGCCTTCACAGCTAACCTTGTCCCCACAGTGATCTCAGCTCCAGCCAGCGCTTCAGTATCTTCCTGTCGTGGTTCATCAGAAACACTGCTGCACATTTACAGATCCAAATCAGAATAAAAAAAAAAAGTCCAATAAATCCATTAAGGAATTGTTTTTAGAAATCCTACTTTGCCCTAATAGGCATCTTTAAGGTTAGTCAGTGTTCCTGTAAAGAAAACTCGAGATTGTCATTACATTCACAGAAGTAAGGCCCAAAGTACTAATCCAGTTTTTCATGAGATATTTTTGAAAGGACATGAATAAAATCAAATAATTCCCCATGGATTTTCATTTTGTGGTTGGTCTTCTCCATATGCCAGACCTGTGCCCCAAGAGTAGATTGTAGGCTTAAACCTTTGCTTGTTAGAAGATCACAGAGATAGCAATTCACCTACCAGAAGTCCGTGTGAACCATGAATATGAACTCATACTTGTTTATCTGTGGTTAAAGCAAAAGCGTGGAGAAATGGTATGATTCTGTGAGAAACATGCATTACATTCCTCTGTGTAGTATTAACTTTTTTGCCTGTTTTCCTAAGGAAATGAAGCTTTTGTCTGTGAGGGTTTGTAAATATATTCGACTGGCTGTCTTGGGTTCCTCTGTCTTTCTCCCTCAAACAACATTTGAAACCTGTGGCTAATTTCAGTGAGTACAGAAGAGTAAGAAACCAAAGATACGAGCTCCTGAGATTTTGTGAAAAGGAAAGAGTCTATTAATATTTCTGCTGAAGGCAACGCTGCAGAAATGAGCCTTAAACACTCTGCAGAAAGTGGGAAAACGAGCACAGCCAAGACCTTGAGTGTATCTCAGAGAGATGTTGGGATCATGTGCCGTTTTAAACACATGAAAATTCCATCATGAAACATAAATCGAGAGAAAGCTAGAGTTGTATTTTGTAAGACATTTAAAACATTTCTTGGTATATGCAGCTGTATGCTGCAAGGAGCCTCAGCAGTAAAGATGAGCAGTTTTCTTTTTTCCTTTTTAATCCTTCACAATTGTTTTCCTCAGTTTTCTTGGTGACAGAGAAGTTAAGTGCAGGATGGTATAATGCATCTTTGCAGAGAACTTGTTAAATCTAAGTTGCTTCAGGATTTATGTGGTAGGCAAAAAAGATTGGACAGGACTGTCATTCGTGTTCTCAGGTGATCATTTCCTGTCTGTATAGCAAAGTTAGGCAATCCTTTAGGGAAAAAACCAGTGCAAACAGATCAGTTTGCTGATGAACTGTAGGTCAAATAAAATCTGACATCCAGTTAGAAGCATTGTGTCCTGGCTTGGAGTAACCTGCACCTGGTTTTCATTATGACATGAAAGTTGGACTGCAACTGCAGGAGCTAATTGGAGTAAAGCTTTGTGAGTATGAGGTTTGCATGTCTGCAGATCCATAGTCCTGAATAGCACATAATTGCTGTGCTCTTGTTGGGTATTCCTGAGATCACTACCAGATCAGCACTTCTTTCTGCAATGCTTAGACTACTAGATAGTGCAGAATGGATTTGGAAATTTTCCTCACTAGGATTGCAGAATTGCAAATGTGGTTGTAGCTGACCTACTGGCAGGCTTGGGGTTTTTTTTATCATAGCTGAAGGGGAATGAGAAACTGGACTAAATTGAAGAGGAAACAAAATATGAAATTGCAGACGAGAAATTGCCAACTGATGTCAGAGGAGCTGGAGGATACTCGGGCAGGGATCCAATGACAGAAGCACAGTGAATATAAAGTGAACAAAACCTCCTTTTTCCAGTACATCGACTGAAGAGAGAACAGCAGTTGGATCAAAAATCAGTCAGGATGTCTTCCCTGAAGATCAAAATTGAGGGAGGATGGCATATTCTTGACAGTCATTCCATTTTATACTCTTTCATTGCACACTGGGGAGCTGAAATTTTTAAGAGCTCTTGAGCTACATCATAAAATCCTTTAAAAGTTTCACACACTTGTGTTCATTTTCCAAAAGACAGTTGCCATTATGTTGGACTTTTTAGAGTTGTTTTGAGAGAACCTAGCCCAGCAGGGGCTTGGTGACTTTGTCATAGCTTTGACCTTGCAGAGGCAAAAGACTCTTTCCAGTTGAGGGGAGTGCTGGTGATGTTGCTATAGACCTAAGGCTGGATAAGTTACCACAGAGGCACAGGTAAATGCTGCATGCCATTGCTGAGGGAAAACAGCAAACACAAGCACTTCCAGGATTGCCAGCTTGATTGTTCTTATTAGGTTAGATCAAGAAGACAGGCAGAGAACAAGTTGTGTGCAAGTCTCCTGCTGCCACTCTATTTAGTTCTCTGCACAGTGAGGATGAAGACTGGATGAAATAATTTATGTAATGATAGCCAGAGTGCTTCTTAACACCTTGTGTTCTCCCCTCTTCCCTACAGCTTTCACAGATGTTTCCAGAAGGCTTCCCTTGGCCCAGCTCAGTGTTTTATTTTTTCAGCCCTAACCTTGCCACATGAATCAGATCAAAAGTAAGTGGGGTTCTCCTGTTAACAGATTTCCTTTTCTGATTGCCAGAGCCAGGAGCAGTGGGACACCTGAGTTTTACTGAGATTCTGGACACATCTCTCAAGGTCAGCTGGCAAGAACCAGTAGAGAAAAATGGCATCATTACAGGCAAGTATCAGCTGCTATCTCCTATCTTTTTGTTTAGGTGTGTGTTTGGTGGAATGTACCATTGCAGTGAAAAAATGTTTGTGTAATAGAGCATTTAGGGAGAACTGGCTACTGCAAGCACTGGTTTCCTGCTCCCTCTTTTTAGTAATTGAAATGTCAGTTAGGACACATTATAGAAAGTACGGGTCCAGTTACTGTTACCTCATGATTGTGCTCACTGGAAAGGCAGTTCTGTATTAGAAATCAGCTCCCTATGGAGTTTCTGGTCTTGTTAAATCTTCCATAACCTTCACCTGTGTTACTGCATTTCTGAAACTTTGGAGATAGTGTTTGGTCTTTGCCCCATGGGTGGAAGGTTCCTACATGGAGTTTACAGCTGCAAAATCTGGATTGGCATTGCTAAGATTTGCAATCAAGACCAAGCCTGAAATCAGCGGAATCCTTCATCTGTGATCGAGTGGTCTGGCTGTGGACTGTGTGATAGAATTAGCATGTCATTACTTCATCTTGTATAAACCATCACAAGGGTTCAAACCTCTCTTGTTTCTCTTTGATGAGCTTGCCACTTAACAAGCTCTTTAGCTACTTACTCTATGCCAGTGTAGATACAACATCAGCAACTTCATTGTTTTTCATAAAGGAAGCTAAAAATAGTTGAGAAAAACCCTAGTTCTTATCAGCAGAGGCAATATTGCTTTCAGATGGGAAACTTAGAGCTGCACAGGATGGACATTCTGTTGAACAAAGGCTTTCAAGGTTTTGAAGTACAAAAAAGCTCCTGATTTTAAATTACTGGAGTTAAAAATTATAGTTGGGAAGGGAGAAGATCATTTCACATGAATCAAAATATTTTGCTTTGGGAGCATTGACATTGAAATGTTTCATTTAAAAATATATATATAATTTATAAGAATGAAATATGATTTAGCAGTTAAAAAAGTATCAGACTTTCTGGCCCCTGAACATCGAAATGTTCTGTCAGTCTGATTTCCTGAAGCATTTTAACTTTGACAGGTCTAATTATTTTGGTAGGACTTGCACTTGTCAGTGTTTTCTCTATGCACCTGTAACATGCACCATTTGTTCATGTCTTTCGTGCTGCCTATATGCAGCTTTATGCAGATTATCTTATGCCTATATACCATGGTAACCTCCCTGAAATATACATTGATTTAAGTGGCTTGAGAACAGAAACTAATGACTTCTGAAAGCAGAGCAGTATTGATTCCGTAAAGATGGCCAAAGCCTTCAAGCCTGAGTGCTTAAATTTAGGTGCCTAAATCCAGCCTAGCTGTCTAAGTCAGATGATGTAACACTCATCCTTATTAAGCACAAGTTAGCAGCATTATGCTAGTGTTCCAGAATTGCTTTGCTAGAAACAAGCTGCCGCCTCCCAGTATGGGTTGAAACCTGGGAGAACACATTAATGGACTGTGTTATATTTGGGGCAAATTGTTTCAGAAGGAATGAACTCAAGAAGCTCTGTAGTTCATAAAGAAACACCAGTGTAAAAAAAGCCCAGCAAAGTTTTTTAGGGAAAAAGAAATATCCTTAATGAGGCAAATTGCATTTGGGATAGAAGAAAGGAATAGCGATATTGGTCATGCTCTGAGTACCCAAAAGGTTTATAGAGGGCTGCCTGGAGACCTGACTGCTCAGGGAGGCAATTATTCATCATTTCTGCTCATTGATACCTTTACTGGGCATTGTTGTTCCTTGCAGCAGAGCCAGGAGAAGGAAAGCACGGAGGGTGGTGCCCGGCAGCCGCCTGCGCTGGGAAATTGCCCATTACTCTGGCTGTAAATTTCAGTATCTTCCTCATTCTCTCGGTAAACATTGATTTATGAGGATCTGGATGTAGACGGACAGTTTGTGATTGGATGTACTGCTCTCTTGTAGAGAATTTACTCCAGATCAACAGAAAATTATTTCTGAAACTCCCCTGGTCATTAGTTTCTGTTACGCAGCATCTTGTGGCGAGGGTGGAGTGCCAAAGCATACGGGAAGGCTCTGTGGCACCTCTCCTGTTCTCATTTACACTGAAGCCAGAGGAAACACTCTCAGCCCAGGCCGTGGGCTCCCCTGTGCACATTTCTGGCAGTGCTCACATCTGTAAAACAGAGAGCACATTTTTACCAACCACATGTCCTAAAGTCCTGCCCATCTGTCAGTCATTGTGGCTTAAGTGCTACTTGGGGGTACTGTGGATGTTGTTCTTTTGCTTCAGCATTTTTTCTTCTGGTTTTGCCATGCGTGATTACATTTGGCTTTGTGTCTGCCCTGTATGTATCTATTTTCTGTTTGCATTTTTTTTATATGACTAGAATTTAACTATACATTCGGGACTGAAATATCCAACAGTAAATGATGCCTCTTTGCCTTGTCTTCAATTTGCATATGAACTCAGGATATTTTTCTTGGTGAATATTTTCTCAGAAAATAAATACATAGAAACCATTTGCCTAATGGGCAGGAAAGCTGGGTCTCATCCCTGTGGTCACAAGGGAGAAAACAAAATGTTCAAAGAATAATTGCCAACATTTGATGTATATCCAAAGCTTATGTAGACAGGAGATAAGACATCTCAATCACTTAATATTGCCTAGTGCATGGTGGACGAAACTTTCTGTTGTTCATAAGCGACAAATGGATAGAGCACTAAAAATCCCCTGCTTATCATCTTCTCGTTATTTATTGCTTTGAGCAACCTGTTTTGTTTTATCCTGAGGTGGTACTCCTTGATTCCCTCTCCCAGCCCATGTGTAGGGTTCAAAGCAGGCATAGCCAGGTCACCAGCAGCTTCCAGGCAGACAGCTGAGCTGCAGCACGGCCCTTGCCCAGCCTCTGCTCCATCTGTGGCTGCACATGGATGTTCTGCTGGCTGGGGACAGAGCTGCTGGGTTTGCGTCCTCTGTTGAGAAGTGGGGAGAGGCACAGCTGCACCTTCCTCAGACTCCTCATTCTTCCACATTGCCCTGTCCGGAACAAACAGCACACACAGTTTCTGAAAGAAAGGGTGTAGGGGGATGATGGTCATTCTGTTTGCAACTCCTTCATGCCTCTTCACTGAGCATCAAACAGAGTGGACAGCCATCCTCCATCTTTCTGTTTGCTCTCTATTAAGAAAGGCAGTAGAGTCCTTAAATATTGTCATACAAACTGTAAGTTTGCCTGTGCTACATAAACTCTGATTGCTGGTAAGTGATTCTCAAGCCTTTTCAGAGAGCATCAGAATGCCCCAGTATCTCTGAGATACTGGTAAATTACTGACTTAATTAATTCCCATTCAGACACACACTTAAAACTGGTTCCAGATGAGCATTCAGGAGTTTTTCCCTTTCCCCTAGCTAGTGCAAAGTCAGACAAGCAGTTGCAGTGAAGTATCACCTCTCTGTATCACTGCCCTCTACCTGAAACATAATTAGTGATTATGTGAGCACTCTGAGCCGATTTTTCATGCAAAATTAGGTTAACATGAATCCTTGTCAGTGATGGCAGCTAGCTTAGAGGAAGGATAATAGCTCACACCTCTTAAACTCACAGAAATATTTGTCTCACCATGCTTTGAGTTCATGAGATGATGTTTCCTTGTTGATTAATGCCATAAGGTATTTTGCTGTGACAATTTGTATATGTTAATCAGCTTGTCATGATATTTTTAAAGATAAAAAAACCCTCAAGCCCCCCAACTGGGCTGAATTCCTCACCTTAGAGGATGGGAACAGGAACCCAGTAGGGAGTTTCTCTAGCCAGCTTGCCTCATGCATGGTTCACTCAGTGGGGTTCCTTTCTGTTAGTCCTTTTCACTCACTTCCATTTCACAGGCATTCAAGAGCTATGTTGTGGCTTTTCCCCCCTGAGTCAAATCACAAAGAAAGCTGCAATCAGACAAACTTTTCAGACAGGCTTTCTGGAGACTGGCACAGTGAGGTTCAAATGGGTTCAAACAAGAATAAAGTGGGGCTGGGCAGGAGGAGGATAAGAAGATTTGGAGGTAAAATTGAGCAAATCAGCCAGTAGAAAGTTTCAAAAGTTCTTGGAAGGCAAATGGTTATAAAAGTGACAAAAAGGAAAGCCTGGTTATGAGAGAAGAATAATACGGAGGTCAGGGTGAGTCAGTTTTGGACAATACATGGGCTACACTCTGGTTTTGAAAAAAGGATAATAATTCACCCTGCTGAAGGATTTGTGCAAGGAACAAGCAGCGGGAAGTAGAGGTTTTTCAGTTCCTAGAAGATTCCCACAATGTTCCTGCCTGATTGTTATTGTCAGATTTGTAAGTATTTCTAGATATACAGCAGCAAAGGTCACTTCAGCCTGGAAGGAGAGTAACCCTACTAAGCACATATGGATTTTTAATTAGATATTCCAACTGGTGAGAAGATGTATTTTCCAGTGTTTCTTCCTATTTGTTTCACAGAGTTCACAGAATGAGAATCCACCCTTCTGAGAGATTATCCCCAGGTTTTTTAGCCACTTCATAGCAAGTACTTTATCATCATAAAAAGAGACAGTCTGTTGAGACTCCATGTCCTCCCCCATCTGTAATCTGATGGGCAGATGATACCAGAAGGGGTACCTACATCAATTGTGTATTTGAAATAAGAAGTTTAGAAAAAATACTTGGGTATTTTAGCCACTGTTTACTTCAACTTCTTTTTCTGCTTATAAAAGGTGACCACAATGGAGTAGAGTAAGAAATAAGCCATACTAGCATGGACCACAAGCAAATCTTGCAGATGAAGGAATTTACCAGTGTCTAGTTATTGTGCAGTTGTGCTTTAGAAGAAAAACTAGAGCCCACCATTGCTGGGGGCCCTCTGACTTCTGTGTGATTGCTCTTCAGGGTACCAAATCTCCTGGGAGGTGTATGGCAGGAATGAGTCTCGTTTTGCCCGCACGCTGCCTAACACCACGCTGGAGTACAAGATCACAGGGCTGTCATCACTCACCACCTACACCATTGAGGTGGCAGCTGTGACTGCAAAAGGGAGCGGATGGGTCACGTCTTCCACCATCTCTTCTGGTGTGCCCCCAGGTTGGTGAAACCGCATGAATCAAGTTAAACTTGGGGCTGTTCAGCCTGGAGAAGAGGAGCCACGTGGAGACCTTAGAGCAGCTTCCAGTGTCTGAGAGGGGCCTAAAAGGATGCCAGAGAGGGGACTCTTCATCAGGACTGTAGCGACAGGACAAGGGGTGATGGGTTTAAACTTAAACAGTGATTTAAGTTGGATATAAGGAAGAAATTCTTTACAGTGAGAGTGGTGAGGCACTGGAACAGGCTGCCCAAGGAGGTTGTGAATGCTCCATCCCTGGTGGTGTTCAAGGCCAGGTTGGACAGAGCCTTAGGCAGCGTGGTCTGGTGTGAGATGTCCCTGCCCATGGCAGGGGCATTGGAACCAGATGATCTTAAGGTCCTTTCCAACCCAAACCATTCTATGATTCTTCAAGTTTCTGTGTTCCAAAGATCACAAATTACTTTGATTCAGTAATAATAGAAATGGTTTTATTTATAAAGCATTGGAATTCTTAACACTAATTTCAGTTTCATTTTTAGAACACATGAAAAAGTTAACATGAAAAAGTTGCAATTTGAAATTACCAGAAAGTTGAAGCTGTTTAATACAGATACAAAAAAAGTTATAGGGGTGGCAGAAGGAATGGACAAAGTAATAAAGTGGATACAATACAAAATCTCTTGACATTTACAAAGTAACATAAGAATGTACCTGAATCAATTGAAAAAGTGTTGCTCTGGGGGAAAAAGAGAGTTTGTGTAAGGGAAAGGTTTTTCCATTTCTATATTGTATAGCTTATGTCACCTATGAGAGGTCACTCATATAAAGAAACTAAAATCTTATTTACCAGATTAGGGAGTTGTGGCCAAAGAAGGATTTGGGAGGAGGTTGTCCTGTGCTGCACTGAGGTACCATTTGGGCACCTGTAAATTTAGCCTTTTTGCATTTTGGTTTCAACATTGTACACTCTCCCTCAACCAGTCTAGAAAGGAAACTGAGCAAGCCAATTCACACAAACAAGCAGTTTCAGTTAATGTATAGGTTATAGAAGTAGAATTTTCCAAAGTGGAGCAGTTACTGTCCATCACTGAGGGTAATCCAGTTTTTACCTTTCCCGATATTTTTGAACTTTTGTGTATGGCTTGGAGTATGTTTGCCTTTCTTTTCTCTAATCATAGGTAATTGTGACAAGCTGTAGACTGGATCAATGCCGTGCTCCCTGTTGTTAGCCAGATAACAGCATTATCCTACTTGGTCAGGGTTAGTTTATTGATTGTAGTTCCCACAAACTTGAAGTAAGAATCAAGAAATATTGTGGATTTGGGCAGACTTGAAATACATGCCAAAAAGCTGCTTTTTATCTGTTGCATTTGCACATAGTGCAATATTATGAATAATTACTGATAATTGGTAAGTAATTTCCATTACTTACCAATGCCAGGTACTATTGGGAATTTGTTCTAAACAATCTATATTTAATCTCTTTCCTGGGCTTGCTTTTGTTGATAATTCAGATAATATTAAAAATGTAAATGCTGCTGTGAGCTTGACTGATGGGAAGGAAAGATCTGATTGAGGCTGCAGATTCTTCCTTGTAGAAGGTCACTCTCTTTATCTGAAACAGAAATTCAACAACAACAACAACAAAAAAATCTACTTTATTCAGGCATCAGAGATGCCCTCTAAACCCCATCTGTTAGAGGCCAACATAAGAATCACAGAATCTTCCCCATACGCTACACAAAAAATTGAGTCTTATTCTGCTGTTAATACATCGAAGTTTCGTGTACTCTAAGAAGTAAGTAAAAATTACTGTCATTTGATCCTGGAGAAATAGAAGCACAGTGGAATTAGATGACCTGGTGAGTGAGTGGCAGATCCGGAATTGGGAAGTACCTTCCCCCCTGAGCCACCATGCTTTGTCAGTTGGGCAACTTCTCTAAAATAGTAGTAGTAATCCTTAGATGGGCTCTTTCTCTTTTCATTTGATCTATAAAGATGTGGTGCGTACTCAGAGCAGCAGAAATTGCAATGTTGTATGTAATAGTCTACCAAAAAGAAAAAACCCCACAACTATTTGCTCTGTTGTAATTGTTAACAAGGTATTTTATATGCTGAAACACTGAGTCTCGGCTTGTGTTACTGGGCCCAAGACAAAGAGCTTTTCCACACTCACTTACATGTCTGTTTCTTCAGAACTTCCAGGTGCTCCATCCAACCTGGTGATTTCCAATATCAGCCCTCGCTCTGCCACGCTTCAGTTCCGGCCAGGGTATGATGGCAAAACCTCCATCTCCAAGTGGATAGTTGAAGGCCAGGTATGTCCCTAACAAAAAGCCCTTAATGACGTTTCAGAGGGGTTAAAAAGGGTCTAATTAGTCAATTGCTGTTCGATTGCAGGTTACGTTTAACTTTGGATCAAAGTTCTTCAGTAAATGGCCTGGTGGTAGTTGTTCAGGGGGTCCTGGAAAGGTTGGAATGCAGGGGAGCTCGAGAGGCTTAGCTGAGAAATGTCTGTGTGGTAGCCAGTGACAAGAGGGTCATATGAATGCTGTAACCTCTGTTCAAAAGAACAAAAGAAAAATATTTGGGTTTTTATATATATATATATATATATATATGTGAGAATGCTTATCCTTTAAATAATGCATATGGATTTTTGTAAAGCAGCTTTAAGTTCAGAAGAACATCAGATGCATCATAAACAACACATACAGCAGAACTTCATCCATTTATTTAAAAAAGGATTTGAAACCTGTGTTTAGGTTCTGTTGGGTCTCTTTTCAAACCAGATGCAAACCTGGAATTATTATCTCAGACAGGCAGAGGTATAGGAGGAATTGCACTGAACAGTAAAGATACCATTATTCGTGAGAATGAGTATATTTTTCTATCTTGTAATGAAATATACTGAGGTTTTCTATCCAGGCTTCTATATGAATAGGATGAATTCTCTTCTTCATCAGCTTTAAACAATATCCCTCTTTCTGCTGTCATTATGCCTTGGAGGAGTTATATATTCCTCATTTGTTCTCCTGACAGATGAGCTTTGCTTCTTCATTCCCACCCACAGATCTTTATAAATAATATAATCTGTTTTTAAGACCAAATGTTGGACTTCTTAAATCATCGTCACCACTTCGACATGTTGATACAATCACTTTACTTGGTAATGAGATTGTTGTGAACAAGTTGGTACATTCTGTACCATTTACATACACATTGCATATAACAGAATCAAACACTGAAATCCTGTAATATGGTGGCTTGGCACATTCTGAGAAGCATTTTTGTGATGGCTAAATTGTTATTGCTAGGAATTTGTTAATTCTGTGAGTTTCAGAACACCACTGAAGTGAAACGAATGCTTTAAAACTGCAATAATAATTCCCATTAAGTTCATCTGCATGCTTGAAGAGTCCCAGGTATGAACAGGGGTTGAAGGATTTTTGGTGTGCAGGGAGGGAAGAGAGGATCTTGTTCACAAACCCTCATCATCATCACATGCGTTGCTGGAAAAGTCAAGGGGTTAGTGGTTCTGATAGATCCCAGATCCAGGAATATTTGCTCCATTTGGGGAAGGAGCACAGCGAAATCTTTGTGGAGCCTGGGCAGTTCTTATCACCACAGCTACCCTGTTTCTCTGCACCATACCTCATTAGCTTTGGCATAACAAGAAATGTTGTTCCAAGTGGATTTAATTAAACGAACAAAAGAATAATCTTGCTCACATGAATAACAAAAATATTTTCAGATATGCAGGTAAATTGGTGACTCCTTAAGGATATAGCATATCTTGTTCCCAGCATGACAGCTGCGTATAATCCCTTGTTCATAGCCCCTTTCTGCCAGCACTCAAACTCTCTTTCTCTCTTAAAGTGGCATTTCACAACATCTTTAGCCAGTCTAAACCAGAGCTCTGGTTGTTCTGCTCCCGTTCCCTCTCCTCATCCCCATCACTCTTATAATGACTTTCTTACTCCTGCCTTCTGCACACACCAATTCTGGTGTGATCACTCAGAGCTGCTACAAGACTTGATCCAGCCAAGAACAAATGAGTTTCAAACAGTTCAACTCCCTGCACAGGCTGTGTGTGATCAGAAGAGCACCATTACAAGGGGAGGGGATGAGAAGATGGCAATGGGAGCAGAGATGAGGGCAAAAATGGCATTGATCTAAGCTGCCTTGGACCTGCCCTCTGGACTTCACAGGTTTTCTCACCCACCTTTCAAAGGCACACAAGCTTTCACGAAACAGCTGCAAGTCACACCCCAGTGTTCACTTATGCCTTTCATGTAGTTTGTTCTAAGCACTTAAATATCTGTGCTGGAATGCAGTCTGTTCATGCAACACCTATATTTTAGCATAGACAACCGTAACTGTTCCTTAGACCACATTAGATTGAAGGGCAGTAGTTATACCCAAGCGACAACGTTTTCTAAACAGAATATAGAGAGGGGTTTTTTTCCTTCTGAATCTTTCATTCACTGGCCCCTGTACAGCTTTTAATAGCAGTGTTAAGTGTCTCATGCCTTAGCATTAAATTAAAAGCCACTTAAGGTGCAGTTTCACATACGGTGATTTTAAAACAGGTGGAATTGCCAAGCGTTAGGATCACACTTAACTGTAAAACACTGTATGTTCTACTTTGCAATTAATCAGTTGAATGAGAGAGTAAATAATTTGTCCAAGCAGGTACAGGCACTACATCTCCATCCATTCACAAATTTTCTGACCATTAGCCTTTCTGAAAGCTTGCAACAAGGTGCAGAATACCTGAAAATAGCTAATATCTTGGGGAAGAGTATGTTGCAGTTTACTAAGACCTTGTGCAGCATGATCTCTCCTGGAAGGAGAACTAGATTGATCTTCCACACACACTGTGCTTCTGCTGTCGGTGGGTTCAAGATAAAGCATGACTAACAAATACCTGGTACTTCATCTCTGATGTTGCCCTCTGACTGTGTGGCCAGGCGATAGCTTTGCATTGGACATTCCTTATCTACTATGTCTTCTCTTCCATGTCTACTGGGAATGCACTCTTTATTCTGAATGTCCAAGTCTTTACAGACAAACTTCAGCTATTTTCTATTCACACATACAAACAGCCTGCCACCAACATGTTTTTCTTTATTCCTTTATGTGGCATGAAGCTTCCTTGATAAGGGCAGGTGTAGAAAATGTTTCAAGTATTCTATTTTGGCTAAGTGCCATTTCTGAAGTCTGATACTTCATGAACAATTTGTATGAAAAACACAGCTGGGAATTGCAGATGATGTGAAATTTTGCACATCTGGCCTTGACTTCTGTTTTTTGTGCTGGGGTGTAAATTCACAGGAGCCACTGTGGAACTAATTCTCAATTATGTCAATGAGCATGAGGGGAGAATCAGGTCTTTAAGACTGTAGATACTGAAGTATCAAGCGTTAAAAAAATCCTGCGTCTGTGTTTCCATTGAAGCTGCTTTTTGTACTTCTGAAGGGATTTCTTAAACACTAGGCTGTTGTTTTTTTCCATCTTTCAATCTAGACTCAGAGGAGTGGAGGAAACTGGGTTTCCAGAGGGTTAGAAAAATATACCAGTGCTATTTAAAGAAGATTTCTAACATTATTTTTCCATTACATACAGTACAATCTAAAGAGAAGAGGGTGTAATGTAATACAAAGGTTCTGCTGAGACTTGTTCGTAGGGACCAGCAGCAACTGTCTTGTGGCATTGACACTCACGGGTAATGTGTTCATCCCCAAAGAATTCCAGTAAATCCTTCCAATCATCTTGTACTCTCAGATGCAGTTAGACTATATATTGCTGATATTTTTTCTGGCAATTTTCAACCAAGCATGACTATGAATCCCTGCTGCTGTTCATGTGGTTTCATGTTTGTAGTCTCTGTCTGCTGCAGTCCAGCTCCAGCTTATTCTTTGCACGTTGGATTTTTTCCTGGGGTTCTGTCAGAAGTGCATAAATAACATCATCATGACTGCCCCTTGGTGGGTACTGTGTCCGCAGCTTGGGCCTTCCCAGTGGCTGATTAGAAAAGCTGGGCTAACTTCTGCTGAGTTTGGTGTGGGTTTTCTGGTGATTAATGTTACTGTGCAGACACAGAATACCTGTGGAACAGCTGCAGGCCGCTTAGGAAGAGGTATTGCAAGTCATAAAGCCATGAGTATATGCACTAATATAGAGTGGCTTTCCTTAAAGCCTTTCTGCTGATTTTAGAGAGATTTTATATGAATATCATGGTGAGCAGAAGCAGAGCTTCAGCACAGTAAAACCTTTAAAGTATTATCACTGTATTTGCTTGTAAAGCTGTGAGTTAGGAAAGACATTGTACCTTTAACCATGAATTGATTTGGTTTTGTGGGTTAAGTCAGTGACCCAGACAGGCTTCATCCATTGTACAAGGTGATGTCTCTTGGTGTCTCTTGTTTTAATTTGGAGCTGGTAAATAAAGTGTCTGAAACTCTGACAATTTTATGCTTTTGCCAATCTTTAAATCAAACATGGCTGAATCGATTTAAGGATTTTGTAAGTTAAAAAATGGCACCAGGCTGACACCCTGTGAACCGGATTTCTCCCAAAGTGACTTCAAATTGTGAGTTATGGACCTCTAAAATGAAAGCTCTGACATATCTTGAACTATAGTAGAACAGAGGGTACCTCTATAATGTACAGAAACATTGTGTTTTCTTTCCTGCAGTTCGTACTTCATAACTAGTCAAAATTTTGGAGGCATTACAGTCTTCTACAGAATACCACAGCAAATGAATTTTTCATTCCCAATTGTAATTATTTTGGGTTTCTTTTAAGTCAGACGTCTGCAGCTTTGCTCATCTAGTGCATTCCATCAGAAAATGTTGAGTCACTTTATAAAATATGTACTGTTTTCCTTTTTAGAGAAGCTAATGCATGGAGAAGGGTTCTGCCATCACTCCCAGGGTTGTTTTATAGTGCCTCATTTCCGTAATAATAAATGAATATGCCCTTTTATTGAATGTAATGCCTTGGGAACAGCTGAGAGATGGGAATGGATGTGTGCTAACTTGTGATGGCTGATCGTTATGGAGAGTTATATGAAGTGTCTCAGTGGACATAGGTGTTTTCATTGTGGCAATCCTGCGGCCTCCTGGGGATTGTGGCCCTATCATACAGAGAACTGTGAAGATGCGGAGTGCATTTCTTAAGGATTTTTAATGCCAGCAGTACAGAAAAGCAGTTGGTGTTCTTATCTGCCTCCTAAAACAACGCACACATGTGCATCTGTCAACAAACATGATCCTCTTCTGAAGTTTGCATACAATGTTATCCAAAAAACAGTTCCAAGAAAGAAGCCTCTGACTTTATGCTATGCAGAGCAGCTCATAGTGGACTCTCTTGCCCCTCAAAGGACTCTTTTATCCTTACCACTGCCCATAGTTCTTTTTGCCCCATGGGAATCCCTTTGTACTTGGATTCTTGAAACTGATGTGTTTCCTCTGATCTAACATCAGAGTGTTGCAGCAGAAATAATTTTCTTTTGATTGAAGATCCTGAAATTGGAATCTACTGTAGACCTTGTGGAAGTTAAAAATATAGAAGTCCATCACTGAAGGTTCTTTTCTAAGACTCATTTCTCAGATTATTGCTATAAATGAAACTGATTTTGAGTAACATTGACCTACAATTGCATGGCTATACAAGGCAGAGATCATGCAGAAGTCCCCAGGCTGTTCACCAACCTGCCCTACATTCACCCTTCAGTCCTCCCCACACAGGCAGCACTCTCTTAGTTGCTGATTTCAGTATGAGATCTAACCCGCTGAGTTAGTTTCCCAAATGCTGGCACCAGATCCTGGGAACATTACAAGGTATTAGTCTAACTGAAGCAGGTTCCCAGTATATTTTTTTTAAGGTCTGTTGCTGAATCACAAAACTGTGCCTGTGGTAGATTGTTTTGCTGCCTTTCCATCACTACGATTTGGCAGAAAATGAATTTGAAAGCGGTTAATGGGAACTGTCGGCCCTGCCACTTTGCCCCAGGGTCTCCCACCTCCCAGTACAGGTAGTGGCCACCAGAGCTTGGGAACAACCAATGTGACGGGCTTGGTTGGCGTCTGCCATTTCATCATAGGCTGCACCCATCATTCCTACCAGGAAGAGCATTTACAACCAGAAAGCTCTCTCCTGGAATAGCTTTTGAGGGGCTTGCCGTAGTCCTGGACACATAGAAGCTTTTTTTGCTTCTCAATCAGTAAAAGAACCTTAATCTTTACACCTTTGCAGCCAGCTGGTAAATGTCTAGCTGCAAAACAGGCAGGGGGGTTGGGACACCTCTCAAGCTTGAGTCAATGTCAGTTGTTCACAGCCCTGTGGGCCTCCGGGTCTGAACCATGTGGTCCATAATGGGTATTAATGACCTGCCTGCTGCTGCATGACAATTGAAACGTGTGGTCTTTCTTTTTTTTTCCATTTCTTTTTTTTTATTTTTGCTATGCAAGAAATACTTTAATAAGCTCTTACTGTTCTTAGAATGCAAAAGGACAGCTACCTCACTACTGGAGATTATTTGCAGCCTCCAAAGCACTGCGGATTATTGTTATAGAATTACTGCAGCACTGAAGGTGGTGATGTTAAGAGCAAGGAGTTTTGCAAAAATAAGCATTTACTACAGACATTTTAAAGTATTAATCAAAAACTCCTTCAATAAAAAGTGTTCTCTGTTTCCTTCACTGAGATCAACCCTCGCTTCCTTTCTTTGTTCAGATAGGGTGTTTTTAAAAATGCTCTTTATCATCTCTCTCTTCTCTGGGTTCGGTTTAGGGCTATTCTGTTTCACTGTGCAGACCTGTCTCAAATTTACGAGAACTTATGGAGCTCAGTCGGGACAGGGAATTTTGAAAGGCTCATAATCTTCACTGACATCTATTCAATATGTTGTTTGGTGTGTGGCATTGTCCTTGATAACAAAGAAGACCGAAAGGCCCATCCAGACCTGTGCAGCCACATCCCTCCATGAAAGCAGTCCTTTGCTAGAAGATCACAGAGGCTTCTTTTCACAGTGCAATGCGGAACTTTTTTCTTTGACCTAATTTTCCTTGTGTCATTTCTTCATGCACAAACATAAATATGTAGCACATCAAGTCCTGGGTGAGCAAAGCACTAAAACATCTATAAATAAATCAGGCTGCTTCTCCTGAAGGGGGGTGGGAAAGAGTGAATGAAACCTAATTTTTGATTTGAAGTACTTGGGGTATGTTAGATACTTTGGGCTGTGTTGCCTATTGAGTGCTTTGACAGTGTCTGTGGCTGTAACTAGTATACAGAACTTGTAAGGGATCTGTTTAAAAAAGATTAAAGGAAATAGCTCTTTACACAGTGGGTTGTGAGCTTCTGGATTTGTTGCCACAGCAGCCTGTGGAAGCAGATAGTGTCACTAGGTTAAAAAAGGATTAGGCATCTTCATGGATAATAATAAGTCTGTAAAGAGATGCTAAAGGGAGTAGCTGTCTATGTACCCTCTGATATCCCTCAGCCTGTGATTGCGAGTACCAGGGTAGGGAGAGGGAATTGCAGTACAGGTACTGCCCTTTGTGGTAGGGTTGAAGCACCAGAGTAAATGTACATAGTGCTAGGGAATTCTCTTAGGGAGTCTTGTCGAGGATCCCCTGTGTTTCAGCACTTACAAATCTCCAAAATGAAACCCAGCCTCTACCACTTCTCTTCTGTCTCTTCCACACTCCTGTGCGCTCTTATGCACACAACCCTGCCTATTGATGCTGCCATAGCCCAGGGTCCCGGGTCAGACTCTGGTCTTTCTATCATGCCTTATGACTTCCTTTTAAATCCTGATTCAACTTCATTTTATCTCTAGAAAGCTGTATGGAAAGTAATGCTCTCAAGTCTCATCGCCATTTCGTCCCTTTTAACACTGCTGTAGCTGAGGGACTGTGTTGGGCAACATGTTGTGATTAATTAATAGAAAGGCTTGCATATGGAAAAGTCTGGTCTAAGTGCAGACCAGCAGATAAGGTTAAAACACTTTTGTTCTTTGACTTTGTTCTTCTTTCTCGATCTTCATTTCTGTGGCATTTTACCTCCATTGAGACTTGCTTTGTATGCATCAGTTCCTGCGAATTGTTAGCAAGGCTATTTTTCATTTTCTTGTATTACTACTCAATACTTTTCTGTCGTGGCAGTGAGATTGAACAGGGTATTAGTACTCTCGCGGTGTTTTTCTGGGATAGATCTTATCAGAGGATCCCAGTGAAGTCCCAACAGGTACAAGGAAACTTGGCTAACTTGGTTGTAAATAGCTAGCTCCTTGTCATATAAAAGTTACTATTAACTAGATAATATGCATTTAGAAGCATTTGTCCTTCCACTGCTGTGATGATACATGTTCTAAAAGAGGTTACATTTATAATCATTTATCTATATATATATTCTGCTTTGTATTCCTTCTGACCTTTCCATGTACAGGTTGGTGTACTGGGTGATGAAGAAGAGTGGGTGAGCCTTCGTGAGGTTGAGAATGAACCTGATGCTCAGATGCTGGAGGTACCAAACCTTACTCCTTATACTCATTACAGGTAAGAACAGCAGGTAATTAGCTGCAGCATGAAAAAAAATGAGTAAATAACAGCATGGAACAGCTTTCCTAATCAGAAACATCTGGTTGTGGTTTATATTCCAAACAAAAGGGAAAAGCCTTGCTGTTCTCATAGTTTATACTTAAAATTACTCGCCTGATATTGTTAATTGCAATTTACATACAGTACAGTTCATAACATGAAAAAAGAAATCTGTGTGCACAGTGAAATGCTTTTATGCATAACTGATATCCTGTGGCCTCCCTTATCTAAAGGGTTACACACCAGCGTAACATCAGTCATTGACAAATCAATTGTGGTTAAACTGGTGCAAACTTGTAATTACATATTTACATCAGTTTAAACATCATTTTATTGATTTAGCTTGATATGATAACATCAGTTAGATGAAACCTTTGTTTATAAGAATTTACCAAGGTAAGCTTACTAGATATATGCAGTGCTGAAACTGATTGAAGTGAATCTACATTATGGGTGCACCCCAGTTAAACGAGATTGATTTCTAAATCAATTCAAGTGATATGTTGCTTTAATATAGACAAGATTTGAGAATTTGAGGTACTTAATTCTAACGGAAAATACTTTCATGAAATAGTTTCATGAAATATCATGAAATGATGTAAAGGCTAGGGTTGAAAGGAGGTGTAGTGGCAAGTGTTACATCAGCTTACTAAATGTAAAATGTTACATCAGCTTATGAACTTGCCCATTTTCTGCAGTCTGAAGGGCTTTTTAGCTTGCCCACGTGCTGTTGTGAGCTAGTAGTAGGTGCAACCAAGTAAAGCTCATATAATTTACAACTAATTCAGTGCTGGTGCAATAATTTTCTTCCCTTTGTCAGCAGCATAGAATATTAAATTTCTCACAGACTCTCCACTGAAGTGGTTTTAAACCTCATCCTCAAGAGCCAAACATTTTACTAAAAGCTCTTTGAAAGTTTTTGAATGTGAGCAGAGATTTCCGGTGCAGAGGTTTAGGAAAATGATCTTCGGATTGAGAAGATTTTCTTCTCATAAAGGTGGATCCTTAAAGCTGAAAAGGCAAAGGTGAATAGTAAAGGGCAGTCGTACCAGAATTCAACAGTCAGTGTCCATGCAAAATAAGCCAGACTTGCACACCCAGCAAGTGATGGAGAAACCGACTTTGGGATAAAAAATAATGAGAAAGTGTATGAGGAATTTAGGGTGGTTGGGTTTTTTATATTGTTAAACTTTTTGGTTTATTTTACTGCTGCATGTCATTTCACTCTTGCATCCGTTGAATTCTGGAGTGATCCCAGTTATGCTGGGAGCTTTCACACTTCCACTTCTCTCATGCTTTTCATCATAAATCAGCTCCTTGAATTTTGCCTGGTTTTTTTCCCTCATGCATGCACAGCTATGAGCTTTTTTGGTTTTCTTTCAGTGTAGAGCGATTTTACATGATTTTTTGAAACCCAGAAAGTTGTTGCCAAATGGATTTGTTGTTCTCTGGTCAACTTTAGTCATTGCCCGTTGAGGAGATACATCACAAGTGCTAATTCTCAGACCACATCTTTATCAACCAGCTTCTTTTCTATATATGATGCCAGTGTAAGGACAGTATTTGTTCAATGTGTTTCCTTTAATGCATTTTCTAGGGAGATCAGAGCAGATAAATAAACACTGCTATGTTGACTAGCTCACCCTTTCCCAAGCTCAGTCATTAGGTCCCAAACTGCTGTATTTAGTGTGAACAGGTTGTATATGTATGTGCAAATGCTGGATACCTGTCATTGCTTATGGTGGGTGAGAGTATCTGAAATGTACAGCACGTCTTAATTAGTTTGTGCTTCCTAACAAAAAGATTTCCCTAAATCTTTTGTGACCCAGTAGGAATTTCTATTGCAGAAAAGATCGTTTTAAGCAGACAGGGTATTTTTTTAAAGGCGCATATCCATATTAACTAACTTAATCTTTCTTGTGCAGGAAGGCTGAAAATGCAGCACGGGGATAAATCAGCTTCTTTCAAGCAGTAATTGAGGGGAAATGTTATCACTAGTATATTTTTTATATTGACAGGGAATGAGAATATCTGAAGTTTGATATTTTAATACCTTTCTGAATGTATTGTACAAGCATTGCAAGAGAAAATCACTTACTGCTAGCATAAGCTCATCAGGCTTGGTATAATTAACATAAATTTCTCACACAAATACTGACGTTTCTAATAGACCTTCAGCTAATCTCATTTTCATTTTTTTTAATACCTGAGAGGATCTGAAAGCAGTTACCATAAAGCATTCAGCAGTGAATACAAAGGGGACCAGCACACAACGACCTTTGTGGAATATTTAGAAAGACCTAATTTGTACTTTGCCATCTTTTTTTCTGGTTCTGGAGAGAGAGGTACCATTCACTGAGCTGTTACAACATGCACTGCATCTTTCCTCCGCTCCAGGTTCCGGATGAGGCAGGTGAACGTGGTGGGCCCCAGCCCACTGAGCCAGCCCTCCCGTGTCATCCAGACGCTGCAGGCCCCACCAGACGTGGCCCCCGGGAGCGTCACCGCGCGCACGGCCAGCGAGACCAGCCTCCGGCTGCGATGGGTGGTGAGCTGGGCAGGGCAATGTGGGCAGAGGGGAGCCAGGGACTGGTGCTTCCGGGGGTCAGGCCAGCGCTCCAGAGGGCCTTTTCCTTGTGTTCAGCAGGAGGAGTAATGGGAAAACTATTTCCTTTTTCAGAATAGTTGGAAATCTGAGACTTACTTTAAGTGCCTTATTAATCACAGGAATTGCTGACTGCCACTTCATCAGGGGATGTATTCTCCCAGTACCTAAAGGGGCCAACAAGAAAGCTGGAGAAGGATTTTTTACAAGGGCATGTAGTCACAGGACAAGGGGGAATGGCTTTAACCTCAAAGAGGGGAGATTTAGATTAGACATTAAGAAGTTCTTCACTATGAGAGTGATGAGGCACTGGCACAGGTTTCCCAGAGAAGCTGTGGCTGTCCCATCCCTGGCAGTGTTCAAGGTTGGACGGGGCTTGGAGCAATCTGGTCTAGTGGAAGGTGTCCCTGCCCTTGGCAGGGGGTTGGAACTGGATGGTCTTTAAGGTCCCTTCCAACTCAAACCATTCTGAGTCTGTGAATATATGCCTGTGTGTAAAACCTTGGTTTTTGAGACTCTAGTAGCACAGTCTGGGCCAACATGTGGGACAGCAATATAACACTTGAGCCAATTTGCAGTTTCCTAGGGTTCAGTTGTTTGCTTTGTACAAAACAGAAGGCACGCACCAGCCATTGGCAATCATCCTGCAGATACTGAACTAACAGTTCCAAGGCAGCACATTACACTCCTGTAGGAACATTATATTTATGTGAAAGGGTATGGAGTTATGTGATAAAACGTAGAAAGAAATGATTAATTGGGAAGCTGCAGTGATTGCTGATATTGTTATGCCCCTTTGACTGTCTCAGTTGCCTGCAGAGTTGCCACATTGGGATTTACTTGGCAATTAACCTGCTCCAGAATGGTTTTTCTTCTCCCCTGTTAGGCAGAATTTTCCACTGGGGTTACTGTAGTGTGAAGTTGATGAAGCACAGGTTTCCTTTTGCCCAAATGTTAGCTTTTCCATGCATAAACTCATCATGGCTGGAAGTCAAAATCAGGCTTAGAAACAAGAGGGTTTTTCTCCTGTCAGAAAGGAATAATTGCAGTTTCTCAGAGGGACACTCTACTTAAATCTGAACCTTGAAAACTTGAAGGTGTCACCTCACTACATATAGAAAAGCCGTTGCAATTCATTTGGTAAGACCCATATCACTCGCTCGTGGCTTTACCATGTGAATAACATGCCCACATCGTTAAACCTTTGGTACTATCCAGACGTACATATCTCCCATCAAAATTCACTCGAGGCTGTTTTAAGACACTTTAAAACATTTTTAAGATTACATTTCCTTTCTGTGCTACCGAGAAGCCTGTTTTTCATGAGTCAAACTGTGCAGGGTTCAGGAGGAGCAATAGGCACAGCTAAAAATGACCTGATACACCGTTTTCATGCTTAATAACATCAGTATTTGAAAGTGTTTAATGTCTTCTTTTTTCAAGACCTTCCAGTGAATCTGTGTCCCCCTGGCAGCTGGGAATTCCTTCCTTCCTGAAGAATAAGGGTCACATTTCTAGCCCTGCTTGCCTGCAGGATACAGTCTTCTAAGCTGTGAAATGTTAATGTGCATCAAACCTTCCCAGTGACTCAGAACTGAATCTCAGCCATCCATGGCATCACATAGTTTTACAGGGGAAAAACTCTAAACTTCATCAAGTAGGCTAATTATTTCACATTTTAATCTCTGAAATTGCTTGGGGAGTTTAGAATACCAGAAGAAATCTCTGCTGATAAATGAGTAGGCAGAGAATTAGTAAAAACTCTACGATAAATGAATTTGTCACATGCTCCAGCAATTTATCATTCATTTCCATAATTAATCACAAAGCTCTGAAATACATTGTATTCATATCATCTCTGTTGATACACCCAGTGCAAATGGCATATCTGTTTGGTAAAAATAAGGTAGAAATTAAAAGAGAATTTCAAGCAACATGAAGTTTAGAGATCGTGAAACATAAAGCAGAAAATGAACCTCTTGATCTTTTTGGCTTTCCTATGGCCTTATATGAGTTCAGGCAGCCTTGGTATATAGTCTGGAAAGCCCTGGCAGTGTGGTCTGTATAGGAATATTGTCCTTTTCTTTGTCATTTGCCAGCCCCTCCCTGACACACAGTATAACGGCAATCCAGAGTCAGTGGGGTACAGGATAAAGTTCTGGCGTGTGGATGTGCAGTCTCCCACCCTGATGAAGGTTATTAATGACCGCTTGGGAAGAGAGTGCACGATTGAAGATCTGGAAGAGTGGACAGAGTATGAACTGCAGATCCAGGCTTTCAATGCCATCGGGGCAGGACCATGGAGCGAAGTAGTGAGAGGTCGTACCCGGGAGTCTGGTAAGTCAAAGCACTGTAGCTACTGTGAAGGGCACATCTGAGAACTTCAGAGTTTTGTGCCCTTTTGTTCTTGGTTGGTTGGTTGGTTTGGGGTGGGGTTTTTTGCTTGTTGATCCGTTAAATCTAAAATGAAAGGGAAAAAATCAATCTCTAGTTGCACTGAAGGCAAAAAGACATATAGACATTTGAGAGTGTTTTTTATTTCTTTTATTCATACCCTGCTTTATTGCATAAACCTGCAGGTTATGTATTTAAAGCAAACAGAACAACCTCTCCCCATTCCTGCCCTCATTTGGCAGCAGTACGGACAGCACAACGACAACCTTGTCTGGCTGAGCAGGTCTCTCACTTCCTCTCCCTCCCCAGTACCCCATTGCCCCTCATTCTCCCCCTTTTCCTGTCTGCTTCCAGGCTCAGGCAGATTTTCTTACAGTTGTGATTATCTGAAATTTAATTTCAAGCACCCGATAGTTCTAAAATGGCACAAGTTCTTTTAGAGAGCTGAAATAAAATCATTATCTAGCTGAAATAAAATAATTATCAGAGCTTTTGACGGCACGCCTTCTAAAATTGTGTGTACAAGGCTATATAGACGTAACCTGCATATAGACCTAGAGCACAAGTACTATCTTGTCTCACTGAATTGTCCATGCTAGCACAGAGACTTCAAATATCAGAAGCAAACTGTCAGTCTCGGGGAACAGTAAATTATTGTTAGCTTAGTAGCAGCATAAAGGCAGATCTTGAGAAGCTGCTCTCAGCTGTTAACTTCCACAAAACCTATTTCCAAACCTACCCTACGTGCACCCGATAAATTAAAATTTATATTGCAAGGGAATAACAAAGTGGATGACATTCATGGTTTAAAAGTTTAATCAAAAAAACTTGTAGTGAGCTTTAGTTATGCAAGGTTCAACATTGATACTTGTTCTTATTATTTTTTCCTATTTTTCTTCATGAAATGTGTGTTGGAGTTTAATTCTAGGCATACCCTGCAGTCATAGGCACACGTATATGCATGTCTGTACCACTCTGTACCACGCAGCCTTACTTGGTGGGAAGTGTGAACACGCCGTACACAGCAGGATTTGGTCTGTTGGTGCAGATAACTACCCTTCGAACTAGCCGAGGAGAAGGCTGAGCAAAGTCGCCTCCCTCCGTTAAAGTGTTGCTTTTTGGGAAGCAGTAATTGAAAAAGCTATTGCCAGAGGTATTCTAAACAAGGCATGCTTGTGCTGGAGTTAGAGATAGCGTGACCTAGACAGAATAGTTTTGAAGTGTTCTGTATTATAATAAAAAGATACTGCATTCTCCACTTTCTCCTTTCCACTGCTCTTCAAACACTTCTTTTGAAATGTAGTAAATACTAAGATTAAGTCATTTCATAAAACCTTAGGATTACAATGCTCTTGCTCAGCATCTAAAGATCAGAGGTTACATGCTTATTTGGCATTTCCTCTAGCAGTATTAAAAGAAGGTTGACTTGAAACTGATAGGAGGAGGCACACAGAAACTGGGATCAAAATAACACAAAGCTGTGATCTAGGCCATAAAGACTCATTTATTTTTTTTCATATGTTTTCTTTGATACTAACATCTGATTTCTTGAATAGAGCAAGTCAGGGGTCAGACTTTTGGCTGTATCTTCTTAGATTTAGGATATAGAAGAAGCACTGGCATAGCAGCAAGCTGCACGAGAGAAGTTCAGGGAATCTGCAATTAACCTGTATGGAGTCAAATGGGATTAAAATGCAAATAAAAAATATCTAAAGCCAGAGAGAAAGGTCAAAACACTTTTAGGTCTGTATTTTGAACTATAAGAAAAATTCTATCACTTATGTTTTCAAAGTGCTTTAAAAGCAGATGTCTTAAGTATTTCTTTCTCCATTTTATACGTACAGAGTCTTAGGGAAGTTGGTTTCCCTGGTGCAGATTGTAAACATCCCTCACAGCTGGCCAGAGGTGCCTTGGCCAGGCTTATATTCTGATTCATTGGCAGAAGTCATGGTTCTGTATTTTACACTGTCCAAAGAGACTAAAAAGTTAGAGCCCAGACACTAAATCAGCTCATTGCATCTAATGACAGTGCAGCCACTGGATTCCAAAACCTGTATTGAAAATACAGCTGTACTTGAGCACTTCTGTTTATTCTGGGATGTGTGGTCATATCACTAATAGCTGAGCACACATGTTAACAGTAAAGGAGCAGCATGCCCTTACAGGTACTCTCTGGTTTCTGAAGTTCTTAAATATAAAATATATTGAAACTAAAGAAACTATGAGAGAATAAACAGTGATGGAGGTTTTGGTAACCCAGCCTTGAAAAACAGTTGGGAAACCCTAAAATTAAAATCTAGGATAGGGTTGCAAGCAGCTGAAGATGGAGGGAGATGAATTAGGATTTTTAAACAGGACAGGTTTATCAATCCAAAATGTTTTATAATGCTAGAAATTAAATAGCTTATTAAATTTTACAGTGTAAAATAACTGCAGAGGAACAAGCTCAGTTTCCACTCAATAACTGACAGTGTTAGTATTACACTATAGAGAAAGCAAGAAAACAACTAAGACCTCTAATGTATTAGAATAACCTTGACAGGGCTGCTTCCTTTTAGATACAGACCCTCTTATTTTCAAACAATTCATCTCAAATGCACCTAACCAGTCCTGTAATATATTTTGGGCTCCTAATAGTCAGCTATATAAATGTGTATACTTGTCTTACAAAAATCAGCTACTATCCAAGCGTGGTCACATATCCATGGCAAGGCTCAATCTCTGGATGTTTCAGAGGCTGACCTTCATGGAGCAGTTACTGTGGTGTGATAAAGCATCGCTTGATAACTCAAATGTGCTCCAATGTCACTGTGGGGATTTGTCAGTTTATACAAGCAGAGAATTTGGCCTGCAGTAGCTAATTTTATAGGCAAAATGGTTGTGTACTGCAGCTCTGCTGCTTTTGCCACGAACCTTGCTCTAAATTTGCACTTCTTAATTGACATCGCATGTGCAATATGCCACTTTAATTCTTACTTTCAAAAAACAGTGATGGATGTTGAGCTAAACTGAGCTGCAAAAGAGGAGAGAACCATTGCACCCCACTAGCTTTCTTAGAAAGCCAGAATACAGGCTGGCTTATTAAAAGCTGCTTTTGGCCCTGTTAGAGACATGAAACAGCAACATTTGCTATATATCAAATGTCAGACGTAGAAAGAGGACGCATGATCTTAGATGCAAACAAGAATAACCTTAAAAACTTGAGTCCTTATTGACAATCTAGTGCAAAGCACCAGTAGCTCTGTAATTTCTTATGTTTGATCTTCTAAAGTACCTTGTGCAGCTGCAAATTTGCTGGATTAGCTCATCATTTAGTTTCAGTATTTCTGGTTCATTTTGTTCAAGCTCTGAGATTTTTTTGGACACTGTTGCTTGGCTTCTGAACTGTTCTTGCAGGTTACTAATGAGAGCTCGGCTTTGGAGCTTCCAACAAAGTCTTCAGTGCAACAGTTAAGGAAACCAGCATTACAGAAGGGAGCTTCCAGGGAAAAGAAGGATCTATAGGCCTCACTTAGCCATAATTAGTCTTAGCAAAACATCATTTCTTTGTATCATTATATCCTGAGAGAGGAAGGAGGTCAGAGAAATTAATGTTGTGATTCAATTCATTCTTAAAGGGTCGATCAAAGTCTGTTATTTGCTAAAAGCCTGGCAACAATAAGATCCATAATATTACTTGCAGGTCCTGAATTCATACGACCATATTAGAATAAAATCCTCAACACTAATACAAGAACTGGAGAATTAAAGCACGCAATTAATGGACACAAGTAGTTTTGCTATTTAGGCATTGGGCTTAGATTCCTTTCCAGAGAGAGGGGACAGTTAGCTGCTCCGGCTGGCACTGGGAATTAAGAGGAACACGGGCTAATAAATCTTCAGATAGACCATTTTCTGCTTTGTTAGCTTTCGAGTGCCCCTGCCAGCAGCGTGGCTGTACACACACCTCAGAGCAAGCATGCATTCAGGGCACAGCCTCCACCTTCTGGGAATTGGGGAAATCTCAGGGCTACTGATCAAAGAGGAAAAGAAATATTGGGGAAATACACTTTTTCTCTCTTCAAAGGCTTCAAACCAGATAAAATAAAAATAAATGTGGCTGGAAAAGGGCTTCTTTCCTCTAAACATCCTGGTTTCCTGCAACCCACCTCCACCCTTTCTCTCTCCAGTGATTCATGTGGGAGTAGCCCTTTGTGAAGATCTACAGATAAAGTTATGGCAGCTATGCAAAGACATTCATGGCTCCTGGCAATCTATTTTCCTTTAACGTAATTATATCCTTGTGGGGGATAAATCTAGGATAAGATTTTTTTGAAATAAGAAAGGACACTTCAGCATTGGAGGAGGGAAAAGATTGGATTTTAGTCCGCTGCTGTTGTGTGCTGCTGCCCTGATTCTCATGTCCCATATAATTGGTAGCAGGGAAATTGTTTCAGAAATTACCACCTCTGTGATTAACCTTGAGTGCACAAGGGTTGGGGGTGGTACAGTCTGTTTTTCAGTTGATATTAATTCTGGTGTCACACCTCTCTCATTCATGTTGCTAGGAGCTTCAGGAGCTTGCCTTCACAACAGCAGATCTGTTCTTTTGTTCGGACAGCCAGGAAAGCATTACTTTTGGCAGTGATTCATGCTCCTTTTTGTGATAGATTCAGGACCTAATCAAGCCTTACTGTCCATAAGTGCTCATGTAACATAAGTTGGTGAATGTTCTCTTGAGGTCTGACAAGTGTATCATGCATTAGAAAAGATTGTGCGCTTCAGATGTTGGAAATGCCACAGGGAAAAAAAAGATGCCAAAAGGGCAGCATAAAATCTGAACTCTTAAAAATAACCTCAAACGGTGCTTGTGTAACTGGCGTGCTGTTAAGCTTGCCTACAAAAGCTTGCAGTTGTGCGGTGGTTCTGCAGTGGTTAGAGTTTTAATGGCATGAGAAAATGCAAGTTTGCTCTTTGGAGTCAGAGAAAATTACAGTGTTCCTGTGCCATCAGTTCTAATGATGTTTCTCATTTCGTAAGAGCCAATTTTGCAACATAAATGAAATAGGCATATCTTTCATTTACACTGTAACGGTCCCCGAAAATACACCTTGTGTTAATGTATCCGCCTATAATTGATATATTGCAAGGGTTGAGCACTGTCACATAATCAAAAGGCTTCGAGGTTAAAGAACTTCTCACTGAATGGGGAGTGCAATGCAGTGGTTGAAATTATTGCTAACTCTAGACAAGATGCTATAATTTCCTTTCAGATAATATAGGAATCCAGGGTGGCGTAAAACTTCTTGTTAGAACAGATAGTACTGTAAGATAAACTCCCATTCAGAAAGATTTGTCACTTTTGGCATAAGGAAATAAAATGTATGGGAAAGAAATAGTAGAAGATAGACTTCTGGAGAAGTCCAGCTATTTAAACTTGATTCTAATTACAGCAAATAGAGAGAACTTGAAATTTATTCATATCTGTCCATCTGTGCTGTCTATCTGTAGACACTGATTAGGATTAAATGCTTAGCTCTTTACAAACATTGTGGTTTCTGAGATGAACTGGCAAGAAAATGTGAAGCAGGCTGAAATACAACGAAAATGTAGAATACAAGAGAAGAAGGGGTTATCTAGAACCTATTCCAGTCCTTTTGTATTTGAATACTCTTCTATGGGATCCTGGCACAATCCCAAGAAAAATGACCTGGTATATCTTACCTATTTCTGCTTTTTGGTAATGCTTTGTGATTCCAGTTCCCTCTGCTCCTCCTGAGAACGTCTCTGCTGAAGCTGTAAGTTCAACCCAGATCCTTCTAACATGGACTGCAGTCCCTGAGCCGGAGCAGAACGGTCTCATCCTGGGTTACAAGGTATGCAATGGGAGTTTCATGCTTATTTAATTTTTAATGCATTACTTAGATATGTTTTTCATTTGTTATTCATTATTCACCTGCTGGCTATTTATATTATTCAAAAGTCAGCTGGAGAAGATGTAGGAAGTGTGCTGTTTGAGGGGTGTGATTGGTGATTATAATATTGTATTTTGTGGAAAAGGAGGGTCTGGATGCTGGAGAGGGACTTTTTGTCAGGGACTGTAGTGATAGGACAAGGGGTAATGGGTTCAAACTAAACCAGGGAAAGTTCAGGTTAGATATAAGGAAGAAGTTCTTTACTGTGAGGGTGGTGAGGCGCTGGCACAGGTTGCCCAGAGAAGTGGTAAATGCCTCATCCCTGGCAGTGTTCAAGGCCAGGTTGGACAGAGCCTTGGGCAACGTGGTCTAGTGTGAAGTGTCCCTGCCCATGGCAAGGGAGGTTGGAACTAGATGATCTTAAGGTCCTTTCAAACCCAAACCATTGTAGGATTCTATGAATCTAAACTGTGTACCCCTCTTTTCAGTCCTCGTGTAACAACCTTTTTCTTTCTATATTTCATATGAATTTATTCTGCAGATACTTTTCAAAGCAAAAGATTTAGATTCTGAGCCAAAGAGCCAAGTAGTAAGAGGTAACCACACTCAGTCTTTCCTGCTGTCTGGCTTGCGGAAGTACGTGCTCTATGAGATCCAGGTACTGGCGTTCACTCGTATCGGAGATGGAGTTCCCAGCTCTCCTGCAGTTATAGAAAGAACAAAGGATGATGGTACGTTTAAACTAAGGCTATTTGGATATATATATATGAACTTTTTTCCAACTTTGGACATAAAGAACTTGGTCCCTACCTACTGTAACTCAGCACTATTCCATTGGTCATGGGCTGAGGATTTAGCAAAACCACAGAAACCCAGAGTCCCCCAATTCCTCTTTCCCTGTAGCTGATGAAGAGGAAAAAAACTTATAAAATTGTTCTCTGAAGCTCGGTGTGGACAATTTCTACTGAAGACAATTTTTAAAGCCCAGTTATAAATTCCTATTGAAGTTCGATCATGCTCAAAAAAACCAAAAAAGTAGAGTGCTGCAATTGAAAAAAATAAACAAATTTGGGTCTGATTGGTTTGAAGGAGAGAAATGGAATTTGCAACTTCAGTAATCCATTCCCATTTTATTTCCAAAAAGAATAAGGCACTGACCTTGGCAGATGATCATACCAGCTTCCTTTTGCAACTGCCTCCAGCACTTCCCAGGGGCTCAGGGACTCCCAAGTGCAGTTGGATTGTTAAAGGAACCCAAGCGAGCCCCTGCCCCGGTGCTGTGTGAACACACCAGTGTGGAGGGAGCATTCCTGCTGATGGAGTTCTGCAGAAATTCAGTCCAACACTTAAAATACTCTTAGCTTTGCAGATGATAAAGCTACCTGTAGCTTCATTACCTCTTCAGTATTAAGCGAAGGTTAATGTCAGTGTGAGAGGCTTCTGCTTATTGCTTCCAATGAAGATGAACCAAAAAAAAAAAAGTCTCTTTTTTCATCAAAATCTTTTCAGCATAGTAATGGAATAAACATTGGTTTTTACCAGAGACTTCATTAAGGTAATTTGGTTGGGCTGAGAACACCTTCAGACTTCTGGCTTAACGAGATATTTTCTATGGAGTACAAGGAAAGAATAAGAGCATGTAGGGATGGGGATGGGAACGGGGACAGCAGCTCCCTGACATTTTTAGTCCTTTTCTCATCACACTGCTTGTGAGGGGACTTGGCTTTTCTTTGAAAGGAAACAAGGAGAAATTACTGTGAGCAGAACTCTGCAGAGAGAAAAAAAGCACTCACTGAAATGTACATATCGGACTATAATGAGAAATGTTTAAAACTGTTTGTTTCGGATAACCCCATTATAGCAATTCCCTCCTTAAGTGCATGTTGGCAAATGATACAAATTGTACTTCCATCTCCATACCCGTGACAGAAATATGTTGTGTCTCCTCTAGCCTCAACTTAATTAAAAGTATCGTCAGGGGTAATGCAGGTGGAATTTGTGCTGAAGGGGAAATTTTGCAGATGCTAATGTATAAATTAGCATCTCCTCACCTTGTGAACCCGGGATGGTCGGTGCAGCCACCAGCCGTCTGTATTAATGTGCATCTTGCCTGCCTTAGGTTCTCCTGCTCAGACCTAAGTGCTTAAAATGCACATGTAAAATCAGAAGGCAGTTCAAAACCGGTGCTGATGACACAGAGAGGAGATACCATTCAATTCCAAGAGGTATGAAGTGGATTAAGCTGACACATAACTCTCTGGAAAGGCAGCTTCGTGACTTGCTTTGTAGTATGCACTGAGTTACAGGGACTCCCCACTATACTGCTGGGGGATAACACAGAGCTCGTTTGTCAGAGTATCCTGCTAAACACAGGTGTAGGAGGACACTGTAGGTTGTTTCTGCATTATGTTTGGTGTCCCTGGGTGCTGTAGGCATTTGGCCATGGACAGGATTCCTCAGAAGAAATGTGTATTACGTATGTATGTAGGCGCTCCTAACCATCTACTTTCTATGGGTAAGATACTCCTGTGCAAGGTGAGCAGCAAACCTGTAATTCTGACATGCGATCCTTGCTAGCATGATCTCTGTCTTTCTTTCCAGCCCCTGGGCCACCCGTGAGGCTGGTGTTTCCCGAGGTGAGGTTGACATCCGTACGGATCGTTTGGCAGCCACCGGAGGAGCCCAATGGAATCATTCTGGGTAAGGGGGAGCTACAAACCCAGGGCTTGGGACCAGAGCGAGCTCTGGCTGTTGGGTTTTCCTTCCCCTGGCACGTCAGATTAGAAACCACACGTAAGCAAATCTGTGGCTAAAGAAAATACGTTGGTGGCAGCTGAGAGACATGGTACCCTGTGGTAAGGAGAAGTCTGCCCAGTTCCATGGTGTTTGTTTTCTGGAGCCAGAATTACATGTCATTCATGGCACTGTTTGAATTGTCATCTCTCTTCCCATCCACATTGGGATTTGTAACCTGTTTGGCTGCTGTCGGGCAAACTGCCTATAGAGCTGCAGCAGGGGAGAGCTGGATTTCCCCCTCCTTCTCCGCCTTTTGCAGGCGTCCCCAACGTTTGTCTCATGTGTGCTTCCATCTTACTGCTTCCTTTGGATAATACTGCCTGACAGGTTGCAAGGAGTTAACTCATCTTTGGCTTTTCATCAAGGGAAATAGAGGCAGCAGGGCACGACAGGAATTTGGGGAAAACCTTCTTACCTTCCTGCTCTCTTAACTATTGGGTTGCTTTTGCAATATGTACACCAGCTGCTACTTGTACTTAAAACGCGAAGGCTTTTACAATGTAAGAATCCATTACTGCCTCGAAAATTAAAGTAGCTAGTAGTTACCAGGAAATACTCTGTCCTCTGCTGATGTTAAACATATTTAACAGGAGTTCTAGCTAGTGAGTAAAGATTTGTCTCTCAGTTCTGAAAACGGAAGCAAAAGCTTTTGGGTTTTGTTTAGTTCTCGCTCTGCCAGGCCTTTCTGCTTCTAATTTCACTGCCATTGTTCAGGCTTGTGTGTTTTAGCAATATTCCCTAAAGCCTTCATTGTTGGTGGAGGGTGCCTGCTTCAAATGCTACTGCCTTGGTGGCATCCCTATAAATAAAGAAACAGTCTTGCATTGCATTTAAGAGTCAAATACTCAAAGTGTTTTCTCAGGTATATAGTTTCCCAAAGTGATCCTGATGCCTGCAGATGCAGGGAAATCATCAAATGGGATTGGAAGGCAGATGCTGCAGGGATTTTCTAGACATGAGAGAAGAGTCCATGGGAAGCTTGGCAGAGTTTAGCAGTCAGAGACAGATCCATGCAGGGTTTCTCTGCAGCTTGAGGAAGCTTGGCTTCCAGGTTGTCTTGTGGGTTTGATTTGTTGCTTTATTTAAGGAACTGTGTGTCCTACAAGTTGTTCTCAGTAGAGATTGGGATTTGAATCACAGGATGTGGTTAAGGAGGAAAAAAAATCATTTGATAGAAATGATGAGAAAGTACAAAAGTGATTTTGGTCTCCCCACTGTGTTCCAATGTCTCACATTGCTGCACTTTGTCAGCCTTATTTGCTGAAGTTGCAAGCTTGGTGGAGTAAGAACTCTGTTTTATTTTGTCTTTGCAGAGTGCTTTGTGCGATTCATCCACTTCTCAGTTTGTTCTTACTCATTGCCACTATGTTGATGATAAGGTCATACAAATGCAGGGTTGGCAGGGAAGGGGAAAGGTGCCCCTTAAAGAATGCTTGGTATGCTTAGCATGTGGACCGTTGTTTCTTGCACAGTCCATTCCCAGTAACACATCCCAGGATGCTTGATGCTGTCCTGACTTGACTTTTTTTACAACACCAATGCTGTAACTGTGGTTTACGACCCACTATTCATTCTTACCCTTTTTCTGCAGTACAATTCCAGGTCAGTCAGTCCCTCTTTTATAGGTACATTACGCTTTTTCTTCATAAGTATGATAATTTGCAGGTGCCTTTATTGAATTACATCTTACCGATTCCAGACCATCTCTCCTCATTATCAAGATCACTTCAAATGACACTCTTCGCCTTGGAAATGTGCACAGCCACTCACAATTTGGTTTCACTTTTGGAGTTTGCAAGTAGACTGCAATTCCATCAGCCATGTCATTAATGATGTTGAACGGAATCAGACTCATCCATGAGGTCTCATTGAGAGCTCACTTAATGTCTTCCCAATTTATTGGCAAACTATTGGTAATACTTTGACTTACTTTTTCAAGTGTTCAAGTCAAAATATGTAGTATTTTTCCTAGATCCTGTTTCTCTTGTTTACTTTTGATGGGGCTAGGTACAACCCTATTAAATCCTTACTTAAAGTCAATGTGGATCATATCTACTCTTCCCACTTGACCAGTTACACTGGCAAAATGGAAAACAGATTATTCGATACTTATTATGTGCTCCAGACAAATACATATTGGCCATGCCTTGGCACTTTATTGTCTTCATGGATGCTTCTATGTTGACTTTTTTCCCCAGGATCCTTCTAGATATTGAACTTTAGTTTGATTTGTCCATAATTCCTCTGTTTTAAAAGATAGGGTACTCTATTTGCCCTTCTGTAATATTCTGGGATGTCACCTGTCATCCACAAGTCCTTGAAGATAATCAATAATTATTTGGAGATGGCTCCAGCTAGGTATAAAAGCACCATGGGGCAAATTTCATCAGGCCTTTCTGACTTGATTACATCTAGCTTAGCTAAATATTTGTTAACCTGTTCTCTATTCCAGCCTACATCCTTATTTATATTGTTGTCAGGTTTAATTTCTGTTAAGTATCTAATCAGTATCAACTTTTTGTGTGTGAAAATGAAGCAACGGAGGTATCAGCCTTCCATTCTTTTCTGGGTCTCCTTTCTTGTGTTCATCTTTTCTTCCCAGTAGTTGACCTGTCCTCCTCCTGTCTCTCAGATTTCTAATGTATTTATAAAACCTTTCTTATTGCCTTTGATGCCCTTGAAGTTATAAGTCGCTTTGCACTTCAGCCATTCTGATTCTGTCCCTACATGCTTGTGCTGTCTATTTATATGCTCCCTTAGACATGTGTCCCATTTCAACCTTTTGTCCAATTCAGTTTTGATTTTCAGGTCATTAGTGAGCTCTCAATGCAAACATATTGTACCTCTTTTTTTTCCTGTCTCTTAAAACTGTCAGCTAAACTGAATTCCTTTTTCCCTTAGAATTCCTTCCCAGGGGGATGTTACCTGCCAGCTCCTCCACTCCACCTCTTTGAAATCCATTGTCTTTATTCAATAGTTCTCACTCTTATTTTTTGATAGTAAAATACTGAGGTTCATGGAGTAGCTGCCAATGGCAGAAAAGTCAAAATTACTTGTGCTGACTACATTTGTGATCTTTCCTAAGAAGTTGGGCTTCAAAAATAGACACAACCCCATGTGTGGCATTCTAAATAAAGGTTGCAAGTTTATTTTTTTCTTTCCTGTACACTTTTTAAATCTCTTCACTGTAATGAACTTTGAAAACACCATTGTAACCCCTACAGTCAAGTGCACTGAAGTAGAGTTGTTAAAAAAATAAGTTAACATAATTTTGTGCAGTGCCCTTTTCTTCACTAGTGGGATTAGAAAGCAAAAAACACTTGCTTTGCAAGAGCAACTTTTACTCAAAACCTTTGAACTAATGTTCCTGCTCTCCTAGCTTTGTCCTCTGAGCGTACAAGCACCTTTGCAGCTAACATTTTTGTAATCTATATCAAAACATGTTCTAGCATTTCAGAGAGAGATTAGAAGGATGAAATACTGGCAGGCACCAAGAGGGAAAACTACTTGTTTGTTTGTTTAAATATTTTACCGTGGAAGACTGCTAGGTATTGTTGTTAATCCTTTTGGGAATATTGGACTGAGGCTTCACTCCTTCCCAGTACTCAGCTCAGTTAGCACCCAACATAGTTCCTTCAAATACTATTAGAGAAAAAAGATGCATGAATGTGATATGTTCACTTCTAGCTATGAGCTTCCCCTGAAAACCAGAGCTCAATCTGCATCCTTCCAGGCCCTGGTTAGTATTCCTCATGGTATCCTTGTATTTAGCATTTACCTGAAGCTTATTGCAAAAGAGTGTAAGAACTCCACTGAGAATTAGAATGAAATTGAATGTAATCCATATTTGCAAATTCATATTTTGATCCTAGGCTGCATTTGCACACCCGCTGGCCCTTAAACAGATAAGCGGTAAAATCAACACACTGGATTGCTGCTCCGCTGGGCAGAGCATCACCTCCCAGTATTATTTGGCTTTCCCTAAGTTCTGTGACAAATTAATAAGTGTTTGTATCTCTGCTGCATCATGGCCTGCGTGAATGGGTGCTGTCAGTTCTGAAGGGCTTTGTACGGTGATGAGCTTGAAAGCTTTTTTATATTCATGGTGTGTTGTCGTCTTCCTGCCTGTTTGCTTTGGGGAATCTACTGGTTACGTTACAATGACCTAACATTTAACAGGCAGTTCAGACTGTTGCCATTTATTGAGTTCAGAAAGCATAGCTCATGAAACTGCTTGCAGTTGTGCAAAAAATACTTAAGAAGATGCTAATGCAAAAAATAAGCCAAGTTTCAATGAATAAATAAACTCCTGAAGAATTCAGGGCTTTTTTTTAATGCTGTTTTTGCCTGGTGAATGGCAGAACTCCCAATAGCAGAAGAGATTTGGGATCTAATGCTGCGGGGGGGGGGAAGAAAAAGGAACAAAACAATATGAATTTTTCTTATAGACTATCCACATACTTCATGTTCTGTAATATATTCTTTCCCCCAAAAGATGTGATCACCTTTCAAAGATTTTACTTGCATTCATAACCTTTGATTTTATTAATTTTTTAAATCTAAAATACCTGTGGCATCTTATTGTCGTAATCTAGTAAGGGAAAGAAGCTTCCTTATTCCTCTTTTGCAGCAATGCTGTTATTGCCTCTCATAGCCCTCGAGCATACATTAATTTCTCTTTGAACACTTTCCATTTACCTCTATTGATTTACCTTTTGATTTCACTTAACATTTCCTGTCTTTTCCCTTCCCTTGTTGCTGAAATTCATCAACTTAATAATTTTATCTTTTTGATCTTGCATTAGCCCTAATTATCATCCAAGCTGTAGTTTAAATACTGTGTCTTCTGTATCACTCATAGAAAAGCGATGCCTTTTATGCTAGTGTGTATCCTGGCTGTCTCAAATCATCTAATAGGAGAAGGCGATGTAGGGGATCAGAATTAAGATACAGGGTATCTCTTGGGTGGGTTGTAGGTGGCAATAAGAGTAAGCTGAGTTCAGGTGCAGAGGTTGGATATGTACCTTTGAATCAGAGCGAGGGAAGTGTTGAGTTTCTGAGGGAATCTGTAAAGGTGAGGGCTCTGGTTGTGTAAACTCTGCCTGAGACATCCAGGAAAAGAGATGTTTACCCGACTGTCAGCCAACACGGCAGATGTAGGAGAGGACAGTGAGGGCTGATAGTGTTTTTCACAGGGATGCACTGACAGGGAGTTTGCGGAGCATGTCAGAGACAGGCTGTGACAAGTGATTTCTTCTTTCTCATGGCTAAATTAGTTTTTACACTAGCCAAGGATCCACTCTTGTGTAAGTTATTATAATGGCCTAGATACGTATGTGTTCTTTTGCCTAATCTCAGCATGTTTGTAATTGGCTTTCTAGCATGAGTACCACCAGTTAGCAATAAATAGTTATCTTTCTATTCCCTCTTTACATTTTAACTACACTTTGTATTTTAAGAGGTTTAGAAAAGTGAGGAAATTGCTCAACAAGGATATGTCCCAGATATCAGACTTATCTTTTAATAACTAGATAAATCAATTTTTCTATTCCTTTAATATTCTCCGTTTTCCTCTAGGTCTTATTCTTTCCGTCCTAAGTCCCTTTATCAAACTTCTTTAGCCATCTTAGTTGCTTCTTCCTTCAGCTTCCCTGCTGCTGTAAAAACTTCCCCTGTGCTTTTCTTTGACTATTTTTCCCCCTTATAAAGATCCTGCACCAGGGTTTCCACTCCTGCATTCTTCCAATCTGTATAAACAAAATAGTCGTGGTATATCAATTCCTTACACCCTTTGCTATTTGTCTTTCTGTGGATTTTAAAATGATCGAAATATTATAGGTACAGAAATACTGTGGTGAGATAGATTGGATCAGTAATGGGAGAGCTGGTGTTGTGGATAAAAGGAGGTAGTTTGCAGGTGGAAAAAAGAAATGTTCAAAGTGTAAGACTCCAAGACTTTGGGATCTAAGCACGCTCAGCAACTCTGAAAAATCGGGCCACTTTTTATCTAGTAGAACAGAATAGACTGTTTCAGATGGAAGGGACCTACAGTGATCATCCAGTCCCACTGCCTGACCACTTCAGAGCTGACCAAAAGTTAAAGCATGTTGTTAAGGACATTGTCCAAATGCCTCTTAAACACTGACAGGTTTGGGGTGTCAACCATCTCCCTGGGAAGTCTGTTCCAGTGTTTGTTCACCCTCTCAGTAAAGAAATGCTTCCTAATGTTGAGTCTAAACCTCCTGTGGCACAGCTCTGAACCATTCCCATGCATCCTATCACTGGATACCAAGGAGAGGAGATCAGCACCTCCCTCTCCACTTCCCCTCCTCAGGAAGCTGTGGAGAGGGATGAGGTCACCTCTCAGCTTCTTTTTCTCCAAACTAGACCAGCCCAAAGCCCTTAGCTGCTCCTCACAGGACATTCCTTCCAGCATTTTAAGTAGCCTAATGCTATCCACCCAGCTGTGGAGATGTTACTGTAAGAATATGCCTGACAGAGCAGCTGCCGTGCGGTGTGTGGGTACCCCAGGCAGCAGGAGGTGAGCCCTCTCAGGTGCTCAGAGCCTTTCACTGCTGATGCCCCTTTTCAAACGTGTGCGCATGCAGCACGTTAAGGCACTGCAGTGAGTCAGCTCTGTACCCAAACCTATTTGTAACTGCAGCCCATGAGAGCTCAGGCTCAAGCCACAGGTGCTTGTAAAAGCCAAGTCACTCTTTGAGGTGTCAGTGCCATCAAATTTGTTCCATGTGAGGCAGCTACGGCTGTTGCCCCACATCCCTTAGCAGCTGCCAAAGAAAAGAGGACAGGGAAACACTGGTGCATTGTCAATGGCACTGTGAGAGTCAGCACACCAAAATTAATACCATCTGTATCCCAATTAAATTCCACTGTTTGTGACAGCGTGCACCACACAGAAGTATGCCATTCATTCAGGAGAGCATTGGAACTCTGTGCTTTTTCTGTGAGTAGGCATGTGGCAATTGATGCATATTCACAGTGGGGAAATAAATGTCATTGATTTTGTGTAACAGCCACAGGTAAGATAAAAATCACATTTTTCATGCACTGACCTTCACAAATGAAGCATGCCAGGTTTGGCTCCCCTTGATCTTGTTACAGCCAAAATGTGGTGGGAGTTCAAACTCTAGCTGGGATATTAATTCCAAGAGAAAGAGATGGTCTCAGGTGCTGCAGACCCCTTTCTCATTCAGAAGATGAGCAGAGGGTTGGCAGAATCGTGTCATGACTGTTTTGTTTTCAGCTGGTTTGATTTGGATTTGTTGGCTGCCCTCTGCCCTGTGTAACTCCATGAAGCGTTTAATCATACAACTGTATTCAGCTTGGGCAATAAAAGCCCCACACCAGTTCTGGTATTAATTGATTTTGGAAGTCAGCAGCTGGACTGAAAGTAACCATTGAGCTCCAGAAGTGAGAGCCTGATTCAATTGCTGGGTTTACAGAATGGGTTTGAACATTTGGCAGATCCTCTTTGGGGGACAGTTGTTGTTAGTGGTGCGTGAGGACTCTGGAAACCCTCCTTTGCACGGTTGGATCATTAATAATACAGCCTAAACTGTGAAGGCCCAATTATCAGGCAGGTTGGAATGGGGTTATCACTTACAGGCATCAACAAAATTGATTATTGAGTGCTGCTTGGTTGAAGCAGGACCTCACAGCTTGCAGGCTTCTTCCTTGGGCTGTGGGCAAGGGCAGCAATGTGGAATGACAGAAGGAGGATGCTTTTGTTGGCAGTTCTGGCACTCGCTGTATAGATACAGGGGAGTGGGAGAGCTGAGAAAAAGACAAGCGCTAAAAGCAGGAGCAAACCTTTACTTGAGCAGTGTGGGAGCTGCATGGTTTGGGCAGTCCAACTGCTCTGCAGCTGAAGAACCTTTAGTTTGAGCCTGTGAGAGGGTGGAACAGCATGTAGGAGTGTGTGCATACACATGTACATGTGTGCTTGGGTGGAAAGCTGAAACAGAGAGCGTTGTCTTGAACTGGCTTAACCAGGTGACATTAATTGCACGGACTCAGTTTGTTCCTTTGCCTTTCCAAAATGCTACCAGTATGCTCAGGAAAGATTAAGCTGGTTTTGTATCTTGTTGGTATAAAGAATGGAAAGTGAAATCTGTTTCACGGCAGATAATATTCGGTAGACCCTTGTGTGCCACTGTGTGATTCCCCTCTTAATGTATGGTGCCAGTCTGGGGGGGCTGCCATAGAGCAGAGTTTTATAACACTAAAGAAAGTAAATTACTTTGGCATCAGCTAAACAAGTAATTATGTTAAACTAATAGTTTTGGTGCTCTTTTGTACCTGCTAGAAAATAAATCCTAACCCTTTTTCTCTCCCTTCTTGCTGCTGTGATTTCAGGGTATCAAATCGCCTACCGTCTGGCCAGCAGCAGCCCGAACAAGTTCACAACGGTGGAGGTTGGCTCAACAGTCAGGCAGTTTACTGCTACAGATCTCAGCCCTGAGTCAGCATACATCTTCCGGACATCTGCCAAGACCAGGCAGGGCTGGGGGGAGCCTCTGGAAGCCACAGTGATCACAACAGAAAAAAGAGGTAATGCTTGCAGCCACAGGTTGAAGTACATTCTGTTGCATGCCTTGGAGCCTGTGCTCCACTTAGGGGAATTTTAATAACAGGCTACAGCCTGTACACCACCTCCTCCTCACCCCAAAAACCTGCCCCCAACCATAGCAACATCGTGATTTGAGAAACCTAGTGAGCAAGACAGACTTTTATGAGACACAGTTCTTCTAACCTGCCAGGCTGTTGGAGATTGATTTTTCCATCAGCTGCTATATTGGCCATATGCAGCCTCCTTCTGCAGTCAGATCTTTTTTTCCACTCTCTCATTTTCTAGAAAGATTGAAATCTTAAGAAAGTAAGTGATGGATGAATTATATTGATTAGGGAATGCAAAATGAAAGGTGATGTTGCAGGATTTCTCCACGGCTCCTCCATTGTACGTCAGTCCAGACCTAACATGTTGGTAATTACTCTGGCCTTTCTCTGCTGCACATTGAAGCAGAGCGTTTGCATCTGAAGCCCAGAATTTTTCTCCTTCTTCTATCAGCCATAGAATGGTTATTTGCATTCTGAATCTCCATTCAAATTCTGTTCCGTAGGGAACCTCCTTGAAGAAAGCAGGAGTTACATGTGTATAAATGAAGCCAGATGCTTAGATACCAAACATATCAAAATGTGAAAGACAAAGTATTGCAGAATCTGCTCTGCATCCTTGTTGTTTCTAATGCTTTGGCTAAGTAACCGCTCCATTCTCCAGTCTTAGAACAGATCTCTAGAGCTGCCAGTTAGAAAAAGTGTATTTTCTACCTCTGCATCAGCATTTCTTCTTTTTTTAAATTCGGAGCTAAAAGAGAATATATTGGTACAGAACATGAGTGTGGTTTTCCGCTGGTCTTGTACCGTATGCCAGCATGACTCCCTTGTGCATCACTGGATTTTGTGCCAGCCTGACCCATTGCACTGTTGGATATCGATCTTCAAGAAAACTTCCTCAAAAATTAGAACCATGCAACTTCTGAGATTTATAAAAATCACAGTTCAGAGAGAAGCACACTTCAGCAGGTAACTAGGGCAGACTTCCATTGATGTCTTTCAACTACTGTTAGCACTTTTGCATGTGCTTGTGTGCCTGGTCTTGGCTTTTGCCCAAGCCTTGCTCTATAATATCAGCAATTATATTTAGTTTTAGTTCTTAAAGAGTGCCTACTTAGCAAACTCTTACATTAAGTCCTTTCTACACCTTGCAAATCACTTAGAGCAAGAGTAAGGATTTCCCATGCTATTTGCCCACAATATCTTCCGTATAATTTTCCTATAACTTTTCTAAAAGAGAGCCTATTGGCCTGGTGTTCAACCACCAGCAGCGAGGATCTGTGGGGTGCAATTCAACTACTTCTGACCTGTCTGGTTGGTGTTAAAATTCCCACTGGCATAGTTCTCCAGGTCATGTGCAGCCTGCCCAGTGCGCAACAGTGCAGTCCTCAGAAAAAGAACCTTTAGGGCTGTATTAGGAAACTTAAACTGCCTCTGCTGAAGATACTGTCCATCAAAGAGATTCGTCAGCTCAGGGGTTTTTCCACCCTTGTCTGATTGCTGTCAAAGTTTAAAGTCCAACCTGTGGAAGTTTCAGAAAGATCCACCATGCCCAATAAAGTGAATACTCAAAGCTCAGAGCCTTTCCTTTTCAATAACATGTGCTCACATTTCTCAGACTCTGCACAAGCTGTTGCTGGATACACAATAGCTCAAGGCAGAACTTCCAGCTCCTCTGCAGGAACAATGATCCCTTGTTGCTATTAATGCTTCAGGGTTATCTTGAATAGGCAAGTCATAGTATAAAATGAACCCTTTCTCTGTGTGATGGATGGCTCTGCTGAGTCTCTGTGCATGCTACGGAACTGAGTCCCAAGGCACTGAGAGTTAACTGAAGTGATCCCATATGTAAAGTGTAGAGAGAAGAATGTGTAATCTCACATCAGCAAGAGTGATGAGGGAATGATAAAGAAACTTATGCAGTGCAGCTGTTCTGCTAACAACTAAACAAACAAACTGACCTGAAATTTGTATATATGACAAAACATTACAGTGAAAAGATACTTGATTTCCATTAATAAAAATGCGTATAGTCCTTGATGCTAAGGTAGGCAGTCACAAAAATTCCCTTGAAAATTAGCAAAATTGGTCACTCTTGTCCGTATAAATTCCTTGGATAATGTCAATACCAATCTTTACATTTTACAACGATGGCTGTGATTTATAGATCCCAAGTTGCATTGTAGCTGTATTCGCCAGAGGTTCTTCTGTAGTGCTTTGAATCTACACAGTGGTCTGATACCCTCCACTATAGTCAACACCAGTGATCAGGGCAGAACAGCCAGAAAATGTAAACGTAGTAAGAAATGAAAAGTAGTCCATTGAGTCATATGGCCTGGCCTCACATTCCTGCACAAAGAGCTCCCCTTAGCATTTGCTTGTGGCTAAACTCCCGTACATAAACTCTTTATACTAATGGATTTGTACAAACAGTCAGGAAGTATATCTTGCAACACATGAGATTTTAAGGATCTCCCATTAGCAGCAGAAGGAAACCCAATCATGGGAGACTGACTGCAAGATCTGACCTGCTTAAAACTGCAACCTGGTTAAAGCTTATCAGCAGAGAGTATTAAATCCCTGTACGACACTTGCTTCCTCTGATAGAGTAACCCTGAATACCTGTCTCAGCCTGTCAGTGTAAGGCATTGACCTTTTGCATTGTACTCTAGCTTGCAGGCTGCTGGCACTGAGGGCTTCCTCCAGCTAATAGCTTACAAGTCTTTGGGCACCGATGTCAGCAAGAGCAGGCTGCAGAGAAATGCCAAAACATACAGGAAATGGTTTTAGGGAATGGCAGGGAAATGAAGTGCTCACCATGGCGGTGCTGTGAGGAATTGGGCAGGCGGAGGTGTGTTTATGGAAACAAGTGCTGATGAAGTTGAATTGAATTGCTTCTCAAAAGCAAGTCACCGTGGTGTCTCCAATCAATTCCTGCTTTATTACATGCCACACATTTTAATCAGAATCAATAATCTTCATGATAAACAATTAAATAATTATTCCTTACTCTATAGAGTTTCTTTATTGAAATCGATGGAGTGCGGAGACACACTGACGGGAAAGGAGATCTATATTGGAACAGTTAGGGACTGGCATGCTTACACCTGCATTACCATTCCCTGCCTCATCTAAAAGGTGTACGGGTAATTACCCTGAAGAGATCTCCCTCAGCATTGGCACTGGCTGGTTTGACTTTGCAGGTTCAAGGTTAGTGGGTATGAAAAGAAGAACTGGGGAGGTCTGGAAGTGAACTGCAGCAGGTGCTCAAGCTCAGCTCTGCACTATATCCAAGCTGGGGTTTGGAAGCAGCAGCAGCAGGAGCTGCTGATGGTTCCCAGTTCCTTGCCAGAGTGAGCTGGTGCAGGAATTCAGTATCAGATGTAAGTCATGCATTTGGACTCTGCTACACAGCAGCCTGTTCCAGCTCATCCCTTCCTCTTCTTCATGCCTCAGCTAGGGTGCAGCTGGTGGAAAAGAATGCTACATAGCAGATGGAGAACACAGTCCCATAGCACCATATATACTAAATTTGTAGTATATATAGTAAATTTACTATATAGTAAATGGTAAATTTACTATTTACTACTTTACATAGTACCAAGTAGTAAATAGTTAAAAAAGCAGTAAGCATAGGTTAAAAAGTAAACTAATTTACAGGCAAATTCAGTCAAAAGAGCGATTGCAGCTAGAAGCATAGCTAAGTTTCATTAGAGATTTCCTTGGTTTGCTTGGCTGCTGGTCCTAGTGATTTTTCTTTAACCTGCCAGGCTAAGACCAGGTTCGAGGTCTGTTTCTAGGAAAGTGTATATTTGATGGTGACCTTTTATGCATGGAGATAAAATCAGTTTTACTGCTCTTTGCAGTAGAAGCTTAAGGAATGGGATGGCTTTTATACTACACAGGGCAAATCCAACAGTGCAATGTCCTGTGGCGTTACCACTATGAAAATCAGATCACGCTTTACGTTAGCTTGAATTGCCTCTCAGAGCAGCACCGAATTATGGTTTACTTGCAGAACGACCAGCACCTCCCAGGCAGGTGATGACCCCCCAGGGTGATGTGACATCACGGAGTCTGCTGTTGACGTGGGTCCCTGGAAGTGATGGATCTTCACCAATACGATACTTTACAGTACAAGTGCGAGAACTGCCAAATGGAGACTGGCAAACCTACTCCTCTTCCATCAGCCACGAGGCGACATCCTGCATTATTGAAAGGTACCATATGATCCCAGGCTAGCATAGAAATTCCCACACTTTCCCCTTCCAAGAGTTAGGAAACCAAAGCAAGCATCACTGAGCTTCATAGTCTTTTTGGGGGAGAGAGGTTAAGTGAGGCCACTGCTCTTGTTTTAGAGGTGGTGTTATGGACAGCAGTTGAGAGATTTGCTGAAGGTCATGCAATAAATCTAATTAAAGCTGGATTGCAGTGCATCTTTTTGAAGCCTTTCCTGAAAGCTCAGCACCATAGATAGCATTACTCAGGCTAAACTATAGGTAGCTACACAATGTTCTCTAAAATACAACTAGTTAAAAATCCTTTCAGCAGTGACTGGTGTTAAAATCCATTCTCAATGCTGCATTGCAATTATCTCTATATAAGCTTTTCCAGATGAAATGAGAACCATTTCTAGCTGTATTTTCCATGCTGAAGTTTATAGATAGCATCAGAATGTTTAAACTTTTTTACTCAGGCTTCATTATATCCTCAGCGATGCTGTTGTAATTAAAGTCCTTGGAACAGCAGTGAAAGCAATTGAATGCCTGTGTAAAGGTACTTGTTTTGCTGTCCATTTCCTCTGTTGATGAGCTAGTACAAATCAGATTATTTCTAAAAGGCCAAGAGCTTTGTAGAATCAAGTATTCAAAGCATCCAGATACAGATTTTTCTGGTCTGTTAGAAAAACATCAGTAGCTGTGGTATATGGCAGCTCACTGGTCATGTGCCAAAAAATACAGATCCATTGCTATTCTTTTGTGTTAGCTGCAGAAAAAATAAAGCTTGTTAATTATAGGTACAAATATAGACCTGATACATTGACCTTGGAGGTCTTACACCCACCCTGAATTATACACAGTATCTTTCCAGTCAAAAGCTGTAAAATCAAGGAAACCAACTATGTCATTTAGACTTGACATTGGTGTTACTGAAAGCAAAAGATCAAGAAATAATCTGAGATTACTCAAATTACTCAACTAGCTGTAGATACATAATGGTGTCCTAATAGAGTGGCACTATTGAAAGAGATTTCTTCTGCCCCTTGCTAAAAGCATTTTCCTGTCAAAGTCCAGAAGAGAAGTACACAGGTGATGTGAGAGTGCTGCCCATCAGAATGCATTATCCCTTGCTGTTTAATCATTCCTTACAAGTAACTTTACTTGGGTTTGTAGTCAGTGTTACATCTGCCAGCTGATGGCTAGACACTACCAATTAATTAGCTAAATCCCCCGTAACTCACAGCTCTGCATTTCTAGGCTCTGCAAGTGACTCAAGTGGCAGCCTCCCCGCCACCTTCCCCTGCCAAGCCAAGACAGAAGGATCTTTGCGAAGGTTATGTCAGTTGGAAATCGCTCTTTGCATATCTTAAAGCACTGCATAGATAAAAGATCTGCAGGGAACCTGTTGTTACTCTCTTTATTAAATAATCCAGGTAATAGCATTAATTTGAAATTCAGTACGAATAAAACACACTGATCAAACAGTATAGTGTAGAGGATTAGTCAGAAGGCTGGTGCTCAGAATTCCAGTGCCTGTTGTGCCCTGGCTGGCCCTGGGCACATTGCCAGCCTCCTGTCTACTTGTCATCCTCATCCATGCACTGAGCATGAGCTGACCCACAGATCAGTTTTGAGGACATCTCAGGCACAGCTCCTTGAAAGCCAGGTTTTGCACAGCCATGGAAATATCAGCTGATCATGTCCTTTCCAACAAGCCCCAGTCATAGGCTGCTACATGAACTGCAACTTCATGACTGTTTTCTGGAGCCCAACTCGGCTGTGAATCCATAAGAGTCTTGAGGAACTCAGGCTAATGGAAATCTGAGGTAATGCTGAAGGCAGCAAGAGTGCAAACACCCCCATGTCCTGAAGCAGGTGGGGGAGGCTGCAAAGGAAAGGCGATGTGGAGAAGAAACAAACTGCTCAGTGTCGTTAGTTGCCAATGGGCAGGTTCTCTGTAGAGGCTTGTTCTGAGGCCTTGCAATGATGCAGAAAGATTTCAGCCTTATTTTTTACATTCCACAGCTTGAACCCCTTCACCTCTTACAAACTGCGAGTGAAAGCAACCAATGACATCGGAGACAGTGACTTCAGTGCAGAGACTGAGGCAGTCACAACTCTGCAGGATGGTAAGCGAGGAGGAGAGGCACATGGAGGCATCACCATGGGGTGGGCAATGGGCTTGCTCCTGGGCTTGTTGGACCCACAGCAGTGTGTTCTCCACTGGGACTGTGGAATGAAAATTCAATAGCCAGTGCAGTTTTGTTCATAGGAGATTGATACAGGTGGTAATGAGATGTGGCTGAATTAATAGCAGGCAGCCTTAAGTGTCCTGCTGTGCCCTCTGATCATGAATCATACTTTCAGGAGTCTCAAAATGGAATTAAACTCTGTTTGATTGGCTTCCAAACTTTGCACTAACCATTATCTTTGCAGAAATTGAATAATTTACAAGAGATCATTAAAAATAAATGCAGAACCATGCATACATTTGAAGAAGTTTCTTCAATTGTTTTCACACACAATCCGCATCAGTCTGCAATATGGCAGAATTGCTGAGCTATAAGTAAGAAAGAGTATGAAGCTCCTGGAAACATGAGGATTTAATCCTGCAGATCAGGGCTAATAAACTGTGAATGACATTGACAAGGCTTTTATTTTTAGCCTTAGAGATCAGCTTCTAATTCCTTGATTGTATAAAGTCAATGCCTGAATGCAGAAGTAGCTCTGATGTCTTGAATGGAGAAAGGAACTCTGTGAAGTGTGAGGAAGCATCAGTATTTACCCTTGGCCTGGGAAATGGGGTAATACTGGTCTGCATCCATATATATGGTGCTAGGAAGTCGCCAGTATTTCATGCAGCTCAAGGAATGGCTAGTTAAATATGACATTGAGATATAAAAATAGGAAACAGTTTTGCAAAGGAATGTTTAAAGAAGGTGATCTTGAAGTCAGAAAAACAGAGGACAGGGCTCAAGAGTATCCTAAGTTAAACAAGAACCTGTGTAATACTTGAGTAACATGCCTAGCAGCCTTTTAAACACATCCTGCCTCTCCACCTTCCTCAACAGCAGCTGCTGTGTCAGTGCAGGCTGTAACTAATGAGACAGCACTGACTGTTTCAGAATTTAAGATTTTATTTTCAATTCTCTTTGAATGTAGCTACAGTGAATCCAGAGTTGTGCTTGGCCTCCTCACAATGCAATGGGGAAACGCAGGGAAAGCTTCTCACCTTCTTAACAAACTGAACATTTATTCTGCTGAGCAAACCTGGTGCTGCCACTAGAGCATTACACTGTGGAGGGCTGTCAGCTCCTGATAAGCTGTACTTGAGCTGCTCTGGTGTGTGGGGGTATGTGCTGTACGCCATGGGCATAGGAATGGGTTAATCCGTGGTAAATCAAGCTGTCCTAACTAAAATAGTCTGTGATGTTGTGACACAAACTCCTGAAAACAAGGTGGGTTTGCCCCAGCTGTGGCAAAAATATCACGGAAAATTTGGGAGCAGCTTGCTGACGCTTCCGTGCAGCTGGTTTAACTTCCTTTTGAATGTGTATCCAGTAGTTTGTGAGTGGCTGGCATGCTGCAGCTCCCTCCAGATTTACGGCCTCAGCTTTTCTCTTATTCCTGCTGAAATTGCCAAGGCCACAGGTAGAGCAAGGGATGTATGGGAAGTAGCTGGCTTCTGCCCAGCTGGCGATAGTCATACCCACCACATCGCTTTTGAGTCTCACCATGTAGTAGCTGGGGTAGAAGATTTTCTTCAGCAGTGAAGAAAGAGAATCTGATTAATAAAAGCCACTCATTTTCCACCCTAATGCTATAACTGCTTTGGTTACCTTTTTATTTCTTGTTTAGTTCCAGGTGAACCACCCAGTTCTGTGTTAGTAACTCCCCACACGACTTCATCTGTCCTTGTGCAGTGGCAGGTAGGTAACATGAAAAGTTTTGATGTTTCTGGAACAATTTTTTGGTTGCTTTGACTTGATGGTACAGTTCAAGGGACATTTTCTTGAGCTTGGAAGTATTGTAAAGTTGAAGGACTACAGCTACTTTCTTATTTTCCTGATCTTGGCATATAGTTAGCAATGGATGGAAATTTCTGGTACTTGCTCCTACTTTGTGTCACATGAGGGAAAGCTTGAGAGTTAACAAGAGTTTCTGTAGTGATGCCCAAGATCATTGCCTGTACAGATTCTCCTGTCCTTCCATTGATATCAATAGATGTGCAGCTTTACACTGAAAACATTTAACAGAGTGTGGAATTGGTAGAGATCAGGTAATCAAAAGCTCTCTGTCGCTCACATCACATACTCCCTCCTTCAGCTGCTGAAATAATCAGAAGTGCATGCTGTGCCTGAGATCCTGTTCATACCTGTGGGGAACTCCACATGCCCTTTTGGCTCTTTGAGGGCTAAAATCTGAGATTTCTTCAGAGAAAAGAAAGGAAGTTTGAGCTCTTCATAACATCTCTGAGTTGGATATAAAAGTATTCATGCCAAGTCTGCGTTTTATACAGGCATTTCCTCTGCCTGCCTTTATATATTATACTGGCCTCCTGGGAGATGCCGGAACATTTTGTGACCCAGTGCCTGAGGCTGCTTTTTGCAGAGTGAGCATTAATAGAGGGAACCCAGTGGGGTACTGCACGTTATCCATAACCTATCCTGGAAAGCCTTTGCCCACTCTGTTCCCGGGACAGCGTCCCACACACATAATAAGGATAACTTTGGACAGATTGCATTATAGTGAAAAATGTACATATGCATTTACAGTACAGATGGGGCTCCTTGCATTTTTGGAGAAAAAAATATATTTATGAGAGTCTGTTTATTGCTATGCAGCAGCACTTTAAAAATATGCCTGGCTGTACTGCTGGCTTCCTGGCCCAAGTTCATGCAGCATAATACTAAGCAGTAACATTGCTCACAGCGTGTTGAACAAATAGGAGACATGTTGAACAGTTGTACCAAAGGAATTGTGGAGAGATGTAAATCTACCATCCCACCTACTAATAGAAGCCCCTAGCAAAGGAAAAAAGGTACACCAAGAGAGGACAGAGGATGTGAGGCGTGATGTGCTGCAGAAAGAAACATTCCCCCAGTTGACTGATTATTGGTGTGTAGTTAATGTGAAATAGGTGGTTGTTTGGGTAATTGGATGCTTTTTATTACATGAAAATGAACGGGGGTTGTTGTGCCAGAGCCTTCTCAAGGGAGGCTTGTGGGTGATTATATGTCATTACTACGTGTGTATTAATAGGTCCTGGTAATTCAACTGTACTGTATTTTTCAAATAAACAAAAATCTTCAAGTCCCACAATAGCCTCCAATTAAGAGAAAGTTTCACAGCAGTGCCTGAGAAATAATGTAAACTGGAACCAGCACTCGAGTTAAATGGGAGAGGAGATTTCCGAGCAAAGCTACATTTTTAACTTGCAGCTGTGTTAATAATTCACCAAACAAACTGGAGATGCACTATCTGGGCTTTCAGCTGCTGGGTCCAATCACTCCATGATTTTTAAATTTCAAGTAGAAGAAAGTATGTAATTTCCATTGAGGTCTGTGGTATCAATAATGCAAGGTTAGTTCAGATGTTCTGGAGGATGTTACAGTTAACATCAGGATCGTGTAGTTCTGCTTCTACCTTAGATAGAACAATTATTCAAACTTACATTTTAGTCTTTTTTTCTTTCTTTTTTTTTTTTTAAACAGCACGAAAATGTTTCTCTTACTTCTGTAATACATTACAGGCTGCCACTCATAATCATTTTACCTATTTCAGCAGATCCCTCAGGCCTTCCTACAAACCCCTAAATAATCCATTACATCAAAAGCAGAGTTTTGTCCATGAAAGACAGATAGGAAGGGGAAGACCTGACCTTTTAGCAGAGTACCCTTTTCAGGAAGGAATCATCATTTCCATGGCAAGGAGAAAGGCAGTTTTCAAGCCATTTATTTTCTAAGCTTTCCTGTCCTAAATTTAAAGGGAGGAAAAACTGGAGAATCACATGAAAGCATAAGAAAACAATGCTTGCTATCAACAGATCAGTGTTGTACCACAATGAGGGATTAAGCTTTATCTGTTAGGCAGTTACATGGCAGAGCAGGGAGTAACAGTCTCTTTCTCAGCTTCAGCAGTGTTTTCCTTTTAAGATTCTGTAGGATATTCCACCTCAACCTTTTTTCTTTTTCTTTTTTTTTTATTATTAAAAATATATATATTAATAGTTAAAATAGGAAAATACTTTGAATCTTTCCAAGAGCACCTTCCTTCTAGGTAACAATTACCTGAAATACCAATTCGTGAAACATTCACTGTATTTTGCATTGTGTGAAGTTTATTTCTATGCTGGATAGGCTTTGTTTTCTTGCAGCCTCTCTCCTCCTTTATGGTGATGCACTCAAGATGTATCTTGGTAGGACAGGGCCTTCCTTTACCGTGTCTCTGGAGAAGACGCTTCATGCTTTGTGTTGTGACTCCTCCCTGCCAGGACAGGGGGAGGCAAGGACATTGCTGTGTTCTGGAGCCCTTTTCTGCTATGCACCATCAGGGCTAAACCAACCTCAGTATAGTATAGAAAACCAAAGAGGAAAGTCAGAAGAATGGAAAAGAAAAAAGGATTGTGATAGATACATGAGTAATTTCCAGTAAACCAGATCTCATCATCTCTACCTTGCAGAGGAGAACATTTCAGCAGGTCCATAAGCGATCATGTCATCGGGCAGCCCTGGAGAAGGCTGTCACTGTGTTTGGTCTGTTTGCTTAGTCCCTTGAACAAGGGGCTTAATCTGAGACTAGGAAAGGCTGTTGTACAAGAGGTTGATTTATTTTCCTTGTACAGTGGAACCCGAGAGGGAATATGATTGCCCTTTTCAAAATACATCACGGGTGTAAACACCCCCTAGGGAGAAGAACAATATAACCCAAAAAGCAATGTTAGCACAGTAACAAATGGTTATAGACTAGCTATGAATTATTTAGATTGGAAATTAAATGAAGGTTTCTAACCACGCAGGTAGTGAGGCTTGGAACAGCTTTCCAATAGGAATACTGGGAAGCAGAAAAATCACCTTGTTTTCTGGTGGAGGTTCTGATTGTGAAATAGACTTTAAGAAGCTGACTTTCTGCAGTCTTGAAGGCCTAGTCCTGATGATTCCTGAGGTCCCTCACAATCTTCATTCCTAGGTCATTCTGTAAGGCAGATGCTAAATAATAGTGAAAGGTGGTCAGAGTTTCTCCAAAGGATGAAGCACAATAATGAGCCTGAAATGATGATGAATGAGGTTCTCCAACCATGCAGAGCAAGTACAGCAAGATCTTAGGACTATCTGGATTGCTTTCAGCAGGCTCTGGGCAGGACAACTGCAAAAGAAGGCTGCTTCTTACAGGAGTATTTTCTCCTCCTTTTCCTGGTAGCTGTGTGGCCTTCTTATACACTGCTTCACATCATTTTCTTTTTTGGTTTCCATATACTGCAACCTTTCTACTTAATTCCTTCAGCCAAAGCAAAGTCCTCTGCACTGAGACAGGACTGCCCGCACTCTCCTTTTGCCATCATAATGAAGTAATGGAAAATTCTTGTCATTTCTGGAAGCAGAATGCTAGGTTATTACCAAATATCTTCCCCCTTTCCTGTAAAAAATAGTCTTCCTTTCTTCATTAAAATGACATGTGGTATTACCTTCTATTGTGACAGCGTTTCACACCAGCAGTTAATTTTTCCACATTGGACAGGTTTTCCTTAGTAAAGTTCTCAAGACTGCTAGGGATCTTTCTGGATTAAAGGTGAGATCATCATTAAAATCCTTTTCATTTATACTTTCAGCCTCTTAAATTTCAGTACAAGAATCTTTAGAAGATAAATGGCTCAGGGCATCTTTTCTTCTCTGCAGTTCTTAGCCTGTATTAGACTCATGAAAGTAATTCTTTTCCCCAAACATAAAGAATCCCTCTGCTTGTCTCTATTTAAGCAAGCCATTTGGACAAAAATCTCCTTTTCAGTGTTCTGGCTGTGTATCTCTAGCTGAAGGAAGATGTGAGGGGCTGCTGATAATCCTTGCTGAGGTACTATGTCTTTGAGCTTCTTCCAGCATGTTGCAGAAGCTAAAAAACCTCATATCTGGGTCAGCTCTGTGGTCATACATCCTGTGCTGCTCCAAGCTGTTATAGAGGAGACCTGGGTTTGCCTATGGGACTGGACCTATGCACCACTCCAGAATCCGTTATACTGTGACTAAATACCTCTCTGAGGCTACTAGATGTATTTTCATCTTCCTAATCAAAGCTGGAATACACCAATTCTTTGTTATTTTCTCATCAGTCTTTTCAGTAAAATCATGCCAAGTAAAGAATATTGTATGAGCAGTCCCCAAGGAAAATAGCCACTACAGAAATGCTGTCTTTGACAACATAATTTCTTTCTTTTCATCTCAGAAGAAGTGAAATACTGTTTTGCTGTTCCATTGTTGGTGGCCAGCACTACACACTTTCAGGGGCATGCTTATTTATGTTCTTTGTCACACACAAGTTTCTGTGCACCAAGAAGGAAAGGAGCTTAGCTCTTAGTGTAGTGCATCAGGTGTCAGTTTTAAATAAAGAGCCTTTTGTAACTGCTACAGCTGTGTGACATCATCAAAGTTGCCTTTAACTTGTGTTTTTCAACTCACACAACCTTTGGCCCTGTATATTCCCTGTACATTATTCATGGCTGTTTTCACCAGAGATCACTGTGTCCCTTCACACAGGACCACTGTCAGCTACTGCCTGTTGTGATGGATGTTTGTTGCAATGCCCATCTTAACAAGCCTGTTCTTATCTGAATGTTTTTCAGCCACCCAAAGTTGAGAGTCTAAATGGCTTGCTCTTGGGATACCGGATCTACTATCGGGAGCTGGATTACGACACTGGATCTGGAACAGAAACCAAAACCATCCAGAGCCCTTCAGCTTTAAGAGCAGAGCTCACACGTAAGCCTATGTTTTGGACCCTATAATATCCCAGAAGGGTAATCCGTCGTTATGCCAAGCACTGTATGCTCTCTTGCCCCATGGAAATAACACACAATTGTGTCTAAGAGTGCTTGGGATAATCTAGCCTTTACAAACTCAGGCTGAAGATGCTGGAAAATGGTGGTAACTTCTGTCTGCTCAGCATCACTTGTAATGGTACATGCTAATCTATGCCAGCATGCTTGAACTGATGTTCTGTCCCCCATATATCCTCTGATTTCCTGCTCTCTGCTACCTTCATTTCATGATTACCCTGGTATACTTTGTTCTGCCATCAGTCAAAAGAGTTAACTTTCCTCAGCTGGGAACCTTTTTCTTTCTTGCTATTTTTCAGTAGTTTTTGTAATCGATAAACAGCTGAGGAGAAATTTTAAGTAGAATTTTTTACAATTTCAAAGTGCTTGTCCCTATTTTGGAAGAAAACAGCAAAAACGAGCAAGATTTTTAAGGTACATGTTTGCCATGTTAGTCATTGGGATTTTTGGCTCACATGGGAGGAAGGTGGAAAGGAAGGTAGAAAAATGAAAAGAATTTTTAGACAAAGGCTAGAAAGGAAATCAGAGGGAAGAATAGGCAGAATAAGATGATTTGAGGCAAAGATGTGAGCACTCAGTAGCCTGACAGATATATATGGTCCAGCAATGAGAGATGCTCACACAGGAGCCAGCTTTTGTCCTGTTTTATGTGGAATATTCAGAATAAGATAATACTCCAAGAGCAGCAGAATAGGGTTGAGTCAAGACTATTCTAATATCTTACATCATCTTCCATGGCTCCCTGAACCCATAAAAGTGGTTTCTACAAAAGGGAGAGTAGTTCATGTGGGAGTGTGGAAAAAGTGGATGCTTTAAATATAACGTAAGCACCTGACTCTGACCTCACTTATGCAGTCAGTGCTGAATGAGACTTCTCAGACTGCACCGAGTTTTAACCAGGAGAGAGTAGAGATGTAAAGCTCCTACAGGTGTAAGTATTCATAAGGGATTTTTCCAGACAAAAGCTGACTGACTATGTATATAATCATGAAATAATGACTTTGAATGCTCTCTAGTCTCACAAACCAGGGAATCTGTGAAACCTACTGGTTTCCTATCTTCCCTCTTCTTGGCTGGCCCTGCAGCTATGTTCTTAGTAGCTGTAGAGTAGAAAAAAATGTGCTGTACCTCTCCAGGGAGTCAAGAGAGAAAAAGGGGTGGAGAAAAGTGTATTTTAAGAGAAATTTCCCTCTTTCTCCTCGTAATATGACAATCCTCACCTTAACACATCTGTTCCTCACTGACCTCCAGTTTTGCACAGCTTAGCATATGATTACAATTCGCTCACAGCAGGAATATTGAATTCTGTAAGTGAAACTGTGGGGAATCTAACACACATTTAAAGAAACGGGTCCTGTTCTATTGTAAGTGTTGGCTTTTTGTCGCCCATGTTCCAGGTCTTTACCCTGCAGCTCTTAAGGTTTTGAATTTTTGCATGTTGAGAAATAAGGAGGTAATACAGTGCTGAGAGTTTCCCCCCTGTAAATTGTTTCCTTTTTACACATTTGTTCTATTTAATCTAGGAGTCAGAACATTTCTGTGTTGTGTATTTGTGAGATTCTCTGTTTGAGGAGGAAATGAAACAGCCCCGTGTGAGTGAGATGCTTTTGATGTGTTACAAGAGAGTGATGTGGTTTTATTGCCCTTCAAGGTATAGTCCTAAAGCTCAAACTATGTATGTGTGTGCTGCATCATTTGCCTCTGTCTGCTGTACATCATTTGCAATAACTATTTCCTTGCACTGTAACAAGCTTTCTGCTTTGCTTACCCTGAATAGCCCAAAGCAGCTTCAAGACAGTGAACAGCAGCTCTGCATTAACGACGTATGAATTAACACGTAAGTGCATATTGCCTTTAGATGAGACTCTTTGTAATGGTTCAAAATACACTACAGACAAACTCCTATGGTTCTCCTCAGTGGATCTAGTAGAAATCAACACAGATTAATGATTCTGCTTCTTTGAGCTTCTTTTTCTTTAAGCCTTAGCTTTCCCTACATCAAGAGGCAGTGATGATGCAAGTAGGTAGCTGTTGTAAAAATGTGGCTGCTGGGAAGGTAAAACATTATTGACTGTAACAACCCAGTATTGCTGATGCTAAATGAATTCTGATTTGCTTGCTACGTATTTTGCAGTCCATCTGAGTTTAGCTGTATCACATCATTAGTCCTGTGATTCAAGCATTGTGATGCTCAGGCATTCCGTGGAGTAGGAGGCCAGTTTAGAGTGAGCCCAATGAATTTATGTGCATCTCCAGAGGTGTTTTCAATTGGAAATGAATAAAATAGCATTCGACAGAGTTAAAAGGCAAGTTGCTTTGTGGTGATGATGGTTCACTAGATAGGTTTTGCCCAAGGCTTTTGAGTCACAGATTGTGATGAGCTTAAAAAAAAAAATGAAGCCCTATCCCCACTGAAGCTTGCATGCATGAACTCTCATGTGTTCCATTTTCATCCACATCCAGTTAACACTAACATCTCCCTTGTGACTTTTCATGGCAGCAATTAAAGTTTCCCTGTACAAGCTACCCAGTACTATATCTTATAAATCTTACTGGGGTTTGTTTGTTTACAAACTTAGCATCATTACTGCTGATTTGCCTGCTACATGTTTTGCAGTCCATCTGAGTTTAATGCTATCACGTACGGATCACGTATCGGATATCATTTGTAGTGTGCCTGAGACAGGGGAATGATGGTGGACTATGAGTCACATACAGGAGCACAACAGTTGTAAACACTTCCATGAAATTGAAATTAGATGAACCTGTATGATTAGGCTTATTGAACCTTCCCAAACTGATGCCATACTGTCAACCACAGAGTTAAAAGTACTATCTGATTCATAAATAGCAGCGGATATTATTGGCAAAGGGAGAAATTTGGGCCCCTGGCTATGTGTGTCTTAATCAATTCAAAGCTCATCTAAATAGGGCAATTTATATTATTGATTGCTCCCTTACTCTTAATTTCACTGCTAAATATTGTGGATGATAAATATTTCTGTTAGGATGGATTCTTTCATCCTGCAAAAGCAAAGTCTGGAACAGCTCAGGCGCTGCCTTCCCTACTGACATTGACGTGATTCCCCTCCACCCTCGTTTGCATCTGTTAATTACTCTCATACAGTTGGGTTCTCTAGGTCTTTTTACACTGCCCTCACTCTTCAACCTCATCAGTCAGAGTAGTTTCTGTATGTCAGCAAAGAAATTGGTTGTGAGATTGAGTCCAGACTCCAAATTCTTCTTTCTCTTTGTGATTGATGTTCAAGCTGTGGTCGCTTTGAAGGAGAGAGGTACCCATGCAGTACTTCAGATGGGACTCCAGATTCCCCACTGCAGATCTTCTTCTGCACCCTGCTTCAGCCATTCAGCTGGCATTCAACCTGCTTCAACTGACATTCTTGAGCAGTGCAGTTACTAAATGATTCCCTAGATCACAGTCCCTGGGGTTAGGCAAAGGCTTGAAGCCATGTTCTTTTCTACCACAAGAGATCAAAACGAGCCTGTGTGTTAAACATTCAAAGCAAAGTCCTGCTTTGAATGACACAACAAAAGTTGTGTCATTAAAAATGACCTTGGAGATACTCTTCTGGTTAGTTACTCATCAGGAATGATTCCTTCTACTGAAGCAACCGTGTGAAGAAACACTGGAAAATCCTGCCATTTCATTGCAAAGATCTTTCATAATTATGCAATCCTTCTGTGATGTGTGAATTAAGGAAGGATAGAAGTAGATGTTGCATCATTGTACTGTCCTAATGCTGTGTTTCACAAGAGAGAAGTCTGGTGATAAAGAGGTGATGGAGTCTAAAAAATACCTGTAAGATAAATAATATTCTATAATATGTAATAGAATAATGGAATATTTTCCTTTTTCAGAGTTGAAGAAATACAAGAGATACGAAGTATTAATGACAGCATATAATGTAATTGGTGAGAGCCCTACCAGCACACCAGTGGAAGTGTTTGTGGGTGAAGCAGGTAGGTAAAAGGAAAATTGGTTGATTTTCTTTTCAAGTTACCAGCATGTTTTAGTATTCTCCAGATAATATTCAATATTTGTCCAGGAAAAGGGATAGTGAAAAATTCCCCAGTCATGATCACTAATAGTTTCTTTCAGCGTCCTCTCCAGGAATAGGTTGTCACTGACAGTTCCCTGCCAAATGAAAGCCAGTGGGTCTACACGAACGAGGGGAGAAAAGGCATTTGAAAGAAGAGAAAATCTTTTTGGAGTTGCAGGAGGATGACTGTTCATACCAAATTAGCTCGAGGGAAAAATTGACTGAAGTTAAAGAAGTGAAAAGTGGAGCACAGGAAAGCCACAAGGGAAAAGAAACAAAACTACAAAACAAGGGAGACTTGGAAAACTGCTCCTTTTATTTTATAACTCTCTGTGTAGAGATTTTGCCTGTGTAGAGACATACAGCCTGTGTGCCTGTGCCACACCTTGCTGTATTTTTATGCTCTTGAAGTCAAGAAGACACTATGTCTAGTTTACTGCTAGATTTGGAGGCATAGATGATGATTACACTTAGGAACATGCAGACTTTATAGCTGCATCCAGCCTCTACAGAAGCTGAGGATCAGTGGCGCTATTCATGCCTTTGCTTATTATGGGTTTAGTGCATGAATTCAGGCTATTTATGGAATGTAACTTGTCCATCATGTGAAAATCCCTCCACTGGAAGGCTGGAGGTGGAAATCAGGATGAGACAGTTAATTAGACACATTCTTTGTGAGACTGGTGATTTTGCAGAGCCCAGATAACGCGCAGCTGAGTCTGTTCTGGGTAACTCTACCCAGAGAAGCGCAGGACTGGAACAGCTGATGTCTTCCTCACAGCCACAGCAGTGGTGCCATATTTATGGTGACCCCAGCTGGAAAGAGGCTGGTGCTGAAGCAGCTGTTAGTTATGGTATCAATTTCTGCAGCAGTATCTTTTGAAGCTTAGAACAAGAATAGGCAACGCTCACCCTCCTGTTGTTCACTCTGCCGCCGTGAAGGGATCTGATTACACTTTTGTTCTTCTGTCTCAAGGCCAGGATGTAGAAGCTATCAAACTCAGCAATAATTCATTTTATTCTTATTCATTAAATATTCTATTGCTGAAACCGAAGCAAAACACATCTTTTTTAAACTCTACTGCACATTTTTTAAACTCTACTTAACCTTTTCATTTCAAATATGGTGAAACATTCACTATCTTCCTCTGAAAACATCATAAATTAATCAGAGCAGCATGGTTCTGCAGAGACAGCTGGCAATATTTACATTTTTTTCTAGTTTGCTGCTGCTCTTACTTGTGGAACTGCAGTGAAGAAAGCCCCAAGTGGAGCCAACTGTAGCTGGCTTCAAAATACATTTTTGTTTCAGAGCTCAATATCTCACTGCTGCAAATGGAGCCAGTACATGCATTCATACCCATGTACACAGCACAGAAAGTCAGCTGGGGAAAACAAGGAAATGCTGATACATCGTGTCCTTTAATCCCATGGTCCAGGTCTTCCTTATCGTAACTCAGACAGGGAACAGGGCAATGGAAGGAGCCAAACTTGGGAGGAAACTGATATATCCAGGAGACCTTTTTTCACAGGCAGGGCTGGTGTATCTGAAGTTATAGTGTGACTCTGGTGGGGTTTTTAGAGATCTTGGATTTACCTCTGGTTAGGGACAATTCAGATTCGTGCGGTAGAAATGATGATTGTAGGATCTTCCTGCCGATTTTCCCCTCTTGTGTGAAGTTATTACACTTTGTTATAGAACTGCCTCTTCCACCTCCAGAACTGGCTGTGATTTATACTGTGAGTAAAGTGATTGGAGCTGGTATTGCAATTTAAGTTTTAAATTGATTTGTGACACCTTTGAGTTTAAGTGTACTGTGGAAATACAAGTTTTTGTTGTTATTGTTTGCTTGATGTTCTTACCCATGGTAAAGGCAGTTAAGCAGTAAGCTGGAAAAAATGGGTCTGCTTAGCTTCAGCAGCTGGAGCATCCATGTTAAAAATAGAGAAAACCTTCCCAATAAACAAGTGCTGACAACACAGGCATAGCACTGGACACAAAATGACTGAAGGGAGCCAGTCTCCAGGCTGAAGGCCCCAGATAACTTACATCTCAGTATTGTTAAACAGCGCTTCCTTCTGCCGTAAAGGTTCCAGTAATTCTGGTAGGTGCAAGAACATTCCTCTCTCAGTTGTAAAAAGGAATATACAGCACTTGCCTTTGGGAGAGTGTGCTGGGTTTAGGCCAGCTCAGTCAAATACCCAATACTGTGCAGTTCTGGTGGGTGTTTCATACAGTGTAGGCACCTGGGAATAATACAGATGGTTGATGGGCTGTTCAGTTTCTGTGTCTCGTGCAGACAGATGAATGATGCAGAAGGAAGAGTGTCTGTAATTTCTTCCTTCCCTGTTGCCCTCTCCTCGGTTAGATTGGAAGATTTTCCTATCCTCGTATCTGGGTTTTTACAATAAAAGCTCCAGTGATGGAACCTCCTGACAAATTTGGAACAAAAAACATTAAAACCAACCTTCTGGCAGATTGGCCAATCAAACAAATAAAAAACACCCAATGGGGAGTTTTTCTCAAGCCCTGGAGTGCCATTGAGCTGTACCCCAGCCAACAGCCTCCCCAGGCAGCCCAAGTGCTCAGGTCTCACTTGCCTCTGGCTGATGGGCAAGGAGAAATTTAGGGAGAGAACAACTTGCTGGTAGGCAACAGGCCAGACATGAGTAACAGTCTTCTGTATTCTGACTTGCCTGGTGCATAAGGGAGCTGGATGTGGTTTGGGTTTTGGGGATGTGGTTTAGAGCAAAATCTTTTTCTTATTACAGTAACCCATAAGATCAAAGCTCCAGCAACGGCCCAAAACTGAGTTCTGCCTGGATGTTTGCAAAACTCGCTGGCATGGAGAGCAATTCTTCCTAGTGTCAGGAGAGCGGGCTTGGGAGCCCTTGTGCTCAGCTCAGCCAGGAAGGATGCCCTGCCTGCTCAGTCTGAACAGAGCCAGTTCCTTCCCCCACCTGCCTCAAGCATCTGGATCTCTCTCCTCCACAGACCAGAAGATCCTTGTAATATTGCCTTTTTAGAGCTGGCTGCAGCTCTGCCCTGCTCATTAGAGAACCATGTGCATCTCCTGACAAATGACAGAAAAATTGAAAGCCACCACTTGCAGAAATTAGGAAGGGAGTCGCAGCCCCGTTGGCAAACCCCCTTCTCGCCTTGTTAATTCATTTAACAGTTCAGCTGTCAGGGATGCTGGCTTTGATTGGAAAGGCAGTGAGTGTTCAGCAAGAGGCTGGGTACTGATATTCATCCCAGCCCTAAATGCAGCTGCTACCAGAGGTTCTGTTCTGCTCAACTGAAATTAAGACTCTGTTAGAGCAGCCACTATATCAAGAGCTTTATTCTACTAGTTTGTTGTCACTCTCTGATGGTGTGGTGGGCTCTGGAGTTGAGGAGACTCCACCACCTGCATTTTAATTAAACAGGTTGGGGCAGGCATGCTTCACCTAATTTGGGAAGGTGAATAAAATGGAAGGTGGCAATACAAATCCTGTGCTAACGAGCCTGCAGCCTCCAGTGCTTCTCCCATATACTCAAAGCTGGCTTGGATGAAAAATAATGGAATTTGTAATTTCTTCCAGCAGCTGCTGGCAGAGGAGAGTGTGTGTGCATGGAGAGGAAGTAGCAGAAGGGGTGGAGTGCACCCAGAGACACTAGCCTTTAAACTGGTTGTAAATCCATTTGTTTGAAGAGGGGAGTGACTTACGTCATTATAACTGATGGTGACATTGGTGACTTTCAGAATTCACAAGAAATGATGAGGGTGGTTTGTTATTGTTCTTTGTAATAATGATCTCTGAATGCTGGTAGTGCAATGGGAAAGGCAAGCAGTAAAAAGAGCTGGGAGACAGAGATCCCCTTCTTAGAAGTCCTCTGTTGAAATGCTGCCTTGGTTGAACCATCATCTTTCAGAAAAGGTTTCCTGGCTGTCTTGCTTTCTTCCAAGTGAAACTGTAGCTTGTAAAGGAACAGGAGTGGGACAGAGGGACAACTGCTTCTTACCTCTCTCTTCTTATCGTCTTCAAAAACCTGAATCTACCTCTTGGTGCAAAGCTAGCAGACACAAAGCAAATGTCCCACTGTTATCTGCAGTTGTTATCATCTGCCCTTCTGCCTGCAGCTTCACATGTGTTCCTGGAGTTCACAGACTTTATTTTGTTCACCACAACTGGCACATGTAGGGAAGCTCTGCTCTGCCAGTAACGTCAGGGGAAGCACTCAGCGCTGCCTGACCATCTCCATCATTTTACAAGCAAGAAACAGAAGCCATCTGGAGAGCTCCAAGGCCAAAGACAGTGATTAAGGTTTGGGAAAGAGAAGTCAAAATAGAGAGAAGAAGCCATACTAAGGAGAAAGAAGCCTCATAAGGAAGCAAAGGCTTGACTCCAGGCACCTGGCTTCCCTTTATAAACTGCTTCTAGCAAAGAGCTCTTGTCCCTTCTTACCTGGTTATCTGTGCTTGGACTATGTCCCTTTGTCTATCATGCTAATGCTAGAGAAGGTTGTCAGAACAAGGCTTCTTTGTCCTTGAGTGTTTTCATCTCTTTCTGCAGGCCTCACTCTCTTCATGTGTTCATACAAAATACCCTAATTGGTGTCACCTCTCAGTCGTAGGTCACTTTAGGGAGTCCCTCAGCAGTATCTCCCTTTCTTGTATAGCACAGAAGCTTTATCTCCTTCCTGCCCTGAGTGTAGCTGAGAAGATGCCGTGCAGAGAAGTCCCCTGTGCTTCCTTGTTAACAGCCTACAAGAGGAATGACAACATTTCAGTGCATTAGAGCTGGCTTCAATCAGTGTGGTGTGGCCCCCTTGGCTGTTTTCTCCTATCTGTTTGGGACACATGGGCCGTGTCTCTCAGTGGCCGACTGTGTGTATGCAGATAGGGAGCACGTTGCTGCTGGCACAGCTTGGAGAACTGGGTGGGCATTTCCATCCCAGATGCCACTGGAGAAGGGAAGAGGGAGGATTATCATGGCCATTTCACATTGCAGTAGTCTAAAACCTGTCAGCCTAGGGACAGTATCTTCCCTTGATAAACAAAAGAGGATGAAGGGAAACTACTGGAAAGTAGTATAGTAAATAACTTACTGCTTTCACTTCCTCAAACTTTAAACAAAGGGGGTTGACCTTCCTTGGTGTTTTAAAAGCACCAAGCCTTTGAAATGTTCAGGTATTTGCCTTTTAATTGTTGACGCTTCTGAGCATCAGCAAAAGGCTACTTCTGCAGGATGGCAGAGTGTTTGAAACATTGATCTCCTTTTCGCCTCCCCTTTAAATTTAAAGAATCTGGAGGGCTGTTCCAACATCATGCTCAATTGTGAATGAGCTTTAAGCAGCTGTTGTGGGAATGTCTTGCTCCAGGAGTGACAATGGGTTTTCATGCTGTCCCCAGTGTCTTTCTGCCTAAGGACGCCTAAGAACTTCTTGTTCCTAAGAACTTCTCATTCTCCTTCCTCAACTTAACTTAACCTCGGAGTTAAAGATCCCAGCCATGTTCTCCAACAATGCACTAAAAGAGAGAGTAAAGTCAGACAGAGCAGGAAAGGGAAAGTATAGAAAGATGGAGAAGAAAAAGAAATGGTGAGACATTTCCTGTTTGGACTGGGAAGAAAACTTTTTTCAGTTTCTCTTGCATTAATGGGAACCATTATACCTGTATGACAATAGCATTCCATTTCCGAGAGTAGGATCAGCCACTGGGTACATCTGATCAGTATTTCTTGGTGGATTTTAAATGCCTCCAGGCTCCCTCTACACATGGTTTCCACTTGGGGCTTGTCTGCAGCAAATCCAGTTTGGATTTGTTGTTCCCATCAATGCAGCTCCACTGCTGGTAATAGTAGTATAGATAGCACTCGGCTGCATTATCTAATCCCACAGGGCTGTGACAGGAGAGTAAAAAATAACTAAAAAATAATTGAAGTGTGCCTACATTAGAGCATTAGTCATTCCTTGTGTGTTACTGGTATTGCTGCAATGCTGGGGAATTATGGATATGAATTCTCTATATAAACCTGGCTCCCTTTCCTATTCAAACAGGCTTTTTTTTAAGGGTACTTTTACATTCTTAATCTGTTTACAGCTAAGCACAAAGGTTTCGTAATTAAACTTCCAAATTTGGTAGCTTAGCTCAGTAGCTGCTGTTGCAATGGTGAGGCAGAAAGCAACTGTGCCAGTTTGAGTCTGTGGAAGAAGTGTCCTTAATGTCAACATGTCAAAAAGACATCCCTGCAGCTCTCTGGAGACTGAAATCTAATGTCAAGGCAGAAGGAAGCAAAGTCTAAGTTAGAGTCGTACTGCTGTCAAAGCAAGTTATTCTACCATATAGGAAAATGAATTTTAAGAGAATGCAGTGGAAAGCAGTGGCCAGATTGAGACATAGATTTGATGGGCTTATTTGACATCTTTAATTCTCCATTGACGATTCAGAAGCTCCCTAAAATGATTTGCAGTGTTTTCATGCTGCAAGTAAAAGCCGAATGCGTGCTTCATTAACAGCTCATTTAGTTGTTCATATTGGTCATAAGCAGCCTTTGGTACAGCAGAATGCTTTATACAGTGCGGCAGCTCCTGCTTAGCTCTGGTGTAATTGCCTCTCTTTATCACGTCTCAATGTAGGAAAGATGTTTCTGTCCAAGCAAAAATATCATCAGTTTTTGATCACCTGCACTTGCTTATATCTCTGCCGCTGCTATTGCTGGTGAGGGTGGCTTTGGAATGCCAGTTGCAGTGCAACGTTTTGCTCAGGTGATGAACTTCCATCTCACAAAACCAACAATTTGATGTCGGTTTTTAGTACTGACTGTAACCCAAGACAGACAGACTCTCTGTACTCAAATTCATCATCAGGACTCCTGTATCTGTTCTGTAGTAGGTGCAAGCAGCACTGGGAGTGGTAGGACAAATTAGCTGTTCTGCTGCAGTGTTACATAGCCTGTGAAGTACTGAGTGCAGGGACATCCCTGCACACTGCACAGAGAGGGTGGAGGGAGGAGAAGCCTAATCATGTATGCAAAGCCTTATTGAACTAACAGCAGAGCTACTCCATTAAAAGCAAAGGAATTAACCTTCCTTTCAAAGATATGAGTAATCAGTAGTAAAGTAAGACGAACCATAAATTGCACTGGTAAAGAAGTGGGGAAAGCCCCTGGCTGATAACTCGTAGTCAAGGAGACACAGGCTGGAGTTTGAATATTTTTGACTAAAGGGTTATGTTTGCAGCCAAATTTCTGTTTTCTCTAATTGTGCAGACCTGCTCTGCTTGATTTCAGTCATCCTGTGACATGTGAGCAAAATGTTGTAAGTATTTTCATACGGGTCTCAACTCCTGTGGCTTTGCCTCCCCTGTACAGCTTTGCTGTGAAGCCAGCTGTAGAGAAACACAGTTGGTTTTCTTTTCTGACATCTGTTTGCTGTATCTGTCGTCAATCATGGAACTGGTGACTTTCAGGTTGTCTGTTGTAGACTGAAAACAAAAAAGTTGTCTTTTTTTTTTAAATGAATTAATTAGCAGTATCCTAAAATATTTTGGCTGCAGCAGTTTGGACACTGAGATGATATTGGGGGTTTGGGACCACAGTGATGCTATGTCTGCAAAATAAACAAAGAGAAAACTCTCAGAGTTGATAAAATGTAAATGAAATCTCTCTCTCCTCAGGAGCAGATCACGGCCCTCCCCGGGCTCCCTGACCATCACAATCTGTAAATCCTAAATGAATCCCTCATGGGGCTGAGCTACCCAAACTTGCATTAAAGCCACAGCAAAAGGTCTCACAGTGGCAGCTCTCACCTGCTCAGTTGGACTTTTTTCTAATATGGCTTTTAACATTTGGTCTATGGCAAACCCAGTGGAGATTCACCCTAATTATTCTATACGCTCTCTTGGCTTTAGTGGAGCATAAGGAATTGTTGGTGCTTTTAAGGCTTTAGTAGGTGCTGCCGTTACTGTTAGTGAACATTAAGTGGGTGCTTTTGTTGGTGTCTTGTGGTATGGTAATATTAGAGTGTGGGATTAGTAAATGGTTATGAGTGGAACATGGCTGTAAATGGAGGAGGAGGAGTCTTGGGAACCAGAGAGCCTGGGGAGGCAGTCTGAAGTAGGTAATTTTGCCTTTGTCTAATGGCTAGACATTTCTAAGAGAGTTGAGAGCAGGATGTCCCCACCTGCTGCTCCCACTCCTCCCAGTGCTCCTGAGGGAGGATCAGGCCAGAGTATCAAATACTCAGCAGTTCTTCACTATCCCTTGCACCCTTGAACAACCTTCAGTACCTCCTGGGGGGTGAATCCTGCTTTCCTCAGAGCTGACACTGCTCTCACTTACACGCTGGGGTAGATCTACTAGCTTTAGCAGTGCTAACCCTCATTTGCATTGATGTGAGTGAGGGGATTTTAGCTTGTAGGTTTATGCCTGTGTGTTTGCGCATACCTAATGCTTGTCAGACTCTTGCTGTTCCTGCTCATGGGTCTGTCTCTGCTGAGTGATGGGCTGCCTGCCTGTATGTGGTCATATCCTTGTTGACACAAAAGAAATGAGGAAAAAAACCTCCTTTTATTATTTATCCCCTTCCTGTTTTAGCCACCTGTATGCTGTTTCCAGAGGCAGTCTGAAAGTTCTGTAAGGGCTTTACTTTTGGGCCAGGAGCTCTCAGTCCCTTGATGGATAATCTCAGTATGCAATGCGATAGCCTATTTTAGGTTTATATTTAGCTGAATAGAACTGTGGGCTTCAGCAAAAGAAAAGTATGTAGGTTTTGCTTGCAGGCTCTAACTATTCCACAGTACTGCTCCATGAGATTTGCCTCCTTTGTAGGCATGGTAGTACAGTCACAGTAACTTGTTGTGCATCACTCAGATCATGTCTGTCCCCTGAAAATCCTGGATTGCGCATGACTTATTGGGAAATCTGAACCCCACATTAAAAGATCAGCAATCACAGCAACCGTGTTTGCGCCACCACTGGAAGAGACAGTGAGGAACAGGATGAGAATTACTTCTGCTTGAGTCACTTGCCAGTTTATGAAGGTTCTTCATGAATAAGTCATACCCATGGAGATTTCCTCAGAACATGATTGCCTCCTCAGTTCAAAAAAATGGCATTGGCAGATAACCTCCTAGAGTCTGTGTCCATGGAAAGGATACTCCATTCCTAGTCCTTGTTTCATTTCAATGTTTTCCATTATGTGTGGTTAATGTCATCTCTCCCTCCTCCCTCCCTCCACCCCCACATCCTTTTCATGTCTCTGCAGATGCTGAAGACAGGCCTAGCCAATATTGGGAAGCTTCCCAGTGCTAAGCAAAGAAGCTGAGGATGTTACATTTGGGTGTCATTTGCAGCTGCTTTTATTTATGCTTTTTCATGACTTCAATACCCTTAAAAATTTGATGTGGCAAAACACAGCTACATTACTAAGTGTAGCATACAGGGAGGAGACCAAGTGTTTGCCTACCTAAATCATATGTCACAGAGTAAAACAACTGTGGGTGTGCTAGATTCCCAAATTTCCTGACAGCTATTTTCCTCCTCTCCACCCCTTCTTATCCACCAAGGTAGGTTTGTCTGTTTACCTTTCTGTTTTGCATCAATTAGCCTGTGCTCCCTCTTCATCAGTGTTCGTGGAGGTGACAAAAGTGTTGTTCAAGTTAGTCTTGTATTGACTTCCATTGGTCTCTTGTACACTCAGAAGTGTTTCAATTTCTCTTACAATCATGTAAATTAACGCATCTATCAACATCCCTGAAAAAGGGTTAGTTCCTACTCAAACCTAACTTTTCCAGCTGCTTTAACCTCCTCCCCACCCAGGAGGAGGTGGGGGAGATGAGATTGCTCCTTTCCCAAGACTCATTTTGAGTCACAGGGTGGCACAGGGCTGGCAAAGTTAGTAACTGGCTTAATAATAATGTAACCTAATAACACCAGGTTTTGGTGCCAAACTGTCACGCCTGAATATGAAGGTAGGAGCACTTGGGTCCAATGTTAGCAAACGGAGTTGTGTTGGAGGGGTTAAGATCCTTTATGTGTGACTCTGCTTGTCTTATTGCACCTGAAATACATCTAAGTAACCCAGAAAGTGCAGTCCTTGGAAGAAGCACATACTTCCATAGCAAAATAGAGCCTAGCCTAAACCAGCCAGAAATTGGTGGGAAACATTCTAAATATAGCTTGTGCTGCTTTGTCACAGCGGAAAGCTGCTTCGCAGTAGCTGTTTCTGGAGCACGATTAACTAATTGTTATTGAACTAATCAGCATCGCTCATGCAGCATTCCTGATGGCAGAGGTATTGCTGCACAGGGGAAGTGTGCCTCATTCCCACCTCTCTTTCACAGCTCCTTCAAGAAAATGGCCAATAAACACTGAACATGTTTCTCTCACGCTGCTTTTCCTTCGTGGAAGGAGTGACTGCAAACATCTGCAGATACACCTTTTTGTTCTTTCTTGGGAGGTATCATCCTTGCATTCCTTCTCTAAGCCCATACTGCAAGAAAGCTTCTTGTGTTTTGCTTTGCCCATTCTGCAGATCACTCTTGCTGTTTTATCTTGTGTCCTTCTGTTTGTTATGTTGTGTTTGGCTTTTAAAATCCACTTAACTGTTGCTTATCTACTCCATAACTTGAGGGCAGTGGCTGCAACGGGAGAAGAAACAATCTGTTCTCCATGCCACTGCGGGGACAGAAGTTCAATACAATAAGGATGTAATAGGCTAGACATTTAAAAAATAATAATATGAGGGTTATTTTAAGAGTTATTAAAATAGGGAAATGCTGGCAGAGTTTGTGTGGGGATGGCAGGGGAATCTGGGGACAGGTCAGTGATGGAGATTACACCAGCATCTGAGCAGCAGAGCTGATCCAGTGTGACACAGGAGGGTGGATGTCTGAGCCGTCTACAAATGCTTTCCACCTCTGTTTTGCATGACTGTGTGTGCCAGGAATCAGTGTGTAAACTTTGGAGGTGCTGCATGTGCAAGCTTTGATTGTCAGCACATGCTACACTGAATATTGCTGTGTCTTCTCTCTTTTTGTTACTCACTAGGTAGATAAGATTACAGCTGGGACGTCAGAACCACCCCTCCATTATAATGTGTAGACGTACAGATTAGAAGCTTTTTAGGCCTGGAGCTGTGTCTTTGTTCTGTGTTTATGCAACACATTGTGCAATGAGATTCTGGCCTCTAGGTGCTAACACCAAAATGCAAATATATTGATTACTAGGGAATAAAAGCAGGCATGTTCACAGAGGCGTGCTTTGATAAACTAGGGAGGAAGTGCTTGCTAGACAGAGAAGGATCAGAGGTCTTTACAAAACAGAAACTTGCTTGGGATTGTTTGGAACTGTGGGATCAAGCTGATGCACAGAAAATCTTCAGTCTTTTTCACTGCATTTTTCTCCCCCCCCCCCCCCCCCCTTCTTTTCTTGCCTGCATGTTTATTTAAATGGCATGGGTGTCAGGGAATCTTGTCCCAGTCTTGTCTGTGAATTTCCTGACATAAGACTGGCATTATAGAAACAATTAGAAAATCAGTAGAGGAGAAATCTTTTCCTACCCAGAAACTGGAGCAGATGTAAGAGCAGCAAGGAATGCTTCATAAAAACAGTTGTTGAGTTTACCCAATGAATCACAAGGATTTGTAGCCTACCTGTGCTACAGAGCATTGTGGCAACTGTCGCTGAGAAAAGGAATAGTAGTTTCATATTGATGAAAATCTCTGGGTGATGCACAGCCCAGAGAGCAAATAGCCCAAGGAAGAAGTGAGAAAAACTAAGGTGAAGCTTCTGCAGTGCACAGAGCTCCATCACAGGCAGGCCACTGGGGATTTTAAGCACCTTCTCTTTAAAGGTTATAAGCATTTGCAAGCTCAAATTGACTGCAGTGTGAGCAGAGGCTGTTCAGCACGACTGGAAAATGAGGCCAGTGATATGTTTAAATGTGAATTTAGATGTGTAACTTTATTTATGGGCTCATTTTGACACTCGCTGCATTTCCCAGTAGAGTTGTTTTTACTTGATTCTGCCAATCTCATCCCAGTCCATAGTTATTGTTATTTTTTCCTAATTGCTACACAACCTGCTCAGCCTTTCTCCTTATGGTTTTGGCTGAGAAAGTGTTTCAAGGAGACAATCTCAAAGGTGAACTGAAATCAGATAAGGAAAGAAATGTTTACAAATATCTGCATGAGATTGCAAGGCAGGATACGTGCACAGAATCAGACTTCATGAATACATACTTTTTGTTTTTCATGGAAAGTGAAATGCTTTCCACCTGCCCAGAGCTGAGTTTGGACCCTCAGGGGCCTGTGTCACTCCTGTTCTAGTTGATAATGTCACTAACACCTAAAGCCGTGTGAGGTTAGCTTTAACCTAGATTTTTATGTATTTGTGATTTCAACAGCCATGGAAAAACTCAGGCTATGTATTCAGTAATCTTGAACTGCATTCCTACAAGGTAAAAGGCTTTTGAATTCACCTTTAAAATACACTTGCTTTTTATTGGCACAGGCTGTCCGTACATTCAGTGAATGACTTGGGGTTTCAAACGGGTAGAGGCCTTAGGGATGTGTTTTCCTTCTTTTTAAAGTATTTCATTTCACCCTTAATGTAATGTGCTGTCTACACAGAGCCACATCAAGCATCAGCAGCACTGTTCTGCTGTCCCTTGCTGTCAACAAGAAATCTGTGCTTAGAAGAGGAGGGACACATCACCCTTTGAAAGTTGAACAGAGGGACAGACTCACAGGGCACAAAACCAAACAATTTGCATCTCATGGAGGCTCTGGGATAGCGAAAAGAAATGTCGTTTTCAACACAAGCCTCTTTTTTCTTTCCTTCCCATCACATTTTCTGTCGCTGTGCCAGCAAAAGTGCAGCTCCAGCAGTGAGCGTGTCAGTGGAGAGTGATCACTGGCAGGTTATAACCATTGTGTTTCTTAGACATACTCCAAAAAGGGGTTGAGGAAACGTGGTTTTTTTCTGGCAGCAGGTTGCACACGCTGGCTCTTCTAATGGTCACATCTCGGAAGCAGCAATGGTTGCAGGCTGGCACAGGGGGATCCAAAGAAAAACGCTATTATAGATGCTGCTTTAGACCTCGGTATTGAGAGCACTTTGAAGCTGTCAGCTGAGGACAGACAGTAGTGTCACTACCTCGAAAGAAAATACACTGCTAAAGTGATCCATTTTCTTCTGTGATTGTACATATTCCTGTTTCCCTGAGCATGTCATCATCTGCAAATCTCCGAGATGTATTATCAGGCTTGTACTGTGTGATCAGCTTGGCCTCGCTCTCTGATGTGTGCTGTGGAAGTCTCAGAATCTTGAGCGTTTTGGTCCTTAACAGCACGGTGCTATTGCACCGAACTTCCTGCGCTCCACCATGAAACCCAGAAGACAGAGCCACAATTAAACGAGTGCACCCCTCTGAACAAGCTGTATTTTACTGGTGGTCACTGTCACCTCGTGCATTTGCTATATGCAGCTGAAAAAAGAAACAACAAAACCACCATAAACAAATAGTTTTAACTGAGCACTGCAATAAAGGCTATTTTCAATTTTGCCGTTCACGTTTTAATTGTACAGCAATAATTTTGCAATAGAGTTGCCGATGGCAAACATGCAAAAGACATTAACTTTATTTATGTTTGGGATTATTAATGTGGCTGTTAAAATTCCTCCAGTTAGTTTTGATTGAATTGTTTTTTGTGCAATTCTGTCGTTTAATGGAGCGGTAAATAAGAATTTCTGATAATGAGCCCAAGCATCTGTCACAACAACCTGGCGCTGGTTATTAACATTTCCATTAACGGCAGGGTGGGCAGTGATAATATGGAAACCACACAGTTAGAACAAAATAAATAGTTGGTGTCAGGCTGAGTGGGTGTTAATTACTATTTTATTTTATAACTGGGGGGGAGGGAGTATTGGTAGAAAAGTGTGACTTATGAAGGTCATTCTCTCTAAAGAAAGAAGTCTCCAGAGGAACAGATAACCACGGCTATCTAACTCGAGCAGTGAATGTTTTATCACTTCTATTTATGGCCCATAAAGGGGCAGAGAGAAAAGAGGAGCTTTCTCAGGTGGTCGGGGTGAAGGCTATGGCACTGTGAACATACAGAAAGAAGTGTACCCTTCGCCCTGCCTTTCTTTCCCTACTTCGGGAATTTGAACAGGACACGCTTCAGCACCTTTTCTGTAAACAGAACATGTGCTGTTTTGTTAAGACCTGCCGGAGGCAGAGACAGCAGATCGGGAGAGCAGACTGTCCTTGCTAGCCGCTGGGGAAGAAAATCCACCTGCACCGAGCTGGATCCTGACAAAGGGAAGGATGGTTTGACCCACGTGCACTCCAAGATTAGTTTTCTAGCATAGCACAATGCACAGAAGAAACATCATCAGGAGCCCCAGAGAGCCAGTATATATATGTGAAGGTATAATCAAAAAAGAGCTAGCAAGTAGCAACTAAAAGTAATTTTGTCATTACATAAAATATTAATTGAATTGCTTAGCATCTGACTGGTTTGGGAGGTAATTTTGGACAATATTTTGGCCCTAAGTCTTGGAACCTTGCAAAGAGGCTGTTACAAAGACTGGCTGCTGAGAGGGTGGCCAGGCTGATGGTGGCAAGGGAGCTGCCTTGCTCCAAGTTGCTCCCAGCATCATTGCCCAAGGCAAGCCCAAAATCATAGAATGAAGACAAAATTCTCCTTTCTTTTTCAAAGCTGCTGGCAGGATCAAGTCAATTCAATGTCTAACCCGGCCTGTGTGGGAGCAACCACCTCTGGAGGCTTGGCTGCTCCTCAGTCCACGTGTGCTGAGACTTCCATGTGATACAGATACCTCCAGGGCTGACTCTGTTAGCTGACTTGCGGCATAAACAGAGCCCGTCCTGAGTCCTTCTGCAAATGGGAAATTGCATCCTGAATATGAACTAGTTTTGCTTGTCACTATTAATTCTTTTGTCCTCCTTTCTCTCTAGCACCAGCGCTGGCCCCACAGAACGTCCAAATAAACTCCCTTTCTGCAAGCCAGTTGGAGCTCACGTGGGACCCACCTCCAGCTGACAGCCAAAATGGGAACATCCAAGGCTACAAGGCAATCCTCCTGTTTCTACTGGTTTCATTTATCTTGCTTAGAGTTGATATTACTTGTAGTTTGTAGAGCTATCTCACAGTTGCCCTCACTGCATAAGGCAAATTAAAAGAGCATTCACATTGCAGTACAGAAATGGCACTGAGTCCCAAAACAAAGAGAAGGGGATTGAGGGGGAGAGAAAAGAAGTGTGTTGCTGTTTGTGGAAAGGAGAGCATGGGGAAACAGGGTTTGCAGATAAGGAGGCAGCTCTACTTATACAGGCAACATATCTGCTTCAAAAAGCAACAGACATAAGAGCTAGGGGCAAGAAATGCATTGAAGAAAATTAACTGAGTTTTCTATCTATCAAATGTTATAAGCCATTAGGAAAAGCAGAACTTTCTCCAAGCTAGAAGCATGGGCCAGGTCAGATTTTGGAAGAATGATTTCATTTCCTTAACTTCAACAAAATTAAATCATAGTATTAATTGCATTTGGTTCATAGGAGACGAGCACGTTTCAGAGGCATGTTGTTCAGCTTTTCCAGCATGAGAATGGACCCTCAGAGAGTGGAAATGGGCAAGTCTACAAACACTTGAGCTTGGCTTTGGTTCAGTGTCTGGCTCTGCCTCACTCCATGAATTTAGGTCCATAAGCAAAGAGAAAACAAGCCAATGTGAATAATCTGGCATCCCTTCTTGGCAGTAACAAGCGTCCTTATATATCAATTCATGTTTTTTTTCCTTTTGTACATATAGAGGGCTCTAACAGGCTGGCTTGTAGAGCCAAGGAGGAGTCTTGCCTTGGCTCGTTCTCGCAGCTTTCTGGCTTGCTTTGGCCTGTTGTAATGCTCTCGCTGCCAGGCCTGTCCAATAAGTAGGGCTGGCACCGCTTTTCCTCTTGGAAACAACTTCTCCAAAGCCTAATTTATGGCATCAGGATAAAAATTACATAAGGCAAGAATGGGAAAAAGTACCTCAAGGAACTTTAGGGAAAGTCTTTTCCCTATGTCAGGAAGACATTTGCTTGGCTGTTCTGTGGCCACAAATGGTGAAACCATTGCGCGCATACAGAGGTGAATTATGGACCATCGTAGCAGGATGCCAGTGCTGACAGGCAGCTAGCTTTTCAGGGAGAATTTAGAAACTGACCTCTCATGCTGAACTCTGGCAGCTCATATCTGCTGTCATTAAGCCACATTCTTCAGCCTCTGCTCTATTTTTGAGTGATGTACTCAGCTACGTGGTCACTGGACCACTTTGGCACTGGGAATTTGCCAGAGGAAGAGAAAAGACTGGGAACGTGGTGAAAAGCATCAGCATGCCATTTAGTGGAGGAGTCCAGAGCAAAACTGCGCTATCTTCCTGATCTTTTATAGCTGCAATGCCCAGATATTTTCTACATGTAGGATATACTGAAACATCCCACTGTTCCAACAGATTTATTACTGGGAGAGCGACACCCAGAATGACACAGAGAAAGTGAAGGTCCTTTTCCTCCCAGAGACAACTGTCCGGCTCAAGAACCTGACCAGCCACACGCGGTACATGGTCTGCATCTCCGCATTCAACGCAGCCGGGGATGGCCCCAGGAGCAGCCCCTCACAGGGCAGGACACACCAGGCGGGTATGGGATTGTTGTCTTGTCTCAAAGCACAGCCTTGGTGATGACCAGCGCGTAACTGGGCAGTGGCTGAGGACATGGGTGGATGCAGGAGGGCACGGGTGTTCAGATTTAGCTTTTGGATGCGTCATTGCACTGTAATGGTCTTGGAGGGTTAAAAAGGATCAAATGAATGGACTATGGGGGAAAGGGAGTGATGCAGAGGAAACAAATGGACTGCCAGAAGGATCGGTCCCTTCACAAGCTGGTTCAGAAAGCATCTGTGGGTCTGTTTCTGGCCTCTGCCATCACATCTGAAAATATGAAGGAACTCATCTCCAGCACCTGGAAATTGCTCTAACCAGTCCCATGAGAGAATTGTTGTGGTTTTTATAATTCCTCCTTTTTTAAAGCTGGATCGTCAGCTACCCAGTTGAACTGGGTTCTGTGCTGGATGTGGCCCTGGTGGGAGCGCTCCAGCACAGGATGAAGGCAATGCCCTTGGTGGTGGCAGTGGAGGTGTGCACTTGGGCTGTATGCTCACATAGCACCCTTCTGAGGGTCGTTCCCTTCTGTGTCCTACCTCCTTGCTTGCTTTTGAGATTCAGCTTTGCAGCTGGCTGCTGGGGTTTTTAAGGACACCGGGGTTTCTAATTGATTACCACACATGGGGATACAATTGAAAAATCCCATTCTCAGCTTGTTTCCTTTAGATTTAGGCTGGGCAAATAAACCAATGTTTTATTATATATATCAGATTGACTATTTCTACTGCAATTCATTCTGTTTGTAATCCTTTCAGCACCTAGTGCTCCCAGCTTCTTGGCGTTCTCTGAGATCACTTGCACTACACTCAATGTATCTTGGGGTGAGCCGACAGCAGCAAATGGAGTCCTGCAGGGTTATCGAGTAGTCTATGAGCCCTTGGCTCCCATCCAGGGTAAGACAGACCTCTGATCATACATATTCATGGAGAAATGACAGAAAAGTACTGTAGTAGCTTTTATCTCTGCCCAATTTCCTACTTGCTCTCTGCCGTATTCCAAGAGAAGCCAGGTGGCAGAGGGCAAGTAAAACAATTCCACTTTGGCCAAAACTGTTCAGCAAACTGTAATATGGTGGATTATAGCTTTTTTTCTGTCCCCTCTCGTTTTCTTGCACAAACTATATTCTGTGTGATTTGAGAAGTCATTTTACAGCCATCATTACCTGATGTGGGCAGAGAAAACTCAGCCTGAGAGTGCCTGATTGTCTCCCTGCGTTGCACTTTGAAATTGCTGAGTAGGCTCCATCCCAGAATAATCAGTCAGACACATTTGCCTTGCTTATCACATCATGTGTCACTTCTGTTATCACAAAGATTGCCGGGGCATCAAATGTGATAGTCATCACTCGTACCTCTGCTGCTTTTGACAGGGGAGAATAACTGAGAGAATCAGTTGTGTCTGTTTACGTGGAGTTTTCAAGCAGCGTTTTTACCCCAGCGCTAGATTTAAGCTAGACCACAACAATGTGGTGCCCACAAATGTTTCATTAATTTGCCAGAACAACAAGAGAGAAGGATTTGGCAATTTCTCTGAAAACAAATGTAAATTCATTCCAAAGGAGAATTAGAAAAGATTGCAAAGTTTGTGGATGGTCTTATTAATATTTTTACATTCCTGGTAGATTGCCAGTAGTTCAATAGGATGTCCAACTTTGGCAGTGTGACAGCACGCAGAGTAATTTCAGCCATTGCCAATCCATTTTAAACTCTTTTCCAAAGAAATAAGGATATCAATCACTTGTATTTGCTTCTTCTGTAAGGAATAAAGATCCGTATTGTCTGAATATCCATGTCTCACGCACTGAGAAAGTTATATTCAGGAATGAAAATACAAGAATAAAAGCACTTTCAGCCTTTATGGCTGGCAGGTCTGAGCACGAAGAGCTAATGCAGAAAGCATGTCTAATTCTGACCAAGAAATGTACACAGAGTATGCAGGAGGTTCAGGCTGTTTGGGCATTTCCTGCCTTTTTTTCATTCCTACACAATGTTTAAGAATACATTTTTCCCCCTGAAAATATGGAAGTGTCAGATCATGTTTTCTCTGTACGCATTTGACTTAACATCCTCAGAATCTTTGTTTTCGTTTCTTCTCTTCCCCACCTCTGCCTGTGCTATCTCTGTCTCTAGTTTGTCTCTCCTGCCCCTGTAGAAGATTCCTGATGTGAACAAGGAGGTTATGGAGGGCTTTTCCTCAGATTCTAAATTTTTACCTAGATTTATTTCCCAGTTTCTATCCATTTGCTTTTGCGTCAGCATTTTTCTTTCAGCAAACATATTTATTCTCTGGCCATGGTAAGAAATCCCTCTCTCGATGCCATCATTTTCCTCCTATTGTAAAGCCATGCTCCTTTATTTAGAGAGCAAGGTAGAGCCAAACTCATTTGAAGATGGAACACGTAATGGTGCTGAGTGCAGGTAGATTGTGCAGACCCCATGATCGCAGAGGGTCCTTCCAGCACCAGGTCTCACGTTCCTCCATGCCAACACTACAGTGCAACAACATGGATGGACCAGACCCCCCTGGAGCTTTTTTCCTGCATCTTTTGACTTCACACCTATTCATGATTTTCAGCTGAGTGTCCTCACTGTGGCATTTCCTGTCCTCCCACTCAGAAGCCACCGCTTAAAACCTGCTCATTTTGCACAACTTTCTGACAGGGATCTGTTCTTTAGCACAGCCTTCTCCCTGGTTGACCTTTTATTGTTTAAGCTTTACAGCTTTATGTTTTACACAATAATAGACAACAGAATTGCCCTGGAGACTTTTTTAACCGTTCCTTTTTTGGGGAGAACATAACTTCAAAATGACAAATGCTTCTTGATTTGTCTTAAAGAAATGAAATAGTACACCTAGGGAAGGAGGGAGCACTTTTACTGCTTCCTTGTTATCCAAGGAAAGATTCCCTCAGTTATAAATTGTATCTGGGAGAAAACTTTGAGCAGAGATTGCTTGGACATTATTCTTTATTTAACCAATAAAACTGAACTCATTGTTTCAATTTGCATAAAATAAGCATCTGGATTGAGAAACATCTTCCTTGAGCATTTTTCTGGAAAGATAAACTAGCGAGCAGCCTTCTCCAGTGGGAAAAACATTCTCCCTTTCCCATCTTCTTGGTGCTCAATGTGTTGTGTACATCTACAGAACCACAAAAATGCCAAAAGGACTCTGTAAATTCACACTTTCTGTTCTGTCAAATATTTTATAAATCAAATTCTTTCCATTGACTGACTTTTAGAAAATCTCAGTGTTTTCAAAGCACTCATTGCCACTCTGCCCTGTATGCAGCATTGAGAACCTAAATGTGAAACTAGCTGTGAACCTTGGTGAAGGAAACAGCACTGATTTTAATTCATCCATGTAAGAAAAATTCTTGGAGGGTGAGAAGAGGGAAACACCCTGAAGTTATGACTTCAGGCTTGTCCAAGCTAATAGTGCTTTGATTGCATCCTCTATTGCAGTTGCATTTACACCCACAAGTTACCTGTGAGATATACATCCTTCATTCTGCATTCACTTGGTAATGGTGGAAATGACAGAATGAGATGGATGGAAAAAACCTGGCCCTTGTTTCCTCCTCCAGGCAATGTTGCAGGTTACTTGGCAAAGCAGTGGTGGAGAAATGCTTGCCTAGGAAGCTATCTACAATATGCAGTCCTCTTCGTTTACCTCCTCCTTTCTTCTCAGAGTAATTAGTGAAGTTGCATGTAGTCTCTTGGTAATTTCCCAGTTGTGTTGTAAGGTTTTTTTCTTGTCAGTACCCACTTATCAAGCTTAAACTCTAATTATACTTATCAGTGCTGAAAATTGGCTATTATCACTACTTAAACTCCTGCTAATTGTAAGAAATACTTTCTTAGCAAACCGTTAGATAATTTTACTTACCATCTAGATGTAATAAGCTCCACTTGATTTCCTTTTTTTTTGCATTGCATCCTTCTCTTATGGTTTTTTACCTGCATGGATGTTCCAGGAGTAAGTAAGGTGGTGACTGTGGACATTAAAGGGAACTGGCAACGCTGGTTGAAGGTCCGAGATCTCACCAAGGGTATGACCTATTTATTCAAAGTGCAAGCCCGAACTATTGCCTATGGACCTGAACTGCAGGCCAACATCACAGCTGGGCCAGCAGAAGGTAAGTGGAACCATAAAAGCATGAGTTATACAAAGATGGTCCAACAGCGGGGAATAGTGCAATAAGCGCTTCACATGAATTTCTAGCCAAGGAGAAGTTGAGTCACAGGAGCTCAGGACATGATTCAGTGGGTTTTTCAACTGCCCATGAAAAACATGCTTCCCTTTTTCCTGAAATCGAGAAGTCTTATGTGAATAAACAAAACAGTGTGAATAAATCATAATGCAAATGGGCTAGCCAGGGATTTCAAAGCTGCAGCCTGACAGCACAGTGCATAATTCTCACTGTACTGCTCTGTGGTAGAGTCAGAACTGGAAGAACTGAAACCAGCAGAGGTTCCTGGATACAAAACCAGAAAGAACTTACAATTATTCTTTCCTGACTTTGGCTTATTCACATGGAGAAGTCTGCAAATTTCCTGATATGTCAAGAGAACAGCAACATTCCCTTCTTGGTTTAATGTGTGTACGAAAGAGTTGGTTTTCTTATTTGATCAGTGATTTCGATAAGCAGATAATCTAACAAGGTACCTGCCCTCCAGTGATACCAACCTGTCCGGTAAATCACAGAGCATCAGTGCAGTGGTCACAGTTCTGATTTTCCAGCTCAGGGAAGTATTTGCTCCCTCCACGAGAGCCATGTGTGGCAGTTCCACCCTTCTGGGTGTCAGCAAACTTCCATTTTATCACAGTACCCTCCATAGCCATGACCTGGGACAGCCACACTGTGAATCCCCAGTCTAACTCCTATGCCCCACCACAGACAGCATAAAGTGGGAATCCTCTAATATGGCCATGGCATCTTCCCAAGTGAATGGGCAGGCAGCTGTCCTCACAAACCTCTGTCTGAAACTTGGAGGCTGGGTTCACCTCTGAAGGCAGAAATAGCAGTGGCATTGTGCAACCACTGCTGATGTGCTAATGGTTAAAATGAGAGTGGTTTTTCTCTTTTATTCTTAACGCAGGTACCTGTAAAACCCAGCCATTGATACACAACTGCTGATACCAGAACTAGTGGAAAAAATGAGGTCCATAGCCCATTGAGCTGGTTTAAGTTGCATATATGTTGACCAATACTGCTAGACAATTTCCCCCCCTCTATATTAATAGAAGAAATTAATACTGCAGTCTGTCTCTGATACCACCACCATTTGCTATTCTTCTTTCATCCTTCAGGGTCTCCCGGCTCCCCTCAGGAAATTCTGGTGACAAAATCTGCTTCTGCACTGACACTACAATGGACCGAGGGAGATTCAGGAGAAAAACCCACAACTGGCTACATTATAGAGGCACGACCCTCAGGTAAGCCGTGGGAAACACAGAGCACTTGATGTCATGAGTTCCCTTCCTTTGGTCCATGCTGAAAGCATCCTGCAGTGGAGAGGTTGTTTGTCCTCCCAGTAAGGCAGTGGGATTTTGTGGGAGAATGGTGTTTCCAGCCAGTATTAAACTGTTGCTGGTTTATTATATAGTGTATCAGATTTTTCTTCTGCTTAGAAGTAGTCACAGAAAATTACCCTGAATACTCTGGCTTTCGCTGTGCTGCATCACTGGTAAATTATCCAGCTGATGAGCTAATATAGTTAATAATTAAAACCCAGTTAAATGCTTACAGCATCTTTCATGCACAAGGACTAATAAGTACTTACAAGCTGTATTTTGAGGACCACAGGTAAGAGTCTGTCCTCTTCTACAGCAGAACGCAATAGCTAATTGCTGTTTTACTGTTAACACTAGGGCCAGGACTATAGCATCACGTATGCATTGCTTTCTCCATTTGTTCTGCAGGGAGGGCATTAACAGTGGAAAAGGAATCCCCTCATCACCACAGTTTTTCTTAGTGCTTTCCCAGAGCTCCTTTGCTTCTGGGATTTGCATTTTGCTGAAGCCGCTCTCTGCTTTTTCCAGAATATTTCCCCAGTTGGACAAAGTCATTTTAAAAGCAGGCATATGCTCCAGCCTGTTCCAGCCTCTCCCAGCTTGGTACCTGTTGCAAATTGAATAAGTGCACACTTTCTGGTAACCAAATTAAGAAAAGCTGGTGAATGCTGCCAGACCCCAGTGTAACCTCACTTGATAATTTCCCTCCACTCTGACAGTGGATGTTGCTAACCATTCGCAGAGTACAGTTTTCCAGCTGATGATGCATCTACCAGATACTTGTTTCACGTAGGCTATGTTTGAATGCCATGATGTCAAAAGCTTTGCTGAAGTCAGGATAGATGATCTCTGCTCGTTCTCCTCTATTGACAAGGTCTGCTACCCTGTCACAGAAGGAAATGAGACATGATTTTTACTTGACATATCCGTGTTGGCTGCTTGTTCTTTCCTTTTTTTACTTCTAGGTGCTTGCATGTTGCTTGATTATCAAGTGCTTATCTATTTCACTATATAAAGGATCCTGTTTCTTGTATGTGTCTTGCATGTAAGGTTGCATTTAAAACCAATGATTTTAATTATATTTAAACAGACCAGTACCAAAATTATGGCCTGCATTTCTGTGGTCACCACTGAAAATGCAGATTTCCATATCTGTATCTGATAGAATTTGCTCTGTAGTGAGGCTCTGCCATGACCCTAAAATTTCTTCCTTATTTCTGTCATTTAACTTGAGGATTGTTTTCAAAACAAAGTCAAGGAAAATGGGTCCCTTCTCAAAGCACTGGAGTTTCCCAGAGCAGTCAAGATTGTTTTTTTAATTAGAGGCATGACACTGCTGTGCTTCTATTTCCTTTACATCAGCTTATTGATTTCTGCCCTTATTTCTTCATAGGTAGAATATCCTCTGTCTTATTTGAACAGCATTGTTTAGATAGCAAGTTAAACCAAAGCTGTACACTGAAGCTCACTTACTAGCTTGATTTCCCCAAGCAGGGATTTCTGAGTACAAGTATTTTAGAGGAAAACTCTGCAGCCCATGTACACATTGTCTGCAAGGTGGAAATTCAGCTCATATGGCTGGTGACATTGCAGTGGTGACACTGATGTTCCTGGGCTTGTCTCACCATTGGATGTGAACAAACATTTTACAGTTCATGGCTAAGGATGTAGGATTTGTGGTCCACTCTTTTTGAGTAGGAAGAAAATAGTCCCTCCAAGGCAGGTCTGAGCTGCATTAACCTTGGGTCACTTCTGCTGGCCCCACTCCACTGATCCTGGGAACGCACAGAAGAAGTCTTATTCTCCTGCTCTTGCAACCTGACTGTTGAGGCATTTAATTCCTCTCCAGATTATTTTAATCCTATTCATGCTGCTGTAAGAAATGAACTAGGCATTTGTATGCTGGATTCTTATCCTTCGTTCTGGTTGCAGCTGTAGGAAGCGTGAAATGTGATCCAGCAGAGGAGACAGCCTAATTGGAACATTTACTTACTTCACCCAAGCGTCTGCTTCCTTTCTATGCTGCTTTTTCTTCCTCATCTCTGCATGGAGGAGTTTGAAATCTGAATTAGGAGCTTAACAAAAGCAAGGAACTAATTCCTCCTGTCAGGGCTGGTCATTCAGAGGAGCTTGTTTATTAATATCATTCTAAGAATTTGCTTCTGCACATTGATTTATATGGGTAGTAGAGCATGGATTGGAGCAACCTTTGTTTTTAAGGAGTTGTTGTCCAAGAGAAGAGCAGTTGACTTGTGCCCTTCACATAAAATCGAGGAAGGAAAAGATATTCATCTTTTTAAGATCAAAAAAGGGGCATTGAACAGACAGATGAAAAGCTTTAGCTTGTTGCCAATATTTAAATGCAATACCACTACCTTAGTGTTTCACATCTCAAGTGTCATCTATTATAGGCCTCATTACCCCAAACGCTAAATGCTGTATCATCTCATTTTCCCTGCTGTAGCTCCCTGCCAAGACTCTTCCATCAGAGTGGGAGGGTGGCTTTCTGTCAGAAATGGCAAATCCTACTCCCTGTTGTCCCTTCCCTTTGAATTTTTCGGTGCCCTGCTGTGTCTCCCAGGGCTCCAGCTGCCCTGCTGGGTTTAGCAACGGAGGCAGCCGGCAGCTGAGATTGCTCATTTGATCTCCCCGTTTCTCTCCCGGATTTATGGAAGGTGACCAGGCTGACTACCTCCTCTGCATTTTGAATATCCTCAGACATGGGGAAGGAGCAGGCAAACCAATATTTTTTCCAGAGTGATCTGTGCTAGAGAAAGACATTACGGAAACAGAAGAATTTTTCTTTTCCTTCAACTTCTCTGTCCCTGGAGAAATGGATTCCAGTTTAGCTCCTTGTGCATTACAAGAAATGCAATTAAGCAGCCTCTGTCACTGCCATCATAAGCACTCCCTAGACACCAACTAGGCTGGCTGAGAAATGGGTATTACATCGTGCCCTCAGTTTTTACCTACAGAGGAAAAGACAGAAATGGCACATCAATGTTAAGGTTCCCAGTGCTGCTGGAAGGAGTTGAGAAGCTGGTTTCACCCCTCTTTTCCCCAGCCCCATGCCGCGTCCAAGGCTCCTCTCTCTGTACTGTGCTTTAATGGTGGGCATGTGGCCTGTCAAGTACCAAGTGTCTCATGCAGACTTGCCTTCCCAATTATCCCCTATCTACAAAGGAGGTGTTTCTGCATAATGCCATAGGGATCCACACTGCCAGGTGTGCATGTAGATACTTAACTGCCAGAATGAGACCTTTGTGCATGTCTTGGTCTGCTGCAGTCATCCTCAGCTGCAGGGCAGCCAGGAAGGTGTTCAGTCAACCTGCTTCATGGCTTGTGTTGCCTTAGGAAAAGCCTCTGACCCAGGACAAGCTGATAGAGGTTTCCTCTTCTGCTTCCTCTCCCTGTCACGCATTTTGGGCTTGCTTTGTTTGCTTTTCCCAAGCAGGGGATAACATAAGCCCAGGAGGAGAGAATTGCATCTTAACATGTTTCCGATAACAATATTTCTAGCACCCTAGCTGACTGGCATGAACAGGCCAGTAAACCTCAGATCAGCCACAAATCATGAGCTTAGGACACAAGCAAGTCAGGACAGTGTTTTCTTCTGCTCTCCCAGATGATGAGTTCCATGAAGGCAGCAGGCATTTGGGGGAAGAAGAACCCATCTACTCAGAGAGGGGATTGTCCTTCCCGTAAATGCTGGTTTTCACTTTCCATACCCTGAGGGCAGATCTCACTTTAGTTTCCTTTCTGGTATCTTGAGTAATATTTTTCTGTTTTCTTCCTTTTCTATTTATTTTTAAACAAATGAGAGAGTGCAGTGTCACACATGGACACAAACCAGCAGAAGTCAGTAAATTCAAAGTGAAGGGTGCAGCTGCATTGCCGGCATCTGCCATGGGGCCTTTTTCACTTCCACTCGCAAACGACATGCCGAGGCTGACAGTTTGTCAGCCTTCACTTCCCATTCTTGTCCTTTCACTAGTTTGCATGATAATCCATCCCTTTGCTTCTGACAAATCCATCCACGTTTTAATTGGAGGCAGGAGGAACGCTACTCACATTTAGCCGGTCCTTAATTCTCAGCAGCTTCTCCCTTCATAAACCTCCTAATGTGTAATTAAGAGAAAGTTTTACAGCACAGCTCTCCTTTTACTCCAAGAGAGTAAGGCTGGTGTTTAAGACCCAAATAACTGACAGCTTTCCATCTCCCCAGCCACAGCACAGCAGTTGTTTGTTAGTGGCCTGAGTTAGCAGAGCTGGGAGCCTTCGTTACTGACTGACAGTTTTATTCAGTGTGGAGACCCTGATTAGTTGCCTGTGAAACCAGGTTGGCTGGTGGGTGCTGTGTGTGGCTGCAGCTGGAACAGGCTGCTTGAGAAGCTGTGACTGCCCCATCCCTGGCAGTGTTCAAGGCCAGGTTGGATGGGGCTTGGAGCAGCCTGGTCTAGTGGAAGGTGTCCTTGCCCATTGCAGGGTTTTGGAACTGAATGAGCTTTAGGTTCCCTTCCAACCCAAACTATTCAGTGATGATTCCTCGCTGACACAGGACAGCCAGCACCTGGCTGGAGGGTGGCTGAGGCAGGCTGGGTGTTGTGTTAGGTCAGAGAGGTTTCACCTTCCTCTCTCATTCAGATCATCTCCCTGTGCACATGCCTCCCAGTTTGGGTGGAGTCGTCGAGGCTGGGAGGTAAAGATCAAATCTCCCATCAGCAAGACATAAAGCTGGGACAGGGTCTGGTGAAGTGTTGATAAAAATAAGAAGCAAATAAAAAAATACTTTTTTGAGGAACCCTTCCTCTTCCATCACACATTTAGGCCTTTTTTAAGAGACCAAGTGCCCAGTGAAAGGCAATGTGAGATGAAGAAAGGGACAGATGTTATTGAAGAGAAAGTATTTGAGAGGTGCAAGTGATCCCCGCTGCCAGCTGTGCTGCCTCCCTGCCAACAAGGACTGGGGCTGGTGAGCCTTGCTCGTCTTCACCAGAGCCTGGTGTGGCAAACTTTACTTTTCTTGGCAGTTTCTATGAGTTAATACCCAGCTGATATCCCACCTGCAGCATGTGCATCTTTCCTCCCTAAACTGAGTGGAAAATACTGTGTACAGTGTAGTAATGATTTTCTACTGAACTTAAAGGCCAATCTTTGCTATCATAAGTGACCTTCTAATGATTTCTCTTTCAGCTGAACTTCTAACATTTAGAGCAAACCTGGTTTTGAGGCATAGGAGAAGAGATGCAGTGAATGAATTCACAAGTTGTATGTTTGATATTTAATCTCAAAGTTCACCACTGAAAATGCTTTTTTAGTTTGGATACATCCAATTGCAATCTCTGTCTACAAAGAGGGACATGAATATTCCAGATGGAGATAAGATAAATTTATTGAGGCTCTGGAATTAAAAATCTTGTTGGCCAGGTCTTGGGAAGCCACAGACTCTCCTGTGCATAGCATTGGCTGGGGTCAGCAGTGGAGAAGGCAAGGGTGTCCCTCTTCTCAGGCTGTCACCCTGCAGACTGCTGACCATTGTAGCTGTATCAGCACCTCTCTGGGATCCCAAGAATCACACACTGGGTCCCATGTTGGCCAAACCCTGTTTCCTACCCAGAAAAATAAGCTTGGGCAAAGATTCTTTCAATGGGTGAAGCAGATATGGGCCAGAGAAGATATGGCCACCAACTGGAGCATCTCTGAATCCCTGCAAGACAGGAATCCCCACTGAAGAAGCATTCACCAGCTGCCCCACACCATCGCCACTATAGCCAAGGGGACAGAGAGGTAGAAATGTAACGTTGACTTCTCAAGGGCAGTTTTCCTAACTTCCTGCAAGCTTTACAGAGTGGTTAAATGTCACTTCTTGGTCCATTGGATATTCTGCAGTGTGCACCCTGATAGGTTTGAGAAAATGAACGAGAAAGTGCGTGTGTGAACAGTTGTGTTTGTTGCAATGAGTGTTGAACATTCATTTTTATGGTTGCTTTTTCTTCCCCCATCTAAGTGGCTTTCAATGCAAACAAATTGCTTTTCAGACAATTCACAATGGGCTCAAATTCTCTTATTGCTGTTTACAAATGTGTTTATGAAAGCTCAGGCAATTCTAGCAATTATGGCAATATTTTACAGTCTGAGATGCATCTTCCTAGTGTTGGTGGTTGGTTGCAACAATCTAACTTTGAAAAAACATCCCTCACTCCACCCGCTTCAGAGAAACTAAATCCCAACCTCCCTTTTTATTACATTGTAAGATTACGTGGTAGAAATAATCTAGCCTTCTGTTGCCCTGTAAAAGGGAAGTCAATATTTTATCTCTTGTTTTATAGCCATTGTAATATCCAACTAATACATAACAATGGTACATTATGATAACTTCATTATACTCTGATCATGCTGGTGAATAATATATTGGTCTGAATTTTAAGCATGACAGAAAAATTACCTATTTTTATTGTTCTTTGATATTACTCAAATGTAGCTGGAACAATAACATTTCAGCCTGCTTTTTGCATCCGCTGAGACTGTCAATCCTCATGACCAGAAAAGATGTAGATTGGGGGCTGTTAGTCACTGCGTGTGTTGCTAGACGTGCAGCACGGTACAAATTACTGAGCCAATATTTACAGATGCCAAAGTTAAAACGTTCACATGGAAATGCACCTGCAGTGTTAATCAGTCCATCTTTGCTGCTATTCCCTGTTGCACAGAAGTAGGCGAAGGGCCGAATTTTACCCTGTTACACCAGCACAATTCTGGAATCGCTGTGGTGACTCCAATTAGTTTACACTCAGGTAAATGCAAAGCAAAGGAGAACAGATTCCTGCCTTACATTGCAGCAGTGGAACAAGTCATTGAGGGTAGTGCTGCTGGCTCCTGCTTTATTGTTACCTTGATAACACCTCAAGCTACAGAAGTCATGCTGATGCTCAAATCTCGCAGTGCAGAGGACTTTCTTTCAAAGCAGGCAGCTGGAGTCGTATCTATGCAGAGGTTATCATCATATTCCCATTGCTGTGGGACATGCAGAGAAAAATAGACATTGCTCAAACAGCTTTGATAACTGAAAGTAAAAGCCCAATGGGATACTTGTGAGGTCAGATCTATCAGAGCTACACTGGCTTAGGCTAGCTGAGAGTTTGGCCCCATGCACAGACAGTAAGTCCATTTTGTCAGAGAAAGTGCTGGGCACCAGTTGTTACTGAAGAGCAGTCCAGTTAGATTAATGTGTGATTCCTGCACTCAAAATCGTTTACTGACATTTTTAATTCTAATTGGTTTGCGGGTTTTTTTCTAATTGTTAAAAGCTTCCATCCTGTTGAAAGTTCTTTCCAGTATAGTCAAGCGAATATAAGATTACAGGTATGGATCAGGGACCAGACTGGTGCCTGGTCAGGGTGTGCATCAGGGTCAATGTCAGTATGGCTGTTGAGAACCGAGATTACCCCACTGAAACACTCTCATCAGAATGGCCTTGTGTTTGTAACAACTTCCAAAGGTTTGTAATACAAACAAAAACTCATTCCTGTTTAAGAATGCATGGCACAGAAGTGCAGCACAGAAGTCTCACCGTACAAGCTGTGCCATGCTGTGGGCCAGCACATGCAAAAGACATACCACTACTGCTACTGTGGAGCAAGCGGCGCTCCAATGGCACCAGTCCACCAGGCACCAGTTCGTGCAAGGCCACAGTACTTCCACCAAGACCCAAATCTTACATTTCTTTGAAAAGCCTGTGCACTTTGATAGTGAAGTCAGTTTTGCAACGCAAAAAGCAGGCAAAACCTGTGTGATCAGGACTCATTAATGGAGCAGGTTGCTTTGGGTTTACTTGCTCTGTCAAATACCAGGCGTGCTAATGTGGTGACCTTACCTGATGAGGAGGGACCCAGATGGCTGGCAGCTGCTGTAGCCTGCTTGGGTCACTGTGGGTGCTGCTGCACATTTTAGAGGAAACCTCTTCCATCTAGGCTATTATAAGACCCCATCATGAATAAATGCATTTACAGGTGGGGTCTTGCAGGGCATTCTGACATTTGTGTGTATCACTGAACTGCCTTCAGGTAGGCATGTCCACTGCCTGTGCTTGACAATTAATGACAATTCTCTTCAATGAGCAGAAGGAAGTGCCGAGTCGCACGGTTCATGCCATTTCTCTCCTTACTGCTTTCCTAGATGAAGGACTGTGGGATATGTTTGTGAAGGACATCCCTCGCAGCGCTACCTCCTACACCGTTGGCCTGGACAAACTCAAACAGGGTGTGACCTATGAATTTCGGGTGGTGGCTGTCAATGAATTTGGCTATGGAGAACCCAGTGTTCCCTCTGTGGCAGTATCAGGTAATCATGGATTATTTTTTTTTTAATATCTTTTCCAATGGAATTTCTTGGGTTGGGGAAAAGAGGGGGAAAAAACCGCAACCCAGATTCTCTAGTTGCAATGAATAACCAAGGGCAGCTTGTTTTCACTTGTTTTAGGATAAAACCAGAGTAATATAGTGGTGAATCAAGGCTTGTTCTTACAGCTCGCTTTACTCTCAAGAAGAAAAATGCATGTGTGCCATTTTTAAGTGTGATGAAGAACCTTCTCAGGAGTTTCATGAGTGTTTATATATGAGATCTCTTGCCCTAAGACTAATTTACACAGCCTACAATTTGTTTGGGTTTTCACCTTTCCTACTCTGTTGGTTTGTTTGCTCTGCTTCCTTCTTTATTTTTTTTTCCCCAAGGTTCTCTGATAAATATGTTCTGTGTTATTGTGTATTTAGCTCTCAAAAATATTAAGTTTAGTTTCACAAAATCATTCCTGATGTCCTCTGCCTGGCAGTTCCCATACGGTGTGATGCCTGCGCTCCTCCTTCATCAGAGCAGCTTGTTGGTGATGCTCTCACGCTCCTCCCACCCTCCTTGCTCTATTGTGTGTATTCCCAGTAAATAGGGCTATGGCCTAAACATGCTTCCAAAATCCCTTTGAGCAGCCCAATGCTCTGGTTTTCTGAAGTAACTTCAATACCTCAAAAAACAAATTCCACTCAGCTTGACATGTCTAGACAACCAGAGTTCAGTGGCCTGTCATGAAGGAGCAGAGCCTGCTGCTTTACTCAGGTCTCTTCTTACCCATGCAGAGACAGCTGTACTCCAGGTTGCTTTTGAGCAACAGGTTTCACCCTTGCTACGTCAGCAAAGACGGGAAAGAGGAATAAAAGAACCTGATAAAGCAGCTTTGTGATTCAAAATTCTGGAGAGTCCTGAGAACCTGGCAATGCTCCAGTATCTGGAGTGGCTTTTATCTCTTTGCTCCTGCAGCAAAAAGCATAAACACCATTCAACAGTTACCCAGCAGGCAAGAGTAGCAAAAGCTGCTATCACCATTACGGCTGTGTTTGTCCTTACACAATTAACCACTTAGCCCATGAGAGCTGTCTGTGGATTTCAGTGAGTGCTACCCTTGCTTTTCTCCTTCAGGACAAGGGCATAGACAGCCCACTTCAGATGGTGAGAGTCAATGTTTTTCCTGTCTGTGGTTTCACAGAGGCTATAACACAATGTAAAGGATTGGTAATCATGTCAGTCTTCCCTTTCCTGAAAGACATTATTCCTCTGAAGCTGGGCATGCATCTCCTTGTAATGCTTTTTATAAATAAACTACTTGTTTGTAAGTTTTCCACTTGAACAGAACTATTTAGTTCACCTCCTTTTGATGCTTCAGTGTTCATCTCAAATTGCTGCATGAAAGTAAGAGGTTTCCATTGAGATTCACAGTCATAAAAGTATAAAGCATTTTAGGCTGCCCACTTCAGCTAGCACAGGGAGGTATAAATTGTACTGAATCTGCTCAGCCCAGCATGCCTTGTGCAGTTTGCCTTTAGGACTTTATTGGCCTGGGCTGGCATCCTAGCAAAGAAGGCTTGTGGCTGCTTTTCACTGTTGCAGAATACGCAGTGATCTGGAACAAATTTGAGCTCATATCATCAGGCTTACCACAGACTTATGCTTAGATCCAGGACTCAGGACAGTTGAGGAAAGAGAGTGCCTTGGTTCAGTGATAGTGAGGCGTTGAAGTTGGTCTCCTGGCATTGCCCATTCCTACCAGGTGTTCTTCTATGTTATGGACTACAGGGAAATTATATACAACTGCTGGCTTATGCTCCAGCAGCAGCATTTTTTCCCAAAGCTGAGGGATGCTGACAAAGAGAATATCACTGCAAGAAATACCAATGCTTATTACTTTAAAGCAAGACTGGCAAGGTAACTCGAGAAAGGGGAAGCTGGTATCACTTTGTGTCTCCAATTGAGGTCAAATGAGGTGAAATGACTTGAGGTTGCACAAAATCCAGGCAATTGGTACCCATGTACTGCACACTAGGCTTGGCTAAGCTGATGGGGAAAAGATATAGAGGAGCAGTGAATGTTGGAAGTTGGAGTTAATGGAGGCAGTGAAAGACACTGAACCAAGCATACTTTGTTCCCTGGCACTAGCTGTATTTTTCGGAGCCACTGAGCAGCATTTTGGCAAGTTAAGCCTCTTAAAAAGTGGAATAATTCAGGGTCGTCATAGATATATTAGTGGTTCCTTCAACCCAGGGAGTACTAAGTGTACCACAGTAGTCAGGAAATGTAGGTGTGCAGAGCACTAGGAAGAAACCTCCCTTTCCTCACTTGGTGATAACTTCTTAGCTAAGGCTCTGGGTGCGTGAAAGATGCTTGCAGAGATGTTGGAGCTGTGATATATTCCTGTTCTCTTTGCCATCAGTGTCAGCAAGCCCCTTGAAAGTCTGGCTGCAGAGCAGATTGCATTTACCTCCTTTGAACACCTCTCTCCTGAAAACTATTCCAGATGCATTGTTCACTGTGGGGAAGAAGAGAAAATTTTGAAGGAGCATAAAGAAAAAATTGTTATCTGGTTTTTGTTCTTTCAGCACAAACAGAAGCCCCTTTCTATGAGGAGTGGTGGTTTCTGCTGGTGATGGCACTCTCAAGTCTGATCCTCATCCTCCTGGTGGTGTTTGCATTGGTCCTGCATGGCCAGAGCAAGAAGTACAAGAACTGCAGCACAGGTAAGACATTGGCTGCATGCTATGCACAAGCTCTCAACAGCTGTGGGAATTAGAAATGTCTTCCTTTTGAAACCCTGATTTCATCAGTGTGAACTCTGTTTATAGGTGTTTTGTTTGGCAGAAAACTCAGATGTTTTGCTGTCTGGTTTGGGAAGAATGGCTTTTGCCCATAGCCATACTGGGCAAAGAGTGCCTGATCTTATCAGGTTCTGGATGATAACCAACCATGGGCTTGGACAGGACAGTATCTGGAAGTCCCAGGGACTGTAACAAAAGCCAAGGAGCCTGAGTGAAATGCTTGGCAGAAGACCACAAGAGGAATAAGCTGAGACTTCATTTAGCTTTGTCATAATTCCCTGATAGATGGGGAGAAAGATTCTGCTTTTCCATGGCTGTACCCAGTATAGATATTCTAGGTCTGTATGTGTGAGGACTGTATCTCAACTCCTTTGTATTAAAGTGTCCTGCATCTCACATTCATTCTCTAAGCCAAGCTGCAGTTGCTGGCCCAAACAGGTAGGAGGTGTCTTGCTTTGTTAGACTTTAATGCATAATGAGTATCAAGCTTTGAATTTTCCTTTAGTTACAATTTTTACCAGGTTCCTTTCTAAAGGGAAATGGGAGCTATCTGCTCTATGACTAGGAATGTTAAAATAGTTCCCTTTCATAATGCCTAGTTCTTGAGCTCTGAATATTGTTTTTACCTTTTCTTCTCCTTACATGATAAAGTCCTGGAAGAGTTGTTCAAATGTGTATTTCTCTGATAGCCTCCTCCACCTTCAGCAAGAAATTGTGTTAATGCCAGGAGGTGCCAGAAAAGGCATGTAAATGAGTAGAATCAGGTGGAGGGGTCTTTGCACTACTTGTTCATAGGGATTAATGTAATGAAGGAATCTTCCAGGCAGTATTTAGTAATTCAGTCCCAAAGTGAAGATCTTTTCTTTCTTTATAATTCACTTCTAACAAGTGTTAGAAAATCAGATTTCAGTCCCATGAGATATAAGATGTATGAATACCGTGGCATTTTACCAAGTTAATACTATTACATATTTGTATGCATAGCTCATAGGAAATCTCTCATCTTCTTAGTTTTGCTCTGTGTTTGGGGAACAGACATGAAAAGACAGGTCTGACCTGTACTGTCAGATACCAGTGTTCACACTGAGTCTTAATGTAGCACTGAAATTGAAGCCAAGGATAAAGTACCTGTCTGCTGCAAAGCAGCAATATGCAACCTGTCCTTCTCCCCAGGGCACAAGCTGAGCTCACACCTTTGGGATTACAAAGAATGAACACGGGAGAGAATAAGCTTGTGCTATATTTGATCACAAGAAATAATATACTTTTCTGTATTTTCCCTCTTCTTCCAGTCCCCTGTCTTTTTCCCTGCATTACATTGTCCAGTGATTTCTCACATCTACATCTTATCCTCATTACAGTTCTGACATCTTTTCCCTATTTGCTATCTACCTACCCTTGCTTTTGCTTTTTTTGCTGCCTTCTTTTCTCCTCCTTTTCCTCTTTTTCTGTCTTTCCTAATTTTACTTTCTCTTGCTTTGCTTCAGTCACGATGAACGGGATTCACAGCATCTGATTTAAGACATCTTCAGCGACCACCTGAATTAGTCACCTCGTTTCTATTTATAGTCAAAAGACAAGAATAAGCACTTTTGGAGCACAGTTCATCTATACTATTTTAGATACTTCCAAATGAAATGCATACATCCACAACTCCTTCTTTTCCCTCTTTTGGCTCCTTCTGCCCATTCACATTCGTAATAAGCTCCTCTCCTTCACTCTGATTGCTCTCATTTGCCAGTAATAAATGTAGAGAGATTTTTAAATCATTAATGGTGTCATACAGCACACAGAAGGAAAAGTTAGTTCCTGCAGTTGTAGTTGGGGGGAAAAGTGCCTTTGTTTCAGCTGAATCTTTCATTGCCTGGCTTCAGGTAAAACCATCTCCAATGTGGAAGAGTCGGTCACCCTGGATAATGGAGGCTTCACTTCTCTGGAGCTCAACAGCAGACACCTGATCAAGAGCACCTTCTCAAAGAAGAATGGAACCAGGTAAGAACCTGGGAACACCATGCTCTTGGAAATGGCTTTTTATCTAGCTTCAAGCAGTTGCGAAATAGGCAAAGGGGAGAGGATGTTGTCTGTAGGATCTAGGGAGGACTTTAATGCCCACGTCTGGGATTCTGGTTTCTAAGCATGATTTAATTGTGTCATTTCAGAGAAATGACAACATCCCATACACTCATCCTTTACATTTCCTAGGTCTCCTCCTCGCCCAAGCCCAGGGGGGCTGCACTACTCTGATGAGGATATCTGCAACAAGTACAATGGAGCTGTGCTGACCGAAGGCTTGGGCCTCAACGAGAAGCCCTTAGAGGTGTCGGAGTCAGAGGTAAGAGTTTCCCTTTGCCTTGCCACATGTTGCCCAGTCACTGCTGACATTCATTTCCCTACTGAATCCTGGCAAGTCTTTGAAGTCCCAGTCCAATACCTGCATTATACTGGGTTGTCACTGTTTATCTGTCTTGGGGACTTTAAAATGTCCAATTCACTGGGCCGTTCACATCATATCTCAAACTGTCAAGGGAAAGAATGGCAAGTAGGACCCAGCCAGGGGAGATTCCAGACCTGGCCTTAGTGGATATTTGTGTTTTTCCAGTGTTACACAGAAAGACAAGTGCAGTCAGTCAGCCACTGTGTGCTGACCTCTTTGGAAGGGGCTGCACATCCCCTTCTGCCTGTGCTGCAAATCTGGAGCACTTTTAGGAAAATCTGCATATGCTGCAAAATAACCAGCTGGCTGGAGCTACCATCTGGATGATGGGACACGCTTTGGATTGTTGCATTGATGGAAGTATGTGGTTTGAAGTTCTCACAGTGCCTTTTTTAGACAGCTACAGCAAACACCAAGGTTTGGAAGAGCTATCTTGAGTGGTGGTAACTGCTGCCTCTGTTACAGGGGGAGTAAGTGGGGAATGAGTAACCTGCCAGGGAGCACATGGCCATAGCTGTGAGCACCCAGCTTTCAGGTTTCTGAACATCCCAGCCTGCAGCCTTAGTTTAACTCAAGCGGAGCCTTCTGTTCGGGTTGCTTTTAGTCTCTGTTATCCAAGGAAGGTGGGTGTATGCTGGCATTATCCATCTGGCAGTGCTCCATCTTGTGTCTTAAGAAGAAACTTCCTTTAAGAAGAAAGAAAGTGCTTGTGGTCTGTAGTCCGACAGGGGCCAAGGGTGGATAGACAGACTTCAAGGGATATCCAGAAAGGTAATTCTGTCTCTAAAACGGTGTTGTCAGCTGAGATCCTGACAAATCTGAACTGACAGCGCAAGAAGCGAGCAGTGGGCCAAACCACTCCAAACCTGACCCTTCTAGCAAGAATAAATCAAGAGCAGCAAATAGTGAAAGATGATGACAGTTTTCATCTGTAGCTTTTCTGCACCTGCAGCTACAGCTGCTTTTCCTGGCTACCTAGCTCTCACCTCCTGCTAATTACCACGGACAGCCTGCTGCTTTGTGCTGCCCTGTGGCCGACCTGTCATGCAGGCAGCTTTCCTTGGTGCAGCTCAAGCTGCTGTCTACGCGATGTTACCCTCCAGATTAAACCCATAGTGCTTTGGTCGTGTCACTGTAACAACTCAGCACTAAACCTGTCATTAAAAGAGTTTGCTGAGCATGATCATGAATTTAGCACTGGCACCTTTTGACATTAATTTCAATGCCCCATGTGGTATTTCCTGGTAATGTGCAGAAGTCTACTTGCAGGGTGTCATTACTGCCTTCTGTATGCACTGTTTGTGCAGCAGAGAAGAAAGTGATTTTGGGTTTGTTTTTTTTTTTCTCAGGCTATTATTAGTATTATTTATTTACCGTGTATTGCAGTCGAGCCTGAAGGTCTCAATTGAGATTCTAATGTTTCTGTGAATCTGTGTGTGTATGTGAGTATCTGAACAAAATATGCCTCCTGTTTTTCCTTGAGGCTTAGATATGCAGCCTTTCTGTATAATGTCTTTGATGCTTGTTGGGGTTTTTTTGTGGTGGGGTGTGCTTTTAGTCATGAAATGTTAATACACTCCCAGTAGAGGTAGCAATAGGAGACGCTGCCTTCTGATCAGCCTGAAAATGCTGTTTATGTTGGCTGGTACAGACAGGAAGGGAGGGTGGGTTGGGGCAGAGGTGGGTATAGATGTTTGGCCACTCTCTTTTCAAGTATTCGTGTACCTATTAGCTCTTCCTGTTTGTCTTTTCTAATTTTTTGTGTGTGTGTTTCTGTTCTCAAAGGAGATCTTAACAGACAAGTTCTGTTTTCTGAGAATTTCAGAATTTCCATCTCTCTTAGCAGGCAGAAGCGTTTCCCATTATATGAAGAGTTAAAGATATCTTTATATAAGACCTCTACACAGGTTTGGTCATCTGCAGCAGAAGGGGGTCCTTATGCTGTTTCCTTCTAATACATCTGTGCATGGATATCAGGTTCCATTTAACATAATGCACATAACGCCAGGCAGAGCAAAAATCTGTGCTTCTGCTTTCAACCCCCATGTCATCTTGTTGCTGCTTAGTCTTACCCCTGTTGCCTGAGGTGTCAAGATTTTATATGGAAAAGAAGGAAGCTCTCTGGCTTCAAGTCTCATGGGGTTTACTGAACATGAAGAAGTCTGTGAAAAACTCTCAGGCTGAGTGACTGCACTTACAATTCATCTGCCTGGGAGCGTTCCTCCGAGCTCCCTCCTGATGAGGAGAGCAAGAGAGAAACAAAGAAAATCAAGAAGACCAAGCAGTACTCAATATCCATAAATCAAGAGGTTAACTTACTCCATGTCACGAAAGCCAAGCACTGGTGCTGTTAATGAGGTTAAAGTAGTTTAATTGGCAGGTATGGAGCAAGAGAGTGCTAAGAGTGTAATTTCTAAATTATTAATAATAATAGGCTTTTAGATGATGAGTCAAGTGGCTGAGGTTCTGGACAGATAATCTGAAGAAATCGGATGTTCACCATGTACAGAAATGTGATGCTATATCTGCAATGTCATCCAGCCATTGAAGAGCAGTTTTACAGGAGGGAAGGGTGTTTGTGTGTTTTCACATGGCCTTGTGGTCTCCCAAAACCTGTTTTCAGGAGATAGTATTCTCCCAGATAACACGTTATCAGTCAGTGCTAAATGCTGGCGATGCTCTGGTCTTTCCAGCTGCTCTCTGCAGTCTGAGTTTTGCTTTCTCAGCTCAGTAGGAAGATACTATAAATTTCCACTTAACACTTAATAGGAAATATGATTTAACTTGTTTCCAAGAAAGTTCTCATGATTTTGACAAGTTGGGCAGCGTGTGGAAACCAGCTGCAGGCGACACGTTAAATAAGCAAGGGTTCCTGTGTCCAGAGAAATCTTTTTGCATACTAGGCTACCTTGTTTCTTTTACAGCATATTCATTTCATTCAACCACGAGAAACTGCTGCCTTCTACATTTTTAGAAGTAATCTCATAAGGTTGTTCCTTATGCAGTCACTTAAAAAAAAATAGAAGGTAATTGGAACTATTTGCACATTTCCCATTCACTAAGCTGGCCAACTCTGGTTGCTGCCTTGCCTCTGAACAGCACTTGGGCACTTTGTGCTATCAATAAAACACTTAAATAGGCTCTCATTTTCTGTATTTGTTATTTCATAGGCATCTATACACCTTTGGTTGACAGTTGGTAATGTCACCACACACCCAATCCCGCTCCAGCCTATGGAGGTTTCCAAGGTAACAAAGCCACAGTCAGGGAAGGGAGAAAACTGAAAACAAAGCAAAAAACCCTGCAGCATTTCTATTTACTCAATAGTTTAAAAAACACTAAAAAGTAATCCTCTAGTATAAGCTGTCTGTATTGTCATGCAAAACAGGTTTATCTTGCTACTGTTTGATTTTCATCAGGGCAGAGAGGGATGTGGGATGGAAATTTGGAGATTTCCTTGCTCGTAAGGGTGGTTCAGAGGAGACCTTCGAAGATACTTTTTGGAATAGTCAGTTCCTGCCTGTCCTGCAGGAAACACAAAGAAGACACACTGTATTGACACTAACAAGTAGGTTATTCTTTCCAGCATCATTGCTAATGAGGGTGAAGTACAGCTATATATGTTTCATGAAAGTTGCTTCTGAAAGGCACTGGCCTTATTTACACCAAATCAGTGTTCTCTTTCACTTGATACCATGGACAGATTACCAGCAGGGGGTATTGTTTTAAATTCCCTCTTCCTGTTCCTAGCAAGTCCAAGTTTCAAATGCCAGCAGCCCATCTAAAAGTGTTGCCAGTATTTCTCCTCTTCATTATGTTGACTTCTGACAATCTTGAAAGAACTTGGCTTAGGTACAGAAATTATATTAGTCTTGTGGTGAGTGTTTTTCTGCTAGTGATGGACAGAAATCAAGGGCCTGCATCAGTATTATTATACCTAGCAAGTCCTGTGTCAGTCTTCTGGATGCAGCTTCTCAGTTTTCTTCTTAGAGCTTTTAGTTGTCTTGTTTCTATATGTCTGGGGGGACATCAGGAAGACCATTAAGGAGCAACTAGAAGTTTGTGGTGGGTTTTTTTTTCTTTTCATTATGCTTGTGGTGCCTCAGTTCAGCTGTGATCCATCTTTACAGCAGGGGCTTGTCTCTCTGGGGAGTGTCTGAGCCAGTAATAGTAATGGTGGACTGGGGAAGGGGTGATCCGTAAGCTGCTCAGGATGCAGAGACTTTTCTTCTGGATGTCTACATCACCCCTCATCTTCCCAGGCACTTTTAACCTTAATATTAGACGACGGAGCTGCAGCAGAATGTTTGGAGATGTAGGCTGGTACAAAGTGTAACAACTTGTTTCTTGATAAGAATGGAGGAAACCGGGGTTTGGGGATCTTTGATCTGCAGGTAAAGTTGATTGTGTCTGCAACTGAGGACCAGCCTGCCTGAGCTATCACTGCTTGCTGCCATGCCCTGCCATGCTGCCACATCTGTAGTCAGCACTGTTGTTGGAGCCCCTGACAAAAATAGACTGGGCAGTGCTGGCAGGATGTTCCCTGCACTGATGCCAAGACTCTGGAGCTGTTCCCTGCACCCACTGGCTGTGAAGTGGTCCAAATCTGGGGATATTCCAGACATGCCGCAGGAACCACCTATTCAGGAAGGTCAGTGGAGAGAGTTGGGTGCTGGCTTCCCAAGGCTGACAGCTGGTGCAAAGGAGTGTTTTTCTGGGAGATGGACTTGTCAAGTTCCTTCAGGAATAAGTATTAAATACTGGTAGGGTTTTGTTGTAATAGTAATTACATGTCAAGGCACCTGAGGCTTTGTAGTCTTCAAATAATCAAACAGTACATCATTCCGAAAGAGCCAAAGCATGGGTAAAAGTGGAAGGGCAATTTTGCAAAGCTGTAAAGAGCTGCTTTACTCAGACTTTCGGAAAACTGGGAAAAATTTCTCAGCTCTGTCCATCACCCTCTGTGCTGCAAAATGGGCACAAAATAGTATTGAAGCAGCTATCTAAGCAAAGAAGTGGGATGATGGATGCGGTGCCCTTTCCAAATGATGGTTTGCGAGGCATTTGAGGATTGTTCTTCAGAGACCATTAAAAAGGAGCTTTAGAGAAGGAGAGACTAGTTGTGTGGCAGGCAGGATCAAGAAGGATGTGTGTTTGCTGTGAGGTGTCATAGATCAGAACCATACCAACCTTTTGAAACTGATTGCAGCAACTAACTGTTACGAGCTGCACTTACCTGCCTCTCTCTTGCAAGTCTTAGGCAGCTGCTACTTTGATATTTAATTGCCTTTAGAATTGGCTATGTGTATTATTGAGGGGGGAATGAAAGCCTTTGCATGCTCAAACCAGCGATTCTGAGAGAAGGCATGAGATACAGAAATGACTGGGTAAATGCTTGTGTGCTGTATGGGATGGGGCTGTTACTGGTGGGAGCAGTAGTGGGAACAGAAGGAAAATGTGCACTTAGATACTGTGGCTTTGCTGTGATCTGTGCATTCGGAGATGTACGAGCCCTCTGTGATTCCTCCAGCTGTATCACAGCAGCAGTACTTCAGAGGAGGGACAGACGCATAAAGCTTAGCTGGTTACATTTCACTAGAGCTCTCACTCAATATTGATATAAGCTTTAAAGCTATGCAACTTTATGCATCAGTGTTTCAGGGGTAGATCCACTCTGAACGCAGGGCTGTTCCCGAGCCTTCCCAGGAAAGCCACCCCTCCTTGTCTGGCTGTTGTCTTCCAGATTTTGCATTCTCTTTCTTCTGTTGCTGCTGGTTGTGCATCTTGTACCACCAATAACCAGTCTAAACATACAGATAGATGTTTGCCTGAATAAAACCCTGTGATTTTGCCTAATTCCCTTTCAGTGATAGAAGTTATTTTCAATACTTAACGGGGCTTGCAAGCCCAATCCAGAGCACTATGCAGGTAGGCTGGTTTGACCACCACAGACAGCAGCACGTCTGGCTAACTTCAGCGTGTTTGTAGGGATGTCCTTGCATCAGGAGAGATACTCTCAATTGTAATTGCAGTCTTGTTGATTATGTGATTGAAAGCTGTTGGTTTCTCTATGGCGTCTCTACACTTCCCTGCATCTTCTGTCAAAATAGCTCATGCTGCAGCCTTCTGCAGTGAATTAGGAGGGATTTCTCTGCATCTCTTATCACCAGTGTTTGTCAGGGGACTCTCCCTCTAGCAGCAAAGCCTGGCTAAACCAGAGCACAGTGCTTTTCTACAGGCCAGCATGTATTATACTTGGACTATAAACCCTCCTACCCTAAAATCACAGCTTTTGTCAGCTAGTGATATTAAACTTGTCTCTAATTTCTTCTAAAGTGGAACAGGCTAAATCCTAGATGCTAATGGCTGATTTATGGGTTTTTTTCCCTGATGCTCCAGGCCACTGACTCAGATTATGAAGATGAGTTGCCAAAGCACTCCTTTGTGAACCATTATATGAGTGACCCCACGTACTACAACTCATGGAAGCGGCAGCAGAAAGGTGTGAAGCACCCAGCATCCTACAGATACGAGGAGTGCGCCGCCAGCGAGACAGAACCCTATTTCCAGACTGTCATCACAACACAGAGCTCAGGAGGGGTGTACACCCCAACGGGACAGCCCGCGCCCGGCTCCCGGACTCCAGTGACAGGGTTCTCCTCCTTTGTTTGAGACGGGAATGGAGGATGGAGCCGAACCGCCGGCGGCACTCGGGGGGACCCAGCCCAGTAACTGTGTGTGCGGTGAACTGTGGGTAACTTCTCTATCAGGGTAGAAATGGATGGGAACATGGATGAGGCTGGGGTTTGGGTATTTTTCCTGAAGACAATCAACTCTAAAAACATGGAGCTGAACGAGCTGAACCTTTGTTTAAAAGAGGAAAAAAAAGGAATTCTGAAAAGTGATGATTTTAACCACTTGTGAATAGTAGGGGTTTTTTAACTGCTTTTTGTAACACTGCTTCAGGAAGCAGCTCCCACACCCTTCTCTTCCCTCTTTCTTTCTCTCCCTTCCTTCTGTCCTGCCATTCCCAGACAAGGAGGTGAATTCCCTAGATGCAATGAGTGACTTTGTGATGTGATTTGAAAAGAAAACATAAAACCTCCCAGGCTCCTTTTCCTTTTCTTTTTCTCTACTTTTTAAATTTCTTTTTAATTTTTCTTTGTCATCAAAGCCAAGTAGAAAACCATAGATAAGGGACAAATTCTTACATGAAAAGCAGACACCTCCTCTCTCCTCATCGCTGCTCCCCGCATTAGGAGCACTGGCTGATCAACTTAGGCTCAGATGCGTCACTGTGTGCTCTAGGCTCACTGCCAGTGTATTTATACTGAATTACTGACCTGCTTTTCTTTCTTGTTCAAATGGGACCTGCTGCATTCTTTAAATATCCACCTCCGGGGCCTTTGGAAGAGGAGATGGCTCAAAAGAGCACTGTAGGCAGTGGCAGGTGAAGGAAGTGGGAAGAATTCAGATGCAAGGTCACTTTATTTTTGGTGTGGCTCTGATCCTCCCTCCTGGACTGCATGTGCCATTGGAATTGGTCACTTTTAAGAAGTCAGTGGACACAACCCAGGAAGCCAGAGGAATCTCTCAATTAAGATTGCACTGACAAGCTAGAGAGTCTACTCACTGATGAGGTTTCTGATCATCAAAGTTATCCTGCCCTATCAATAGAAGTTGAACATCCTTTCTTGCCCAGACTCTGCAATGCTGCTTACTGGTGTGTAAACCAGTACACAGTAGCTGGGTTTGTTTGATTTATTTTAGTGTGCAAAGATACATCACACAGACTGGGTGAGTTTTGGTGTCCACAGGTGCCTTTTATTGATTCTTCAGCTTTGTATCTGGGAGAAGTGTCTCCAAATACAGCTACCCAGGTTCTGCAAGCGTTAGGGTCATGAATTACCTTGTACACGTCTACAGTCTGCTTTGTGCCCTTGAAGCTATAGCCTTTGGAAAGAAGAGAGGATTTTTAGTTTGTTTTCCATCCTTTTGTGTAAGTCACTTTTTGTTTTCTTCTTTTCTATCCTTTTCCTGAGTCTGTCAGGTTTTCAGCAAGTTGTTTACTTGCAAGCAAGTTGTCAGGAGTTCAAAGAATCCAAGTCCAGCCCTTGGACCTAGCGAGAGCCCTAGATCACCAGCCTTTTAACCACAAGAGTTTGAAAGGTGAATTTGGAAGTAGGCAAGTCCTTACTACTCCAGCATCTGGCATTTCCTCCCAGATAGATGTGGGTCAGCCAGGACAATTGGTATCCTGCTGCTTCCTGACATCCCATCAGGGCACGTGTGGGCACTGCTGCTATTGCAAATTGTCCCTGGCCTCTCTGGAGGAATGTGGGACAGCTGTGGCACTGGGTGCTGGTGTCTTCAAGGCAGGTTGTTGAAACCAACCTGGTGTTGATTATTACAGTGCTGCCTGTTCCTGCCCTCAGGGACTGGTTAGAAGTAGCCTGGTGGCATCTCACCTGAACACTTGAGGTCCAAGGGCAAGCTCAGCCTTGCTGTCACCTTTCAGTGCCTCTTGGACAGGGCAGACAATCTCAGAACTGCTTTTCCTCTTTGGCGCTGCCTCTGAGCACTGCTGCTCTTGGTGCATACAGATTCTGTATAGCTTTGGCACTGGATTGCTGTTCCTCTCCAAAGGCTCCAGAAAGAAAAAGTTCAAAACCAAAAACTCCAGTGGGTGTGTTTAAGGGCTTTTGAGTTTGGGATAATGATCCCCACGCAGCTTCTTAGATGGCAAGGGATATACAAAGACATGGGCTTGAGCCAAAACCCTGTGAGCCATCCCCCTCTCTGCACCTGGGTAGGATGTGTGTGGGATGGAGAAGGGGCTCTAAAGAGGATGACTTTGAGCTTACTGTGAAGAGGAATGCAAAGCAAACAAACCCCCCACTGCCTTCTGTGCACTTTGACTGTTCTCTTAAGCCATATGGACTTTGCTTTAATTATTGAGCTGCCGAAATTTGTTTGCAGTCTGAGTTTTTTGTTTCTTAGAGAAAATCATCTACACGACTGATTTGTTTTCTTTCTCTTTTGTTATTTTCTGCATCAGATTATGTATTTCAAACACCTTGTTTTATATACATGTGACATAGCAATGTAATTGCTGTTGGAATTTAAGTGGTGCTTATCCAACGGGTATGAGAGGTAGTGCTACAGCTGGAGCTCTTCAAGGGCCACTAAGGGCTTAGGCATATAGATTAGTAGGAAGTAGATGGAACACTGAAAAGTTTGTTCCAAAGAAAAGCATTGTGTGAGTAGCTCTGTATCTCCTGAATATTGCCAGACCTGTATCAGTGTAAGGTGCAGTTACTCCCTGGGGCTGATCTGATACCTCATTGAGCAAAAAAGCAAGGAAGCAATGGGGAATAAAGGAAATGGACTTTGTGGCCACTGCTCTACTGAATGATAGCGTGGGGAGCAGCACGATTTATACAAAGCAAGGAGAAGAATACTATTCCTTTTTTTCTTAGAACCATCTGCCGCTCAAAAGCCTGAGCTTGCTGAGTTGGCTGTATGGTCCTTTTCTTCTGGCTGCTGCCAAAATAATAGGTTAGGTGTGATTCCTTTAGGACCTGTTGATCCTAACAAAAGTATTTCTGTTCCAATGCAGTCCACAGTGGGTTTATGTTACTTAAGCAATTGCAGAGCATGGAAGTGCATTGCCCTGCTCATCCCTAAGATGAGCATAGGATGTGTGTTCTGCTGCCCAGGATCCTGTATAGCTACATGCATGATGCCTGTACCTTCTTGTTAATGTGCTGTACTTAGGAATTATGATTAATGGGTAGATTTTATTTACCTCAGATATCAGGTAAATTGTTCTATCTGGAAGGAAGCACTCCATCAGTTAGCAAGAAAGCTCTATTTCATAGCTGTAATCTTTGGGAGTCACAGCCTTGAAATATGCCTTTTAAATATTAGTTGTCGTGTTACAATAACTTCACCCATCAGATCCACTTCTGTTCCTGTCTTCTTGTTTAGAACAGTCTTGAAAAATGAAGGCTTATATTTAAAACACCTTCTTAGGTTATTTTGTTGGTATTCATTTGCTTATTTACTTTGCCATGATTCTTGGTGTCTCTTGGCGGTGGGTTTAATAGGAGCTCATTTTTCATGCAACAGCCATGGAAATATCCAATTTCCTGCAGGAAAAATGTGCCCAAGTGTCCACCCCCTTCCCAGGGCTGAGATGGCACCAGCCACCACCATCAGTGATGGTCCCATCACTCCCAACAGCACCAAACCTCAGGTTGTACCTATCATAACTCGTGCAAAAGAGCATGTAAGTGAAGGAGCTGTACTGTTCCAACCCACTCTAAGTGGAGCATTTTTATCCCTCAAAAGTCAGTATGACACATACTCCTCGCTATAGCCCACACCTTTGGGTGGAATATTTTCCATTCCCATCTGTAATCCTCCAATTTTGGTTCACAACCGGTGCTGCTCGGGTGCAAGTGGCAGCGGTGAGCAGGGACAGGAGAGGGCACTGTTTTACTTTCATCATTGAAAGTCTCTTTTTCCCCACCCCGGGAATCACCTCTGTGAAACCCCTTCGTGGGGAAGGCATGGAGAAGGGAGAGCCCAGAGCAAAGGGTTTCATCAGTGTTTGCTAAAGGAATCATATCACTACCAGTGATCCCACTTTTGGAAGCAGTTGGCATTACTGAAGAGAAGGGAAAAAACCATACAGAAAAAGAAACTAATCCATTACCCAGAAGGATTTTTTTTCCCCTCTTCATTTTGAGCATTAAAGCCAGTGATGCTTTCAGATGGGCCAAGATCTCATTTTTCGTGTTTATACCCAGGTCTCTGCCAGAAGCTGCTGCAGCAATTGTTTAGAATAAATGTCCAAGTCTGTCTTGACCCAGGGATACATTTATTATCCTTGTCATTTCTTCCCTCAAGAAATCCATTGGGTCATCCAAAGATTGTCCAGTCTGCTCTCCAAAAAAGGAGGAGAGATGGCTGTTTACAGAGCACTGGTGTCTTCTCCCACTTGCTGTTTTCAGATCAAGCAGGGCAACTTGTTTCTGAAAAATCCTTTTAGAAAAGGAATTTAATGGGATATGTCAAAAACTAAAACCCCAAAACATCCCACAAGAAAGATAACCCTTAGCAGGGCCACTGGAAATCTTGAAGTCCTAGAAACCTGTGACATTTAAGACTGAATATGATCCCTAGACCTCCTATGTTTAGTGATCTCCTTTGTCAATAGCAGCCGGAAGGGCACGTGCAATGTGGGGTTTTATTTGGAGCGGAAAAGCCAACACAGAGCAGTTGCTGGATCAGCAGGTTGTACTGCAAACAGCTTCATTCAACCTAGAGTTCCTGTTAGTTCAACTGCATTTCTTAGGTTGTTTTTATAGGGTTTTGCTGGCACGTTTGGAGTCCATACGTCATCATGACAATACTACAGGTCACATGGGGAGAGGTATGTTGCTGCGGTGTTTACACAAAGCCACATGCATGACCATGTGGTTGTACAGTAACCATTAAAACCTCCTTATGGAAAACCACCCTCGAATTAGGAGCACGTTCACCCCAAGACTGAACATGTTGGGCTGGGCATTGGCATTAAATGGCTCCACCTGACAATCCTTTCAGTTCTTTGTACTTCTGTATCCCTTTTCTTCTCCCTGATATCTCCACCCCTAGCCCTCTCAGATAAAGTTGGCTTTGTACTTTGTGAAGGTGTAAAGTTTGCTGCTCCTGGTAGAAGAGAGCCACAACTGATAAGCACACACATAACGCATTGGACAGGTGAGATCTGTTTGAACAAGGAGTGAGATACCACTGGGACTTGAGATTTAGGCTCTGACTCAGAATTCTATCTTCTCAAAGCTGCCACTTCCCCATTTTAAATGGCCTTGGAGTCTCATGACTTGGCAGAAAATTCATTGTTTTGATGCTGTTTGATCACTGTGCACTTTCTTGGGGCTTGAATCGCTGGACATAGAGACTGGAATGGGGTTACAGAGCTTTATATCGGAGTGTTTTCCCATTTACGTCCTATTCTGTAGATCTGGGAATGACACCTTTCTGCTACCATGTGGTGGCATTCTGCAGGAGGGGCAGCCAGGAAGTGCCACCAGTGCTTCCCCTTTGATGTCGTTGTGCTCCTGGGAAGTGCTGGGACCTGTCACAGTGTGGTGGGAGCTCTTGGGTAGCAGAAAGGGGCAAGGACACCGTGTTGTGGTGAGTTTGTAGCTGGTCACTTTGCCACTCTTGGGATGGAGTCCGTCCTCTGATTTGGTATCTGCTGTCAGTTTAGGGGTAGGACCACCTTACACAGCTGTGTTTGAGTTACCCTTCAGTGTACTACAGTTATCGGATCGTTGCTTTTAATTCAGTGTCTCCTTGGGGATTTGCCCTGGATTTTTGTTCCACACCTCTTGTTAGCCTCACCTTCACCACTCCACAATTTTATATGAGAAAGTTACTTCTTCTTTTGCAAACTTGCTTCTAATTAAAAGAACCCTTTTGGAAACATGTGTGTCCTTGGTACATTTATTTTGGGGGAAAATATTTCCCAGCCTCTTCTGGTATTTTTGTCTTGAAGAAGCTTCTGGGTGCCTTGCCAGCATGCTGATGAGTTAACAGCTCAGGACAGTGAAAACGTAACATGCACTGAAATTCCTCACTGTTAGTTCTGGACTGTAAAATCTTACAACCCCTGCTGCTTTGCAGCTAAACCGACTCTAATAGTTTCCACCCTAAATTTGATCAGCCTTAAATATTTTGTTATTTTGCAGTGAGAAGCTGCTCTAGATCCTGAATACAGGAGAGTCAAAACCCATTCAGAAGTGCAAACCCATGGGACCACCATTCTGTACACCTTCATCCCCTCACAAATAATATTTGTCCTCCCCTGCAGAGTTGTAGCAGCCATTGATCAATTCCCGTAAAGGTGCTGATGTTGGGGAGACAGGACCAGATCCCAACTGGTAGAAATCAGGGCAGCTCTGTTATTCCGGGTTGGTTAATGGGGCTTTTCACCAGCTGAGCATCTGACCTAGGGAAGTAAACTAAACCCAGTCAGGTTGGCTGCAGCTCTGGTGGGAGAAATGAGGGGGAGAAATCAATGTTTTCCAAATGGGAGAGTTGCGGGGGGGAGGGAGGAAAAAGTCAAACTGTTAAGGAAAGAACTCATATTCTGCTCCTGAAAGGGATATTATAAATAATGCAGTGTTGAATAAATACAGGCAGTCCTCTGCGGCTGGTAGCTTGTAATAAGCCAGAGGTATCAACATACCCATTTTGAAGATGAAAATCCTCACACCACAGCATTTTGTGAATGAGACATTATCCTGCAACACTGCCAGAAGATGCAGAAGTGCTTTTTTGAAGTCATCCTGTTCCAAAGTTCATCATCCTTCCACTTCCAGCACTTACTCTTCTCAGGACGTGTTTCCTCCACACATGTTATTGTGGTTAGGATTGGAGCATCGACATAAAACGCGGGAGTGGATGGGAAATCTGCCATGGCATTTGTAGTCTAAACAATACCAGAAAAAACACAGAGATTGGCTTCCCGCCCTGCCCTGAACAGCACAAGCAATGGCTTGACTGAACCAAGTAATCTGGGCTTTCATTACTGATCCTTTTCCTCCTATTTGTCTCATTTATTTCTTCTTCCCTCTGCATTTTTGCTCCAGGGTTAGTTATTTTTCTTTTTGCTCCTTTCTTTTTAAGCCTGCCTCTTGTTGGTTTTTCTCTCTCCTACTCTTGCCTCACCAATTACTTTCATTTGAAACCTGCATTTCCCACAAAATCAAAAAGAACTTTAGCTGAACACGTGTTTCTGTTGGGGTTTTGTTCACTTCCACTGTGCCCCAACAACAGGAGTCCTTTTGCTGTCTTGTTTCCTTGGAAATGCAGGGCATGTCCCTCTAAGCCAAGGCGATGTGGCCACTGGTAGACACCTTCATTAAGTAGGCAAATGGCATGTTCGTTACTGGTTGTAAATGAGTTAGGATAATCCTAAATCAGAAGAGCCTGATGTGTGAAGTCATTCGGTGAGGTTTCACAAGGCAAATTTCTCAGCAGCGCTGAAACCGGTGAAGTCATTTGCACAATCCAAGAATCTGCACCTACCTATGGAGGAATGAGCAAACCAAAAACTACTGATGCATTACAGTGACAGTAACACCTCAGAGGAAGAAGCAACCAACACCCACGATGTCATTCAAAGGTACTTTCCTGCATTGTGCAATTTCCAGGGCATTCAGTGCACCACGTGTGCTGATCTCGTTGGGACATGCACCCTAGAAAAGCAACAGCGCACACAGGGGTGAAGCCATGGGCTTGTTCTGCACCCTGACCCTTGATAATCTGGGCTCATGCGAACGCTTGCACTATATGCGCTGAACAGATGGTGCAGATAAGGCTAAAAGGCAAGTCTGGAAAACAACACGTGTAATACAGTCTGGGGCCTCATGCCAAGAGTGATAAAATGCCTTACAAACTGAGGTAACCTCACCGCAGGCCTGTTGAATTGTGAAGGATTAATATCCCTCCTTTGGTAGAAGGAAATCGAGGCACAGGCCAGCTTTGCCTGTGGGACCAAGTCACAGTTTGTGTGACTGGTTGTGCCCAAGTGGCCTCAATTGCAAATGTCCTCAGTGCAGGGCAAAAGAAACACATCTTTCTTACACAACAGAGGGATGAATTATTTTTGGGTCTCTCTAAATTGTCTGTTTTCCAGCACTATCATTCTTACCCTACCAAGGGAACATGACTGACCTAATTAGAATCTGAATTCCAACAGTACAAGACCCAACTTGTAAACACAAACTTTTTTATATATAATTTTGTTATTTTTTATACAGGTACAAGTATATCTGATGGTTATAAACACCCCAGAGGTGAGAGGCAGGGGAGGAGCAGGGCAGTTGGAGTCATTGGAGAAGCTAAACTGTGGAGAATTTGGGATGAAGCAGGGCAAATTTCTGGATTGATTTATAAGATCGTGACTTAATCTGCTGGCAGACTGTATCCTCTGGGATTAAACCTCATGTAACCTGATGGAAATTAGGAAGTGTTTTACTCCCTGCTATAGAAAGGACTGGCAGAAGTAGGATTCAGCATTTCAATCTTCCATCCAGCAAAAACCATCCAGGGTGATTGATGAAAACACTTTTATTGATCCATACCTGCCTCTAGACCACAGAAGAAATTAAAGGGCAAGAAAAAGATGCTCATTTTCAATGAAGCCCGTTTCATGAAGCAAGTAAGGCTTAATCCCACCAGCCCCATGCCTGGCTTTAGTTCCTATAGAAAAATCCTCCTGGTGGCTGGAGTGAAAAAAAATCACCAGGAAGTGGATTGAAAAATCCTCCTGGTGAGGTTAAGTGAGAAGCTTCCAGCCATACCTGCTTGGATTCTTGGGATGGCCTGTGCCTGAACATACTTGGGATAGTTTTCATCCAGCACCTTCTGATGGGGTATCCACAAAGCTGAATGAATCCCTGCCCTTAGTCCATGCACAGAAAAATCAACCAGAGCCCAGGCACTGGAGACAGAGGCCATGGACCAAACTCTGCCTCTGAGCAGTGGTGCTGCTCTGAGTGCTGGGTCTGGCTGAGCAGAGATCCTGGCTCTAAGATGGGTTATACCCACTGGGCTGGCTTTAACATGTGTCCCTGTGAGATAGGGTGGGCTTGGAGGTAAGTGGATATGGTGGAAAGGGCTGTATGTCATGTGTTTAAAGCTGATGTCTTCAGGGCTGCATCATGACTTTTGTTTTACTCTGGCTTGACTTCTGATTTGGAAGTGGCTCGGCAGAAATTGAGGTCATTGCAAATGTGTCAGTGCCACTTCACTTTCTGTAATGCACTGGCTGCTTTACAAGTGAGCCCGAGCTACCAGCTGAGAGGCCTGAAAAGACAGAGAAGTTCTTCTCTGGTACGATGTGAGGCAGGCAAAGGAGCCTCTGTCCTTGGAGAAGCTGGAGAGCACACACAGCACTGCCCCCTCCGTATTTATGTGATTGGTTTTAAGCTGTAACACTGACTGAGGTTATCATTTTCCATCCTTGCTTGGAAATTATAGAGGAGTGAAAGGGAGATGGGTTTCAGCTGTTGACGCTTCAGGAGCATTCAGCAGCTTTGCTGGATGAAAGGAGCAACGTGGTGTTTTTGCTCTGCAGAGGTCTCAGAAATAGCCAGCCATGAAGCACTGTGTGGTTTCGGGCTCGGTGAGAGGGCAGGCAGAAACCAGTGCCAGACCCCGTCATCCCCGGCTGCTGGAGCTCTTCAAGGAAGTCGTACATCTGGTGCTTTCCCATTTAGTCCTTTCAAGAGGCTCATTGAGAGCAAGGTTTGTAAGGAAGAGCCAGAAATAAACAGCTCATTATCCCATTTGTGGGACAAGAGGAATATGAGAAGAGAATTGTTAAAGATGGGACAATCGGGGAATAAAAGCCCGGTTTTTAACAAGGCTGACATTTTGCTATGTCTATTAGAAGGCTGTCGTATGTTACAACGTGAGTTTTTCCACACTGTGTGGAGGGAAGGAATATCTTTGGGTCTGCAATACAGCAGCTAAAGAAGCCTGAGATGCAGCAGAGCATGTGTCTCCTGAGAGTGGTGGTCTTCTACTCAGTGGTCCATGCAAGACTCCTCTCCCCTTGGCCTCATTGACTCCCTCCTACCAGGCAGTGGTAAAATCACCTCTCCTTTGTGGAGAACTCTGTAGTTTAAGTTTTTGTACCTCTGTCTCTCTGGGAGTTTTTACAAACAGAAAGGGGTTTCCTTTGAAGTTCTGCAAGAGGTTTAACATCATCTTCTATTCCCCATCAATTCAGAGGTTGTTTCCCCAGTTGCTCTAAGATGTATTGTCTCATTTTCACAGTTACGACCCTACCAGTGACTATGGCCAGATACCACAGCTCAACTCCCCTTCTGTTTGTGTTAATCATGGTGACCATCAGCTTTTGAATCCCCACACATCTCCCTTGCTTGGCCACCCGTCCCCTCTTGGTGCAGAGGAGTGCAGGGTGCTGGCCACAGCAGAAGGGCGCTGATGACAGTAACACAAACTCAGGGCAAGTGTCCAACACATGAAAGCCAAGCTCCCTGCCACCGCTGCGATAAGGACTGGTCGATATCATGTGAGTTAATATTGAACCCGGATTGTTGCCAGGGTGTTGTGACAGGAGCAAACACACCAAGAGTCACTGCAGTGCAATGGACCATGTGGTGGCCAGTGGCTGAGTGTGGGAGGCATGTGGGGCCATGGCTATGGCGGTATCCAGGACCACTATAGGAGACATTTATATGGGGGGACGCAGGGGTCACACTAAGTCACTCCTGTCTCCATGGTGTAAGAATAGTCTTTTTATGCACTGTGAATATCACCAGGGCTCCCGCAAGCCTCTGTAGAGTCCTTGGGTTTTCTTATTAACGCAGAAAGCAATGGCACCATGTTGTGTCAGTAAGAAGGGAGATGTCAAAGGGGCTGAGGCCATGTCTGGTCATGACCTGGAAGAGGAGGTTCCTTTTGGACCACTCTGGACCCTCCACAGATACAGATCATTAACCCTGGAAACATCGGGGGCCTATAAACCATCTCTGTGCCTGTAGCCCAGCACACTGAAGAGGCCATTGATGTGACTGTTACCAATGGGGTCTAACAGCCCTCTCGGAGACAATTCCTATTAAAGTTATTATCTGAAATGGGAGAAGGGGAAAAAAGTAACAATTTTGTGAAACAGGTGAAATTAGGAGAAGCACTGATACCAACCCAGTCTGCTGCTGCTGCTGTGATTTTTCACTTGTTTTAGCACATCTGCTGCACAAGGGCAGTGGGGAGCATTCATCAGTCCACCTTTCAGTACTATGAGATGTTTTTCCTGCCTTGGGCAGACAAGAGCTGTGTAGCTCAAACTTGGGCAATCTTCTCTCTTAGTCTTAGAAAATGCAGCCTCACCTGCAGCACTGTTGCGTGGTTTGCTTGCCCACAATGCTAAAACTGTTTAAATGTTGCCAGGAAACATGATCTGGAGAGCCTTGCCCTCTGCTTTATTCCTCCTGGGTGCCATTTCAGTGATACACGCATTAAAAAAAATCGCTTCTGTAAGTATATGCTCTACCATAGCATTTGGTCCAAAGGGCTGTGAAAGAGTAAAAGCATCACTTTAATACAGTCAATTTGTATAAAAGTATGTGACAGTGAGTGTTCAGGATCACCCCACCTGCAGCTCTGAGTCGTGGTAGCAATTTTGGGTGAGAGGTGGACTATTTATCAACTATGATTTGCTGAAATCTGTGGAGCTAGGGAGACAACGGCGCTCTCGTGTTTCTTCAAGGCTGAGCGTGCCAAAGGCAGGAGAGCAAAGCCTGGTGCAGGGGACTGTGAAGTGTATGTGGGGTCCTTGGCTACATGTCACCTGCCCTCGTCCATGAGGGTCTGCTGGTGGGCTCAGGGGACACAGGGAAGGGGACCGCACTGGACTGCATGGAGGAGGAGACTTGTGGCCCTTCCCAGTGTGATGAGGACAAAGGAGACCATGTCCTGACCCATCCCCGCAGCTGCCCACCAGCATAGTCTGCCCATATGTGTAAGCATTTATCCTGTTCTCTGGTAGAAAGCAGCTGGTCCCATGTGTGTCTGCGGGAGGATACTGAGCTGCCTACAGTCAAACAACAGAAATCATGTTGTGCAACCCCACATCTGAGAGCAAACAGAGTTTGGGGCAAAAGGGAAATGGGAACCCATTGCTCAGCACCATGGCTGGGAAGTGTTGACACTGGCTGACCTCCTTGTGAGCCCCATGCCCTTGCCCTGGTGGCTTCTTGGGGCTTGAGCTACAGGCAGATAAGTCAGCAAAGGCACTAACTAATCCATGCAATGGGACACTGGCAGAACTCCCATTGGCTCAGGTGTGAGCACAGGTTGTGTCGCCACAGGACCATATCCTTTCCCCACCGAGTCTGCGGTCCAGAGGGTTCTGCCTAAGGATAAAAGACCCCTTTCAACCTAGGTAAGTGTTTCCCAGCAGATCTTTCTCCTCCAGCCCATTATCTCCTGGACCCTAAATAGGAGGTGCAGGAGGAAAAGATAAATGGGGATGGGAAGGGGAAGCACAAGGTAAAGTACATCTGCACAGCCAGAAGCCCCCAGGAGCTAGGTAGAGGGGACAGTAGCAGTTCCTTGGCCCTCCCAATTATACCCCTCAATAAAGGGATGAAGCCAGCAAATGCAAGACTGCACAGGATAAGGAAGAGCAGGTCTGGTTCACCACACTGCTGCTGTAGGAACAGCTGGGGGCTCCCCTGCAGCCCCCTGCGAAGCTCATAGCTGTTGGGCAAGAAGCAGGAGAAAGGAGTTAAGGCGTTGACACCCTTTGCTAACTTTTCCTCTTGTAAAATCTCTCAGCAGTTTCGCAAGACATTTGGATCTGGGCATCTTATGGGCACTCCAATCCAGGGAGAAACCTGCTCAAGCGTTAAAGTTTGAGCAAACAAGCAAACAAGACAGCTCCTCCTCCTCTGTCATGTGAGTGTGGCTGTGGCTAAACGCCACGCTTCACGGGAAATGAGCGCTTTTAGGGCAGACGGGGACACAGGATGGACCTCCTGCCAAACTTGACTGTTGTCACTTGGCTGCTCCTTATCCTTTTCGTTAGCCTCCTGGTCCTGTAAGTAGAGCGGTGGTCCCTCAGTGTGACCAGGGAGGAGAACCCTGTGCGTGCAGCTGGGGAGGGGCTGGGGTCATCATCCTCCGGATGAAGTGCCCAAGTACATGCATTAGTGTCAAAAACTCATCCTTGGTCTTCCTGTGCTACCTTCAAGGCAGAGCCAAGAGCTGGTAAAGGGGGGCTTCGGGGCTCCAGGGCTCCTTGTGCCCTCCCCCTGCCAACTGGAAAGGAAGGAGGAAGATGAGCTGGGTGGGAGGGAAATAAAGAGGAACTTACTGATCTCTTTGCTTTTCTCAGCAGATTCAAAAGGAGAAGTAACTTCCGTGGTTTTAACCAATACAAGCCCTGGTTGGCAGCAAAGGGGACAGGCTGTCCTTGAGTTCTGCAAGCTGGGAGCAGGGCAGTGGGTGACATCTATGTCTGCCTGTGTGCTTGTGCCAGCCGAAGCCCTTGTTTTAATAGTTATGTTGGCAAAAGTGCCCTTTTGCTTATGTTGCTCAGGGGAGCTGTAGTGAGCTATACAGGCAAAAACTTAATTTTGCTGTTGTAATTTATGTCCCTCCTCGGCTGCTGTGCTGCTGTGGTCTGACCGCCTGAGCATCACAGTTGGTCTTTGTGGCGTATGGAAGTCACAGACTCAGAGCACCTTCATGCAGTGAATCACTTTATTGCCTATTGCTCTAGCTTTGATACCATTCTAGTAAAAGATATTTTTAGCTTCGCATCTCCCCCTTCTTTATTTATCTGCGGAAGGGCAAGGTTCGCATACAACTGTGTGACCATAACCTGATTCATACTTCGTTTGGTTGGTCATTGAACACAAGAAAAAAGACAAGGAAGACATAAGGCAATCATTAATACAGCAATTAGAGCTATAAAAATAAACCCTGCGATATTTTTGACCCACGGTCCAAAATTCCCAAGCCATGGAAATAGACCAAAAGCATCTCATTTTTGATTTAGCTGCAAGTCTTTGTTTAAATCTTTCAATTTTTGGGTACTCTTATGAATTGATTCTGAGTGGTCGCTTAGATTCATGTAACACATTCCATTAAAATCCTCGCACCCATGTTTAAATAACACAGACACAATCATGCTCTTGCTCAGCGTGTGTGCACCTGCTCAGTAGTTTTATCTATATAACATATAAAAGTGAATTGATATGTTTTAACACACTTACTTATGTACCAACATTAAAAATAATGTGGCTATTGAAAAACATTTTAAAATTCTATTTTCATAAACCATATTTAGCAGTATTTATTGTTAAAGGTTAGCTTTATATTTATCAATACATATAGTAGATTTTATCGATATAAATGCCGGCTTTAATCAAACACAGTGTGTTTGTTCTAACAGACACAAGCAGACACACAGATGCACATAGAGCTCTCTACGTAGCTGTAGATCTGTATCGGTTTAAATTGGGTAATTACACTGTCATAGCATACATTTAGCAGCATTTACTGTGACTTTTTTTTTTTTACACACACACTATATTTGCTATGATACACACCACACCCCATATCATCAGAATTTACTAATTGAATATGGCTTTAAAATATATATTTTTAAAGCTTTTATTGTTTTAAAGGGGGGGTTTATGATAAATGCTGTGTGTTATGCACACAATTTGTCATAATACATCCGTATGCCTGCACGCTCTGTGTATCTGGATGTCTGTATACTGTTGCATATATAGCTATAAATAATATAAATATATATTCATACAGCGTACTTAACAGGCTTTAATAATCTAGGTTTATATTCATGTGTCTATAATTACATATTTTACTGTTATAAAGGTCTGTGTTTAATATGCATTATGCACAGTGTATGTTTGTTACACCACACAGATGCATGTGCAAGTGCTCACACACGCGCACAAGTGTGCACAGCCCTTACTCTCACTGTGTCTATTCATATAGCAATTTAATAATTATATTTCCATATAGGATATGGAACAATCAATTTTAATAAGTTTTTAATTATTTTAACACAAAGGTGCATATAAAGATGCGGCGTAACTTCCACGCTGTTATGGCTGAGTTGTTGGGGTGAAAGAAAGAGAGCCTACCAAATGTGCAAGGCCCCCCAACTGCTCTACTGAGCTAGCCATTACGATTTAAAAAGTTCAAGATGAATGTGGCTTTCCATAATCTATCTTGTGGGGAGTCTTGATCTCGGTTCTCCCTCTTTTTTTTTAGTTAACATGTCTTTGAGGGAGCCTGCTGTGGCTGATAGACAACTGGTCACGCCACTGCTACCCCCGTGCCCCTTGCTTAAGAGCTTCCCGCCTGCAGTCCTGCCATGGGTCCTCCAGACCCCACCCTTGCTTCCCTGTAAATATCTGCAACTCAGCAGGAGGAGAAAATAAGTCTGGCTCCTTCTCCGGATCAACAAAACCAGAATCAGAGGGGTCCGTAGGGTCGTTAGGATTATCAGGGTTATCAGGGTCATCACCCGACTCAGCCGCTCCTGACAGAGGTGCTTGTGCCGCGAGGATCATCGTGATCAGTGGCGAGGACAACAAAGGAGATGCAGATGGGGAGACAGAAGGGGGGGCGGGGGGTGCAGCTGGTGATGAGGCTTCAGGAGATTTTACCCCCTCACGAGCATCTGTAGCTTCCTTAGACGTGACAGCATCAGAGGCAGCGCTGGTCTGTATCTGGCGAAGAGTGGCCAGGATCTGCCACCAGGGTGCCAAATGCTTCCCTGCTGTGGGGTCCCCGTTTGAAGCAGCATCATGCAGCCGTTTACCAACAATTTGCCAAGCGGGGATTTGGAAAGTGCCGCCAGCTGGAAAGTCAGGCACTTTATCACAGATCCATTCTAACAAAATCACAAGTTGCAGGCCCAATACAGGCCGATGCTGAGTTTCAAGCAGATGGCGCATTACTTCCAGACTGTGCTGCTGATCTCGGGATAACTTCCCTCGCATGGTTCCCGACCGCCCACCTGCTTAATGGTGATGAGTGCACAATATCAAAGTCTCCGTGGCTCCTGGTTCAGTCGGGCTACGCCACCAGTTTGGGCTGCTTGAGCCTCCTATTCATGTCCCTGTTCGGGCACCATTTGTGGCGTATTAAAGGCACAGACTCAGAGCATCTTCATGCAGTGAATCACTTTATTGCCTATTGCTCTAGCTTTTATACCATTCTAGCAAAATATTTTTATACAATTGCCTATTGTTCTACCTTTTACACCAAGCTAGTTTTAGCATATTATGTTTAGTTCCTAGTTTATGGTTTTGTTTTTTCCAACATTCTTTGTCGTTTCACAAACATTCCCAAAATAACCGGTTCCTTATCTTTCTGTTCTCCTACTCCTGTCCACCTGGGTTGCTCTGCTTAATCACACAGTGTACTTTGCTGCTTCTTTAACTCTTTCTTCTCCAGCCAAGCAGTTACTTCTCTTTGGCAATAATCAAATAGTTTCCATCCTCTCCCACAGGTCTTTGCAAAGACAAACACAAGGGCAGGTCTCAGTTTGAGAACTTCATCCCTCTGAGATCCCACTTCGGTCACCTGAGACGCTGTTGTCTGACCTGGGGATCTAAATGAGGCCCCTGAATAAATCTCTGAGGTGCCCCGGTACACCGTGTTTGCCTAGGCTAGGCTGTCAGCCTTTGTCTTCTGTCAAAATGTATCCCCAGTTGTCTTGTATCCCAAGTGATCCTACATCTATTGCAGAAAGAGTGTCCTCAGCTGCTGCTGGTCTGTAACTCCATCTTTCTCTGGGGGACAGAAACCAGTTATTAAAGCTGTTTATTGTGCTCAGGATGAAGAATATTCTCTTTTCACTGCATAAACACATCTCACGTGCTCTTTGCTTGGCAGCTATGGGATATGGCCCTTCCAGACCTTCAAGAAGCTGGACATTCCTGGGCCACGGCCTCTGCCATTTTTCGGAACTTTCCTGGAGTACCGGCATGTGAGTACCAGCAGCTGCTGCTCTGAAGCAGTCTTAGGTTCTTATTTGTAGCTGGTGCTGTTTTTCCCATCCTTTGGGCATCTCTTTCCTCTGCCCTTGATGCAGTCGGATGGAAATGATGCTTTCAGGTAGGAAGCAATTTGGACACACAGAGAACACGCAAATTCAGGTTGACCTGAATGAGGTGTGCTGTGTTTTTCATCTACTTTGTAATTTAAGCTAGTAGTTTCTCCCTGGATTTCTACCTGCTCCCCAGCAGCTGAAATTCTGCTGGAAAAAAAGAAAGAAAAACATTGGAGAGATGCTTAAAACTGCTAATTCCTGAGAACTGCATATGCTTTGTGTCAGCCCCATGAAGAGGCTGAATTAGCCCCAGCAATGCCCAATCCAGCCACTTGCTGTTGGGCCAGCCTGAGACTAAGCCAGGCAAATAGATTTCTAAATAAAACTCAAATATTACCGAGTTACCAAACCTTACCAAGTAACTAGGCAGTAGCTGGTCCCAGGTAGCTGGCTGCAAATGCACACCAAAATGTATTTGCTTCAATGAAAGGGGTGTTTAGGTTGTGTTTGCTGGGTTTGCAGCATGCAGGTGGTCTCTTACTAATGGTTTAATGCATGGTGAATGTTGTGTCCCGTAAGTTTTGTCCTTACATGTAGCATCAGTTAAAACCTTAATGGAAACAAAGCAAAGCTAAAAAAGCCACCACCACTCCAGGTCTGTAACTGCAGTAGAAGTTCTCATGAGAACAAGGCAGTAGTAGTTCTAACTTGTTGAGCTGAAGGTGAAAGGACGCCATGGTATCTAGTTCTGCCTGCTAACTGTTCCCACTGAAACTGTGTGCTCTGTTGTACCTTGTTTTCATTGCAATTTTAGCTCAGGATGGCTAGTGGAAGTTGAGGGTGCTTCCCCGCCTCTAGTGCAAATGTCCCCTATGTCTGTATGATGCTTAAGAGGTACCCCAACCTCTGCTGCTTACACTGGGGCTGTGGGATGCATATGGCACTGCCAGATGTGACCTCCTTTGATCACTCCTCGCTGGCAAACTGTTTCTCCTTTTTTCTTTTATAGGGAGTCATGGAGTTTGATCAGAAGTGCTTTGGAAAGTATGGCAAAATCTGGGGGTGAGTTTCCTTTTGCAGAACAAAACTGCCTGTTTGGGGTGCTCCGCGGCCCCAGAATAGAATAGAAAGAGGTACGTTGCTACCATGCCTCAGCACTGTAATCCTGCAACGACAACTTGAGGAAAATCCAGGTTCACCACAGGGGAAGTCTCCAGCCATCTCTCCAAGGCTTCTCTCCTGCTGGGATTTCAGTAGGGTGCAGGGCTGGGATGATGGTAGCCAGTTCAGGGAGTCATTTGTTTGCATAAGCTTTGAAAACACCCTCCACTGTTTGGTGTCACACTGAGCCTCACGCCTTTGAAGCTGCTTTCTGGCTGTCTTGAGCAGAAAGCAAGCTGCAGACTGCCGCGGTGGTTTTCATCTTCCTCCCTGCTTCTCCCAGAGCCAGGGCATGAGCTACCTTTCAACCTGCCTCCCTGCTCCCTGCACAGCGCTGGTTTTGTGCAGGGGCCTCTTATCCTGCTTCTGCTGAGAACCTCTCAAATCGAAGCAAAACTGTTGTGCAAAAAAAGATCCTGGGAGGCTTCATGAAATCCAGTGCATTCTTTCAAAAGATTAAATGTTCTCAAGCCTCTTGAAGGCAGCAGCTCCCCTCGGCTGTCACCCAAAGCTCCCTGCCCTTTAGCCCACACCATGGCTTTTAAGTTTTTCTGACTCCGTTGTTTGGAAAATGGAGGAGACAGATGAGTTTTTCCCCTCTTATTGCCTCCTAGGCCAGGCAGGGAAATCTCTTTACCCTGCACGTAGGCTCCTCGGTGTGGATTTATTGTCTCCAGCTACCAGTTGTGGAAACAGAGCTCACACAGCCCAGGTGCAGGGGATCAGTGTTATGGCAAAAGCTGTCTTTTATCTAAACCCACACTGCTTTGGCAACTCAGACGATTGCTAGAAGTGCTCATGCTGCCTGGGTTTGGCACATTCTTTCCCTTTCTCCTGTTTTACTACGTAATAAACCAGTTTCAGCATCATCCCTTTGGCTGTTTTGTCAGAGGAGGCTCAGCTGGCCCAAATGCTTTGGGCTGCAGCAGTTGATGTGCATGGCTTTGGCCACAGACAAAGCAGGCTGCTTATGCTCTAACTGACCGTGAGCAGTGGACTGACTGACTGTGTGTTTCTCTTGGCTTAGGATTTTTGATGGCAGGCAGCCTGTACTGGTCGTTGCGGACCCCATCCTCATCAAAAACATCCTGGTGAAAGAGTGCTACACCATTTTCACCAATCGCCGGGTAGGTATCTAGGCCCATGCTTTGCTCTCCAGCACAGAGTGCTTGCAGCGAGAAAGGAAGAGTTTCTTCCTGGTTTCTGTTCTCTGAGCCCTTCAGCAAGCGGCTGCTCTCTGTTGTGCCCCAGTTTATTGATGGTACCAACAACAAAACTCCGCTTGGAAGGTGTAGAGACTGCTCTGGTTGGGACACTGGGACATCAGCCTGGATATACCCTAGGGCTGATGTCCTTTATGACTCTTACACTTCTGTTTATGTTTGCTGGTTGAGGTAGAGCTGATGTGACTTCAGGGGCCAAATCAAAACTCTGTGGTGAGTCTTTTTGTTTGCATTTCTATGATGTGGAAGAGGGCTGAAAACCTTCATCCATCCCCCTGTGAAACCATGTCCCTTTTGCTGTAACATTCTCCCTGTGCAGAACTTTCGTTTGAATGGGATCCTGGAGTCAGCCATCACCGTGACTGAAGATGAGAAGTGGAAAAGGATTCGTACTGTGCTGTCTCCAACCTTCACCAGTGGGAAGCTGAAGGAGGTAAAGCAGAGGCCACTGGTACTTTGCATCAATAGCTGGATTGGGCCATTTCTGAGTACAGACCTTCTCCTCAAATGGGGGAACTGCCCAGCCTTGTTTGGTGGAGGTGAAAGAGCCAACAGTGCCTTCTGCTTTGTTTTGCATTTCAGATGTTCCCTATCATTAATCACTATGGTGAAAAACTAGTGAAAAATGTTGAGAAGAAAGCGGCTAATGATGAGTTCGTGACCGTAAAGGAGTGAGTAACTGTGTGGGGCTGGCAGGAAAGAGTTTGTGTTCAGTGTGGGGGAGGAGTCGTCTTGGAGAACCTTTTCCACGCTGCAGCATAGGTCCCTTGTCAGCTATGGAAACAAACTCCTTCGTGGTCACGGGCATGGTATGTTCCTCAGCAGGGGGCTTGCTCTGCTCTGCTCAAATGGGGTAGCTGTGCTCTGTTTCCCATTTCATTTTACTGGGGGTGCATTTTGAGGAAGGAGCAGCACTGGTTCCAGAAGCTCTGCAAGATGTGGTAGTTTTGGATGTCATTTTTGCCATCTCTTTTACAGATGGAAACAACACCACAGTCTTTGTTACCCTGGACTGCAGTTCAGTGCTTTCCAACTGCAGCCTAGGGTTTTGATGCTGGAAAAAATCGGGAGGTGAATGCAACTGGGGAAACTTGGGAAAACTTAGTGACGGTTACTGCCAAATCAGGGCAGGACCTACTATGTTAGGACTCTGCACCGAGTCCTTGACTAAAAGACATTCCCTCTCTCAAGGATTGTTCCTAGATGGGCTCTTTTTCACTACTCTGGTTGGGTACATCCCATTTACTCTCTCTTCTTCTCTACCTAGCATTTTTGGAGCCTACAGCCTGGATGTGGTGGCCAGCACTTCTTTCAGTGTGAATATTGACTCCATGAGCAACCCCAGTGACCCCTTTGTCACCAACATAAAGAAGTGTCTCAAGTTCAGTCTTCTGAGCCCCCTGTTCATACTCTTAGGTATGACACACTTCATCTCATGCAGCCCTGAACTGATGCCGGAGGTGGTGACCACCTGCATTGCCTGGTAGTATCCTTGAGGCCTCTCTTGCCATATGGGAGATGCTCAGCACTTTGCAGGATTAGATTTACCCTAGCAGAGCTGCAAATGTATTTCTCCAGGGAAACCACAGCCAAGGTTAGTATAGCCCTTGTGGGTCTTAGCAGCATCCTCCTACAAGCAGAGACCCTGTTTGCAGGCACATGATGGAAAGCTGCTCTGGCACAGAAAGCTGAAGGCAACAAAAATAATTTGGGGGTCAGGGTCCAGATTTACATCTCTCCTTTCTATGTTTTGTGCCACCTTTGAGTTTCTTTGCCCCCCTTTTGGGCTAAAATGCATTGTTATTTTCTCTGCTTTTAGTGGTGTTCCCCTTTGTTACCCCTGTGCTGCAAAAGATGAATGTGACTCTGTTACCCTCAAAGGTCGTAGACTTCTTCAAGGACATGTTAGTCAAAATAAAAAAGGAACGGGAAAAGGGCGGCAGCACGGTGAGTCCAGCCCTGGTGGCCTCTCCTCTTCACTGTGCTGTCCTTCTGAGTGCAGGAGGGACCTGGCAGCATCCCCTGGGCTTCCACATGGGAGAGTATCTATGTCCATAGAGGGTCTCCAGTCCGAGCCTCAGCGCGCACTGAAGCTGTGAGCCTGCCCCGGGGCTGTGAATGGAGCAGGTCTCAGCAAGGAGCTTGTGCTGGACAAGGTTTGCCTTCTCCCCACCACATGTTCTCTGACTGCCTCTGTTTCTCCCCAGGATCGGGTTGATTTCCTGCAACTCATGGTTGACTCACAGAGCTCACATGACAGCTCCAAGTCCACTGAGACCGACTCCTACAAATGTATGCATTGAGATCTGTCCTCTCAGCAGAAAGCATGGCAGTTCCTTGTATGGTTAGAGGAAGAAAGTAGGAGAGGGTTTTAGTCATTAATCCTAGAGATTCAAGGTCTCAGTAATGGGGCTGTAATCATGCTTATCATATCAACTCTATTTTATTATATCCCATTTCCTGAGATAAATCCTGAGGTCTGTTCGTACAACAAAGAGCAAACAGAGTGAATATCTCCTTACTCCCATTTCTTATTTTGTCTTCTCAAGGCCAGTGCCGTTGGCTGTATTTCATAAAGCACACAAAACACATATGCTGTGTGTACCTTCATCTGTGAGCTTTTGCTTGTCCCTCATCCTGGCTAAACTGTTAGATTTAGTAAAGAATGGCTCAGCCAAGGCATTGTCCCAGCCCATCAATCTCAGTCAAGGCGGGCTGCCTGTAAACTTTGAGGTGCCACGGCAGGATATTCATATGACATCCTGCACGACAGGCTGCATGCTGGCAGCTCTTGCACACTACTGCAGTGCCAGTGTTAAAACCTGCATTGCTCTAACCTGCCACTGCCACATTATGCTCAGGGCGACTAATCCCTCAGCAGCACAAAGCTCACTTCATGGTTTACAGGAACTGCTGGGCGTCTCTTCATCTCTAACTTTCCCTGGAATATGTCCCAGAAGGTAGCAGAGACTTTCAGAGACTTCTCGGGCTGCACATACCTTGATTCTGCTCTTAAAGAGAGCAACGTAACACTGCTGATCTTGACAGCAGTTTTCTGGCTGTACAACAGATCCACCGCTTTGTGGTACCAGAAGGTTAGATGGATGTTTCCTTTACCAACTGTTCAGTAGATATGAATAGCATTACTTAGATTGACAAGTGGGATCCTGAATTCCCAAAACTGTAGTTTTCAGCTTCTTGCATGTGCTTTTATGCATCTTTTCAGCATTAAGTGATGAGGAGATTCTGGCCCAGGCTCTTGTCTTTGTCTTTGCTGGCTATGAGACCACCAGCTCCACCCTCAGCTATTTGTCATACAACCTGGCCACCCACCCTGACGTGCAGCAGCGGCTTCAGGATGAGATCGATGCATACCTGCCCAACAAGGTAAAGGAGGGTGGGGAGATGCTGGGGTTGTTCCCACCTCTATGTGCCAAAAGGCAGGCTGGAAACAAGACAGAGTAAAGGACACGCTGGCACTGAGGTTTCCCCTCCTCTGGTCTCTAATGTGTGGAGGTGAAGCATCACAGGGCTGTTGAGGTGGGGGCTGAAGTCCCAATGTTCCTAACCATCCTGATTCCTCTCCCCAGGCTGCTCTCACATACAATGCCATCACACAGATGGAATACCTCGATATGGTGGTGAACGAATCCCTCCGGCTCTTCCCCCCTGCAGGCCGGCTTGATAGGGTCTGCAAGAAGACTGTGGAGCTTGATGGTGTGACTATTCCAAAGGGCATGGTGGTCATGATCCCAGCCTATACACTGCATCGTGACCCGGCATACTGGCCAGAGCCGGAAGAGTTCAGGCCTGAGAGGTTAGGGCCAGGCAGGGGGAATGCTGCACGTTCAACCTCAGCCCTGGGAGTGGAAATGGCAGCGAAAGTGGGGAATGCATGATTTTAACATTTAAATTAGGCATTTATCATTGTCTGACATCTAGTCCCAGCATTACTATGAGGGGAGTTTTATGATCTACATCCATAAACTGTGCATGGAATTTAATTAACTGCATTGAAGGGAGCAACAGTGAGAGCAGCTCCCAGCAGCTGTAACACTGAGGGGTTTATGGCCAGATATTATAACAAGAGCCATTGGGTGACTGGCACGATGCCATGCAAATCAGCAGTGGAAGGGCAAAGATGGGTAGGAAATAAAACTTAATTTTTCAACTCAAGTCATGAAACAATCCTTGCTTAGGAGTCTCTGTCAGAGCCTGTGAAATGATACAGTAGCCCAAGGCAGACCTGGTGGCCACAAAGATGTTGAGGGCTGGTCCAGAGAGCGCAGGACCACATCTGTGCCCTTGCACCAGGAGTTGAAATACCCTGGGAAGATACCCCCAGTGTGGGGTTATGGTGATCTTTGGGACAAAACGTAGCAGCAGCATCAGGCAGAAGTTAGGGAGGAAGATGGGTGCTGCTGAAATCACATATGGACCCCTATGTTCACCTTGTTTGAATGCAGAAGGAACCACTCAAATGGGAGTATGCTGGCAATGGGCAGGTTACTGGGCATGGGTATCTGGGCAGGAGCTCTTTGGAGATCACTTGTCTTGCTGGGAGTTCATCAGAGGAATGTGCCAGTGTCTCAGTAGTGAGATACTTCACTGCTGACTTAGCATGGCTGAGGTTTGTACCTGGACCTCGTGCACTGGAAATGAAAAGCTTTCTGACATGAAAAATAACTGATCACTAAGAAGTATTACTGAAAATGCTCAGTGGCAAATTTCTCTGTGAAGCTTATTGTTCTTCCCTGTTTTTCATGATGAGGAAAGGACTGGCTGGCATGTCTCAAAAGCAACCCTGCCTTTAGTCACACGGGGAGAACGTCTTTGTGTTCACTCAGTGCTTTGATCTAAAGGGAAGACGTGAAGCTGTAGACCTGTGAGGTTTCGGGTTTGAAATCTGGGTTCAGTTTTGGAGTTGAGAGGGAGTTCTGAGAAAAGAGTAGTTATCAAACCCATTAGCATGTTCCACGTATTCCCTCTTCACCTGATGCACCTGGAGATGCACAACCAGCTCCAAGCAGCAGGATAAAAGCAGAGGCATAAGGTATCTACTGAGACAGAAATAAGGGACTTAGCTGGATTCTTCTAATACGCACAGAAACACAAAAAGCTTTTGCCTTCCCAGACCCCTTATCACTTCAGAACTGAAACTTTACACAACCACAGCTCTAACTTCTCTTTTTGTTGTTGTTATAATCAGGTTCAGTAAAGAGAACAGAGAGTCTTTTGAACCCTACACCTTCCTGCCATTTGGGGCTGGCCCCAGGAACTGCATAGGAATGAGGTTTGCTCTCCTCGTCGTGAAAGTGGCCATTGTCACCCTGTTGCAAAACTTCTCATTCAGAACCTGCAAAGACACGCCGGTGAGGATATGAGATTTTGAATTTCATTATCTACCCTTCAGTCCCACTGAGATGGTCCTGTACAGTCTCTTTTGCCTGTGTCTCAGGACAAACAGGGAACTGTGTCTCATGCACATTAAATCCCTCTCTTCCCCCGGGAGTTCAGAGGCCGCTAGCTTCAGAACCACTGAACCTTGTCTGCAGACTTGGGTTTTACTACTTCGCGCAGAGATCAGGGAGGAAGATTTCACTGTGGATTAGAGAGGCATATGGGAATAACTGTATTTAAATCTTCTCAGTTAATTTACATGGTTCACCACGAGTTACTGATACATTTTTTTAAGCTTTTACAGGAGCAAATTTAATGTCGGTGGAATATGTCAGGCTGAAATCCCTGAAGTCCTTTACATCTCTTTGGGTGCACCTAAGTTGTGGAGTGGATCCCCTATGGTGCACTGCCAATCTGTCTTGACCCTGCTCCAGAGAGCAGAAAGGGAATATCACCCTGAAACAATGGCATCTCCCTGTGACTTAGAGGCAGGTAGCTCTATTTTTGGTGTTAGTTTGCAGCCCCATCCTGGCTTTCTGCACTGGCTGCTGCAAAAGGCTGTGCCATTAATACATTTCATTCACGGGGCAAGCAGTGGAAATCAGAGCAGAGGGGACAGCAAGTGTATTCAAAGGACATTTGTTGTAAGAAACAGAAAAATCCTTATTAAATTATTGCTTGGCACGGGTGCTCAGCTCGAATATCTGCACATTCAGATTGCAACTCAACTAGTAACCTGGAGGTGAAAGACTGTAATAGTCCATTAACAATGCAGTGACCTATCCACCCTCCCCCAAGTCTAATGACATTTTTCTAGTCCTCTGCAATCCATAAAATTGATTCTTTTTATAACTACCTTTAATTAAAAGGAGACAAGTTAAATATGTATTGTATTATTGGTGCCCATAGGTTTATGGGGGCTCTTTCAGCCCTTTTCTCTACAGAAGATGTCATGTACATCAGATCAGAGTAGGAAGGAGAAATTCGTGCTGAAGCATGCCTTTGGAATATATATATATGGAAGCTGCAGCCTCCCCTCCTCATTTATGGCACATTGAGCTCTGACCCACATTACTTAAATTTCCTGAAACAAAGCTTACTGGGATATGGGGATTTTAATGTAGCTTGTCAGGTTGGGGGTGTATTACCCTTGTCTTGATGGAGAGAAGGAGAGCTGGGATTGAATTGATGGAGGACACTTGGTAAAACACTCTTCCCTCCCCTCCAAGATGATTCCCTCGAACACTCGCTTTCAATGTTCCTTTTACTGAGATTTCCAGCCTATCCCATGGGAGCCCATCACTTTTTCTTTGGTGCTCAGCCTGAGCAGCAATCTTAGTTTCATTCTTTCTGGAGAGCTTATTGCTCCTTCAGCTCCCATTATGATCTAGCTCCCCTTAGCACCGACACACTTCAGCATTAACCATGGCACTGCGTGTCCCTCCTCAGCTGCAGCTCCCCAGATGGATTTTGGCTGGGTTTCCCTCCATGTGCAGCCTGTTTATCAGTGCACCAAGCTCTTAGGACCATGCAATGTTAAAGCCAGAATTCACTAAGCAGTTTATTCAAGAGCTGAGGGCTATTAAAACCCAGGTCGTAGCTGTTTTGTGTGAGCAATAGTAATAGTCCAACTATAAGTACACCTGTAAGTTAGGAAACACATTGAATACAAGAGGTGGCTGAGATGTATGTGGGCTGAAGGGGTCCTGTCAGTGTCGTGACTGTCCTTTTTCTCAGCTTACATGGCTATTTTGTTTTTATTTCTTGCTCAAGATCCCACTGGTTCTGGACGCAACAGGTTTCATGCAGCCGAAGAAGCCCATCATCCTGAAGATGGTCCCCAGAGCACATGCTGATGTGGAGGAGTGAAGGAAGCAGGTGCAGATCAGACACTCTTGTTTGATGGTGCCTCTTCTAACTCTTGAGATGAGCCTCAGATTGATGTGTGTGCTGTAGAAGAGTCAGTGGTGCAACCCCCCGTTTCACCACAGGGCATTAGGGGTTTGGCCCAGCATAATTACATGAACATTATCCTAATGAATATGAGCCCCAGATCCTGCTGTCCCTTATCACAATAGGTATTTTGCAAGACCATTTGCACTCAAGTTATTTGGGCATATTTTTTTCTCTCCCTCTGAAGAGGCACTTTTCTAAGCAATTTGATTCCAGACACTGTCAGTCTCTTCTGGCAGTGTAATTTAAATCAAGATAGGGAGAGCAAATTGCACATAGTTAAGTAATGCTACCATTGCTCCTGTTCCTGCTGCCTGCTGGGTGACTCTGTATGTCTTCTGGTTTTATTCTCTTGGGAATGCAGAGTTGTCCAGGGCTATTTCCTCAGCAGCGTGCTATGACCCTGACAAGTGTTTAAATGGTCACGTCCTTGCAGGAATGGACACCCGCAGCAAATTTTCTGATGCTGATTTATTTAGATTTTCTTACAATTTTAGATGGTTTTTGCATGATTCAGAGCACAGGTGAGGTGCTGAGTGACAAGCAGTTACTCCAAATGACTGTAGATCTGCAGAGTGGGAGAGAAGTGCCCCACGTGTTTCCTGATTGTTTGCTTATTTTACCACAGGCGTGCAGCCATCTCCCTTAGAAGGATTTGTCAACACAGGCACCATCTATACCGCTACGTAACACCTTTTAGTCTCTGATTTAATTAGGCTATTGTAAGACCAACTGAACTGAATTAATAATGATGCAGGGTGCAGCATTGAGAGCCTTCAGATGTCCTGAAGAACCCTTATCTGGAAGAAATGTGTTGCCTTTGACTATTGAGACCTGGAAATTCTTGCTTGACTTCATAATTTTTATAGATTCTAGAAGACCTCTATGCCCACATTTCATATTATTCCTTTAGAAACTGCTACTGGAGGCCTACCTGCAATAAAGAGCTCACTTAGATCATCTATAACCAGCTGATGCCAGTTTTCTGCTCTTTGACCCATACACAAATGAATCTATCTGTAGGTCTCATAAGCCAATGGCCAGACAATGATGTGGCCCCACCGCCTCTCCCAGCTGGGCCTCTTCATTTCTTAGGTGGGATCCTCAAACGATCCTCAAAATCAGTGCCACAGAGTGGAGATGGAAGTTCTCTTTTGCAATTCATTCTTCCATTGTCACTTGTAGCATCACAAGTTACTGAGTGCATGGTGTTGCCAGTCTCAGCCAGGCATCTGTCTTTCTGTGAAAGCAGAGGGGTTTGATTCCAGCATCTGCTCCGTGCTGCAGAACCCTGTCCTGTAGGGCCGAAAGGTCTCCATGCTGTCTCCTAAACACCTCATGCACCTGGTGTACCCTTCCACAGGAGGATATCTTCTCCTTCCAAGCTGTCAAATCTCAGCACCGGGTGAAATACTTGCATATACATCCAACCCAGTCACTACCATATATAATGCTGCTTGGATTCCCGGGGGATGAAGCCTTATTTTAACCTGAATGAATCTCTGTGTGAATCATCAGTACTAAAAGCTACTTCTGAAGATACAGAGTTTAAGATACAACAGTCCAAAATAAATGGCAGAGCAGAGTCATCAATAGTGTGAAGTGGTTCTATTGCAAAATTGGGCTTAGGAACTTTATTCACTACTTAGCAGTTTTTATATTTCTTTTATATTATTTTATATATAGGTAAATAGATTATACATATATTATTACATACTCTTTTTCTACTTCCTTTCTATATTTTTTAGGAATTGAGTATAAAACTGCAAAGAGACATAATAACGTTTCTGCAGCAGATTGAATTCCCCAGGGAAAGACACCCTTGACTGCAAGTGCAGGGGAAGAGTGAGGCTGCTTCCCTAGAGAGTCACTGGGGAGCTGGATGAGAGGGTTAGAAAATTCCCAGCAGCTCAGGCAGCCACAGCTTCCCCTTCTGCCTTCCTAACCTGCCGCAGTGCAGCTCACTTCTGCTCCAAATGTATAAAAGTGACAATTCATCTTCATGTTCAGCTGTTACTGTCCCCTCTCTAAAGCCAGGGCACTGTGTTTGACTGTGATGGCGCATCTCAGGGGAGAGCGGCAATATATAGAAGCAGTCAGACCTCTGGAGAACAAACAGCCGCAAAGTGCCTGCGCTGTCACAGCAGTTCATGGAAAAGGGCATGGAAAATCCTCAGGTCTCTGCCTTGAGAGGTGACCGAGGAGATGAGGCTGATCATGTCACACACAGTGTCACAGGTCAGGGATGAATTAAGAACCTTGCTGGAGCAAAGGCCATAGCTTGCCCCGTGACAGCAAAGGAAGCATTTTGCCTCCTCACTCCACGCCTGTGCTGGAATTAATCACTTGCACACAAATGTCAACATTACGGAAAATATCCTTCAGGATAATCTCTCTCACAAAGCTGCTTAATGTTTCAGTAATATACAGTTCACTTGCAGGTGTCAAAGGATTTCAGCCTCTCTCATCTCTGTTCAAAAGCAGCTTCATCTGCTGGCATCCCACGCCAATGAAGTGAGTGGTGAACGTACAGCACTGCTTTATCTCCCAGCACCTGCACAGTACTCTGGCAGGGGGCGAAACAAGGTCAAGGTGTGCCAAATCTCATATTCATTTTGCTGAATTTGGTTGTGCTTAGGAGCAGAAGGTGCACACCTTCATCAGTTCCAACGTGTTGTAGAGGGAGGTTTGCCATCAGGTTTTGGCTTTGTGGAGTGGTTGGGTTGGACCTTGCCATGGGGAATCACTCAGTCTCTGTGAGTTTTCCAGCAGGCAAAGTACATGGGACAGTTTCTTGGCTTTATTCTAGGCTCAGCAGCTACTTGGAGGATGTTCTGTGTCAACCCTTTCTGGTCTGATTTCTAGAGCATGAACCACTGCTCTGTAGTCAGAAGGAGATAAAGCTGCGCTCTTCAACAGCCACATACCTCAGTTTACCTGGATGTAATTTATTTTATTATTATTATTTACAGTTAGTCAATAGTGAGCTTTGCTGTGTGTCCACTTTATGCCATGCTTTGATTCAGATCACAGCAAGGTCATAAAGTGAGCAAATGAGCTTCCCTTTGGAGGACACTAAAGCAGAATTGTTTCAAGAGCTCATCTAACATGCTCCAGCTGCTGACAGCTTGAAGCAAGTCCTTTACTCCCCCTAAAAAAACATATAGGATGAATATATGGCTTTCAGCATCAAGTTCTTTGTTCTGCATATCCCCCTCCTATAGCACATCACTGCTTCCTAATGCAAACATAGCTTCAGCTCAGCAACAGCTCCTATTGTAAGGATAGTTCACCATCAAGTTGCATCATCCAAATCTGGCTCTGTTCACTTGTGCTTCAATTATTTAAGCTTGTTTCAAGCAAGAGCACCCACTTGCACTTAACATGGTGCTCACTCATTGCAGTGGTATCACTGCTGGGCTTAACATGTGCTTGAGTGCTTCACTGGCCCTTACTCTTCTCCCATCACTGTGCAAGCCAGTGAGCACAAGGTCCCTGGGTTAAGGGACCTTAGAAGTCCTTTTTAAAGTGGTTGTGCCTGCCACAATTTCCAAGATACTTGGAGCTTTCCTGACCCTGACCCAGGCTTGCATAGAGGTTGTCCACATTATTGCTGCTGGTGCTGTACTGGACCTGCTGCTGAAGAGAAACAGGCCTCTAGACACCCTTATTGAATGCTCGATTCAGTTAATATTGATGGAATAATCAGTCCACAGAGTCTGTCCAAAGGTCAGAAAGCAGTGATTTTTCTCCTGCAGCAGCTTTGATCCTGAACTCTTGTTTTAGCATGAAGATTGCAAGCAAAAGCACTTCAGCAGGTAGGTTATAAAAGTGTTATGACTGCAGGTATTAAGCTGACAGGCTAATGTAACAAGTGCATAACAAAGTCTCCTAAAATAGAGAGGTAAATCCTTTGCAGTGCTTATTTCTTGGACAACTCAAAAACGAGCTGGTTATGGACACGGTGCAGGCTCAGCTGGTGTCCTACAAGGCAAGATGCAGAAAAGCCTTGAAGAGAAGCCCACCATTGTGGAGGAGGATGCTAGGAGAAGGGGGTGCCAGACCATGGGACAGGACCAGGTGGGAAGAATCCCTTTTTCTCACTTCATTCCATTCCAAACCCCCAAATTTCATCCCTCCCCAGCTTCTCCTCAGCTGTCTGTCACGCAAAGATGCCCCTGTGGCTCCTCAGTCCCGTGTGTGCCAACAGTCATCTCCAGAGTTAAAGGACACAACAACATGAGGACCCATCTTTACCCTTCTAGTCACTCAGGCACACGTACACTATGAGCTGGACACACGACACACCATGGCCTGAATTTGCAGGAACACTTTGATCTTTCATTTTTAAGCCCAGTGATTCAATCCCCCATAGAGCTAAGGTAAACGGCTTTGATGCTGCTCCATCAGATTCAAGGTTTCAAGTCAAACAGCAGTCATTTAACCACACTTTTAAAGTTCATATCATTTGAATGTCATATGTCAAACTGATGCTACTTCCGCTGAAGGCAAATAGATGTTTATTCCCCTCGCAGCTGGCCAGCAGTCTGACATTCATTACTGAAGCCTTGCAGCTGCCAGGGATTGAAGCTACCTGTAGGGGTGCATCTATCAAAGCCTTCCACCTCTTAAGGGTTATTCCCTGTAATACGAGCTCATATGTTTTAGTTCAAGCTCATTTTACAGCTGCTGTAGGTCTGCAGTTGTTTGTTTCCTGTGTCTTGGCAAGGTCAGGTATTGTTTTTTGCCCATTCCCTCCAAAATTATGTCATTACTTCATTTTTCATGGCTTCACCTGGGTTCAGACTTACCACCACTGGGTACCAGCCCCTGAGGTTTATGATGTGAATGTTCCTCTGCTTGGTCCTATGGCTATAGGCAGTGGTCTGCCCACAGGACCACAGCGCTGGTGGCCCAACAGCTCCAGCCCTCCTTAGGGCCAGCACTGTAAGTTCTGGTTCTGGGGAGTAAATTCATGCATTAAATAACTGACGTTTTGTAGCTTCTTGGGCATTTAATTGTTCAATTGACTGCAGAGGAGTTTATAGGATTAAAAAAAGACAACAGAGATGATTAGATTAGTTTGTGTTTCGACATTGCCCTGAACAGCACAGAGCAATTTACACCTGTACAAAGAGTCTGCAGAGTTATATTGAATCAGATCTAGAGCATTTTACAGCCACTTTGCACGAGCATAAATGATAACATAAGGTGCAAAGGAAACAGCCAGCCGGACAATTAGAGAGTGTCTTCACACGCCTTATTAATCCTCATTACAACCCTCTGTGCTGAGACTCAGCATCTTCCCTTCCCCGACAAGGGCCAGTGAGGCTGTGGAGCCAATTTAGCCATGTGCCAAGCTTGCAGTGTCTGGCTGATGGTATCAATGTGCCCTTGGTCCTGGAGAGCTGGATCCCTGGGATGCATCTTTCTAAATCACAGTGATGGCAATCTCAGCTCTCTCCTGTCTTACCAGGCTTCTGAGCAAAGTGTGATGTTATGCTCAACTATATGTATGTCTTTTAGTCTATTTTGGGGTATTTTTCAAGCTTACCTCCATAGGTATCTAGGAAAAGGGGGTGATGCTCATCTAAAAGACCACAAGCCCAGTTCCTTGCCTGTGCGGATACGCCCATGAAACAGGTCCAGATGCTCTGTGTGCATACAGGGTCACGAGCCTCAAGAACACAAGGAAATGGGCTAAAAAAGGATGATTCAGACACTCTCAGAGTGAGAGGCTGGAAGGACTGCCAGCACGTCTCTGAGCCGTGCCTGTGCAGGTTAACAACCCGATATACAGCTGCCAGCATCGCTCTGTATCTACAGTAACATTTCACGAGCGGTGTGATTGTTTGCTGTAGCTCTTACATTTATGTCTGATATTGAAGCTCCTTAAAAGAGAGCAGCTACCTGGTATTTTTCATCACTCCCAGAACTCTCACCCCATTTCCCACTCAGCGCCTCCTGCGTAAAAGCTGCTGGACCTGAACTTTTCCCACTGAAGATGACAAGAAAGACCTGGCAAGTGTTGAGCTATGCAGGCGGGAGACAGACTGAATAGTTAGACTGCTTGTACACAGTTGGGAGATTGGCTGTCTAATGTTCTTTCTGGGAATCTTATTAATGTTATCTTATTATTTCATAATAGATATAAGCCATGTGCTAGTGCTGGCAGCCTGTAATTGGGCCTTGCCAGGGAATTACTCATATTTTTCGTTCTTGAAGGAACGAAGAGTGTATTCGGTTATGCTAACGACCTCATTTGTGTGGATTCCATTCACTTGATATGTCTTGCTTGTGAAGTATTGCAGCTAGAGAGATGATTTCTCACACAAAGTAAACATCAAGGTGTCTCAAAGCAGATGCTCTCCTCTCCAGATGCTCAATGGATGCCTCACCATGTTTGCCTCTCCTTTAGCAGCCTCACCCAAAGGTGATTGTTTTGCAGAACACTTTTTGCTGATGGTGGTGTGCATCTTTCCCCCTCAGTGTCTTGGGAGACATGGAGCTCTTTGGAACAGGGTGAAAAAATATTTATTATCTATTGTTTCTTTATAAATGCTTTCTGCCTATTTAGTTACTCTTGTTTGGGTCTTGGGCCCTTTGGGGTGTCTTGTAAAACACTACAAGAGGTAGAGTCTCTACCCAAGTTCTTAGCTGAGGGGGTTTTTTAACTCTCCACAGGGTATAAATGATAGTTTCAGCCATGGAGAGCCTTCCTCCCTATATTTGCAATTACTCTCCTTTGTGTGCGTATCAAAGCACAAGCAACATATCCTTGTCAATAAAAACCCTTTCTAATTCTTTTTTATCCTCCCCAGAGGAGTCCTTAGAGCCTCGCGGAACCTCGAGCAGCCCTTTAATTCCTCCTGCTTTGGTCCTTGCCACTGCTTGGGGCCTGTTGTTGTAGCAGCCGTGCCGGCTGTGAAAAATGCTGCTCCTTAATCGAGCAGAGCAGTGGCTGCTGACTGACACAAAGCATTACCTGCCCACGGGGACCCAATGCGCGGGCTCATTCTGCAGCGCTATCAAAAATGTTTCCATGCATTTGTTTGCAAAATGTCTTTATCCAGCCAGGAGAAATGTCCCTTGAAGTCAACTAACCAGATAAATAAATAACAGTCAAAGACAATAGAGGGAGGAAAAAAAAGTTTCTAGAGGGAAATAAGTGATGGATTGAAAGAGATTTGAGGCTGTTGAGTTGTACAAGTTTGTGTGCAATGTGGCAGAAGAGAGTCCTCACCCCGCTGCTTCCTGGTCTTCCATTTGAAATGGAGTCCTGAAAATGCTGATTTAAAAGGAAGGAAGAAACAAACAGAAAAATAGCCTGATGTACACTGTGGGCAGTTTTTAGGCCTTCTGAACTGTTTTCATAATGTATCTGCTAGTAGTTGTGTCAAAATAAAGCTCTTTGGCCAAGGTGCAGGAGGGATGCTGGAGCTACAACATGTTTTTCAATGTATTCATGCGCAAATCTCAGCAAATAGATGAATGATTTCACTTTTCACATATAATAATAACATAGAACAGGAATCCTGACCTGGAATTTGGGTTTGCTTTCCAAGAGCACCAATGAGTGGTCTGTCGAGACAAGGGGAAAATGTAGATTAATACCACCATTAATGAGAATAAACATGGGCTAAAATTCCTAGCAACGTGATAGCTTCTCAAAGCATCCAGGGACAGCAACAGATGCAATAAAGCAGAAATCCACTTTGGCTGGCAAGAAAACATGTTTCCTACTTCAGACCCAAGTCTGGGGGGAGACCAGTCACCCATTGCAGAGCAGCCCATGACGTTGAAGCTCTTGTATGTTTGAAAAGCCATTTCAGAAATGCAGCAGAATGCTGAATGCTCCCAAAGGCAGCTTCCCAGTCCCCGCAATGCATCTGCTATCATCTACCAACCTGCATGTGGCCCGGATACTGTTCATATCCATGTCTGCTCATGCGCTTTTTCTGTCTGCATCTTTATCTCATTGATTTGACCGAAAGAGTTACAGGATTGAAAGGAAATGAATAGTTCCCTGCACATCCAGCTTCTTATTTTGATTCATTCCATTCTTGTCACTTTGAGTGAACTAAATAATTAATTGTCTTGCAGAAAATAATTAGGGCTAATATCACACAGATTACACTCACCAGTTCTAACAATAATGTTGAAAAGAACATCTAAATAACCTAATATTTAACTACAGTCTGGCTTGTTTAGTGATGTACAGGTTTGGGGCTTTCGCTCCAAATTTTGGCCAGCTACATTGACTAAATAAGAAGTTTTTATAGTATTCAAATTACCAAATACTTGCCTAAAGCGATCCCATTGATCAAGTGTATCATTTGTAATACAAATGTTTTTATTAGGAGGCTTTGTTCAAGATAAATGAAGGATCAAATTAACTGGAGATTGGATTGAGTAGAAAATGCTGCAGCTGGATAATTTCAAGCAGTGAGGCTGAACATTTCTTTCAACTGATGAGAAGTCATCAACTAAGTCTTAATATAAAACATGCACACACAGAGGCATCTCTATTGATTCCTCTCATGGCGATGGCATGCTTTATACAAAACAAATCTGGGTTTGTAGGATAGACTACCCAGTAAAATCCCTTGTGTGGCTCTGCTCTTAACCTAAATGCCTCCTTTGCATCCAGAATGGGGCAATCATTTTCCTCTTTTTAGGAAAGAAAACCCTTAGAAGAGAGCCAGCACAAATACTGAACTATTTCACTGTTCCAGCATTCTGGTAGCACAGCAGTGTCTGGATGTGATTGAGTGTACTCACGATCAGCCAGTGGAAAATGACTGTGTGAGTGAAATGCTGTTACTTTACATATATATACACACACACATTTTAATATAGTCCAAATTAGGAAAGCTATTTGGGATTACATTTCTTTGGCTGTCATGTAGAGCTGTAGATATTAAGTAGTTGTTTTCTGAAATAACTCTCCCTTCTCCACATCCTGCTCCCAGAGCAACATGTAAAGTGTTTGCTGATACAGGAATTACAGATTTTGGAAGAGCTGCTGTAAAACCTCCCAAGATTTACATCTCCTCCGTGAGGCTTCTCTGTGGGCTGACTTCACAGGGAGAGGTTTTACAGGCATTCAGGATCCTTTTGAATGTATCTCAGGAGACATTTGTAATAATCGGAGGAAATCCCTTGAAGCCCATCAGATAAAACACACACAGTCAGGAAGGGTGCATGGAGGTCAGTTAGTCCCCATGGGCAAACTATATTTGGCTTGTTCAGGGACACAAGGCCAAATTTCCAACTCATGCTGAGTGCTGGCTTTGTGGAGACCTCCAGATGCTTTCAGCCTCACCCCAGGTCCAATTAGGTCTGGCTTACAGCATGAAAACAAAAGTAAATCTCTTAAAAATACTGCATTTCTTCTTATTTTGGGGTAAAGAGGAAAGTTCAGCACTTACACCTGGATCTAACCACTCCTAATTCCCATCTCAGCACTCCACTGATGTGCCAGGCTTGTGTTCAAGCAGTGAAATACACAACACAGCTTTTAGGGAGAATTATTACTTTATTCATTACTTTGATGAAAGAAGTAATGAGCCCAGGTGGAGTTACAGGTGGTAATGAAAAACAGAGGCTTGTTTTTCTCAGCTATCGTTTATGGCCACTTCAAGCATACATGCATATGTATGTATACATATTTATATGTATGCAAGTGCCATATGTATGTATGACAGATATAGAAAGGATTACGTTATGTATATGTCATGTTACATCCATGGTAGGGAGCTGCAGGCTCTGGGTTGTGAGGGCTTGCGTTTTGCTTTTTTCCTGTGGCCAGTAATGGCTTATTTCTCCCATCATAAGGTTTTAAAACCTATGACTATTACATTTGCTGAAGGAGGCTTAAACTTCACTTTGGAAAACTGCAGTGTATTGATGTGAGGTGGATTTTCTTCAGAAGAGCTACAGCTCTTGTAATAAAAACAAGCAAACAATGAAATTTATGGGTTATATTTAAAGGGATGGGAAGTGATAGCAAATTAACCCCTTTACACTGTAGCCAAGGCTGCAGCACAAAGAGATTGCAGCCGCCTGCCCAGGGAAGTGAGGAATGAAAGCAGCAGCATGTATTGATAATGGGTGACTTGGTACGAGTCAAGAAATTCAATTTCTATAGGGAAGCAGTGATTGAAAGCAGCACTAATGCTGATTAATCCCCCTCCCTCTTCTCTGTCTCCTAATTTGTCAACGCTCAGTGCTCTTTCTTCCTTCCAGCTCATTTCCATTGCATGTGTACGTCAAGATACCTCATGATACATGCAGGGAATACATGTAAAATTCTGCAGACTACATTGTTGTCTTTCTTAGTCTGTATTAACAGTTTATACCATTGTGTTTAATTCTGCTAATTCTAAAACAACCTACATAGTTCATTTCATTACTCTATTAGTAGTTTACCACAAGAAAATCTGGATTTTACAGCAGACTTCTGAGATTGGTTTATTTTCAGGTAAGATTTTGCAGCGTTGCATCCCTGCAAGTTCCCAGATGGCATCTCTTATAGGATGTATGCTGTCTCCTTCCTCTTTTCTCAGTCTAGTCCCAGGTATGAGGACAGATAAAGCCAAAGGGGAGAGAAGTTCATGCTCCTAACTGTCCTCATTTCAGGAAAGCTGACCCAGCTTGATTTCACCAGGAATTTTTGTTTTGTTTTGGTTTAATATATAATCTGATTTCAGTGGGAGAAAAAGCATACTCTAGGTTTAGAAATGACTCATGTTTGGCCACCCAAACAATATAATAGCCCTATGACTCTTATTCTCGGTTGGGAAATCTCAGTTAAGTTCAATGTCCTGCCTCGATTCCCAGCATCTCCTGGAAAAGCCACGGAAGTGAGTCATGGGTTGCTTGATCCACCAAGATCTCTACTGACCGCTGCTGTTGCAGAAAGAGATTTCCCCATCTGGGGCAGGAGCTGAGTTGCTGTTTGTGCTTGAAACTGCTTGCAAAAGCAGAGGATGTCTGGGAGACAGGTTGACACAACACAGTTTCAGGCAGGAACCCATGTGAGGATGGAGTTTGGCAGGGAAAGCTGAAAAGGGGAAAGTGTGCGGAAGTTGCAGGATGAAAAACCTGTTTTTTCTCATACTGTGTTCAAAAGGAGGGTGATATTTCTGGGAGAAGTGCCAGGATTTTCAGTACCTGGTTTTCTTTCCCGGGTTTTCAGACAGGCCTGCCCAAGGGGCAGAGTGGTGAGGTTTAATCAACTGGCTTTCAGAAAAAGTGTTCCCAGTTGCCAAGGAGGCCAGGCTGTACATGCTGGTTAAGAGCAGCAACTACCCATCTAATCATCTTGTTCACATGCACTAATAATAATAGTAATAATGATAATATTAATCTGAGAGTTCACAGAGGTTCTCCTTAGGATGCAACAATAAAAGAATATATGATCTGAGGTAAAATAGTTCTGGCTTCTGCCTGAGGCTATGGACATGATCTTTATCTGGTGAAAGAAACACAGTAAAATCATGGTCAACTGATGTCAGAGAGATGCTGGGAAGAGGGAGAGCCTTTAGTTGGCCAAGAGCTTGTCAACTCCTGCACAGAGGAGTAGTGTCTTGAAGGACTGAGGATCAGCCACATTGTATTGGAAGCCATTGGACTTCAGACTTGGTCCTTGCTGTCCCAAGAAGCATAATCTCAGTGTCACTGAGGCTGATTTTACAACAACTTCAGCTGGAGCAGGCTCAAGGATTTTGTTTTTCAGCATCCACTCCATTTGCTTTACTGCAAATGTGTGCAAAGATTAAACATGGCAAGAAATTTGTTTCCAAGAGACTGATATTTTGGGATGGATTAAGAAATATAAGTATCCTCTTTCCTTGGAGAGTGAGGCTGGCTGGCTCTGCCTCTCAGTCCTGGTCTCCTCCATGCTGGCCAGTACCATGGAGCAGAACAGAAAACCATACCACAACCATCAGAGCTTTGGAGATTTATTTCTCCGCTTTTCCTACATATCCCTTCAATCCAAACTCCAAAACAAAACAAGTTCATCAAGTGTCATCTCAAGAAAATCCGTCTGCATCTAGGCATCCTGAGTGTGAGAAATGACTTGTCGGGCAGTACTACAGCTAGTGTTTGCCTGTTCCGATCCATCTCCTGTCAGTGTTCACATCCCTATTGACAAACTGAATTTCACCTTGATTTTGTCTTTCCAGATGATGCAGATTAACTGGGTGCTGTGTCATTTGTTTTGTTTGCTTTGAAAGCATGCAGAAGGAGCAATCCTGCAGAAGGGATAAGGATGTTGTCTGAGAAAATCCCACCCTCCTACTAAGCAATCCAGACCAACATATTGCTGGAAACAGAGACACTAGAGGTGCCAGTGACTTCTGTCAGACTTTGAGCACAGGAAATGTAAATGCTTGTGTTATTATGCTGGTTTAATAGTTGTTTCATATCTCCCAACCAGCATCTCCAGTGTCTGCCTCCATCTTCTCACATCCAACCTGGCATGGTTGGCTGAGATACCTCTTAAAGTGGCTCTAATTGATCCCTGAGCATCTAATGTGGCCTTGTGTGCAAGGCAAGGACACTCAGCACACAGCTCAGGCAGAGCGAGTGGCTTCATATCCTGGAACAAAACCATTTGTATTATGCTGCACTCAGTATGTATTGCTGTATTCACCAGCGAGAGATCATTCCTTCTCACTCTATCCAGAGGAAGAGACATAGGGTATGGAGGCTGTGATGAGATAAATGGTTATTATGAGGTATAGACATTTTTAATTAGCTCCTGCAGACTGTGCCACATTGCTAATGAGCTCTTGCCAAGTTTCCTGTGATTCCTCTTTACTTTCTGTAACTCTGTTATAGTAACAATACAATCATTTTCTATAATAACCATGATAAACTCCAGATAATCCTTCTGTAACTCCTGCATAAGCTTCACGTAATTAAATCAGTTGGTGAAACATTCTTGGTCTGAGGGATGGATGAATGCAGCACAGCTCTGCTACCCAGTGAAGAGAGCGTATTCCCCATATCCTCCTACCCGTAAAGGAGTATAAATCCAGTGCAAGGCTGGAATAGGGTTAAAAAGACAAGCAGTTCTGTTTGGATCTCAAATTAGCCCATCGTTGCCAAAGCAGAGGCCAGAATATTAACAAGCAGTAAATCTGGTCCTGAGCGAAGAGCCTGATTTGTGTGAGGTGGGTTGGAGAGCAGGCAGTCGCTGGGCTCCCAAAGGAGAGAGCAGCTCCCAGATGGGTGGGAAGGTGTGAGAAGGGATGAGGGGAAGAGGCATCACAGGAGTCTTGCTTTCATCTGTCCTTTGAAAGAAGGGCGAGTGTTTCTCAACAGTGCTGAGAAATGCGATTTAGGTAAATAGCTGGCGGCTCCTATGAAGAGTTTATCCAGCTTGTTATCTTTCACTGGTCTGCTGTGATTGATGTACCCCAGGTGGTGTCATATCTGCTTATTCTTTTCTTTTCTTTTAGTTGAGACACATTTTTTTCTATAATTACTCCTCTTACAAGTTTTTCTCGTGCAAAAGCATATACACATTGCAAAGGAACAGTCTCTCTGCATTTGAGTTGAGTGAACAATTGCAGATCTGCTGCCCTCCTGCCAGGAGCTTGGTGATGATGGAGCCTTTTGTGATGCTGCCTTTAGATAAGAACCTAGCTTCTTACTTTCCTGACTCATGTTTAAGCCCATAGAGTTTAATGTCAACTGCAAGAGACTTGCCTCTGGGCAAAGAAAGGCAGCAGCCACCTGCAGCAGTGATTCCTGCAAGGGTGTCTAAGCATAGCTATTGGAGATCCAAGCCATTCCAGGCAGTCCTGCCACACATCCCCATCCCACAACTTCACAGTCAACAGAGGTAGGGAGATTGATAGAGGTGAGTGAGCTTCCAAAATCCCCATCCTACATTTCCTAGGTAGCAATTAATGCTACAGCATGGCCCAGCCAATGTGGCAAACCTCAGCTCAAGACAGGGCAGTGGAGGAAAGTAAACTTGTAAAACAAACCTGCTTTCAGTTCCTGACAGCCCCATGTGCTCCCAAGCACCAAGGTGTGCATGTACGTGGTTCAGGGTTATTTGTGGTGACAGAGAGGACAAATGGTGCTGACTGCTGGCTCCTTCTTGCACTCTCCTGGGGCCACTGACCTTCTACTGGATTTGGGATGAGCATTTTGCACCCATTAGGAGCTGACAGCGATTGGGATGTTTTGCATCTTCTCCTAAACTCCCCCACAAGTTATTAAGCAACACTCAACTGTGTTGCTTTGTGTCTCTATCCCCCTGTCACCTGTTATGGCTTCATTCATCAGTCTGCCCTTTGTTTTGGCTGTGTTTTGGTGTGTACTGTGGGGTTTTTGGTCCGACTGCCCTGCATATGGTGCACTGTGATCTCCATGACCTGCTAGCACAGGGAGCAGCAGCACAAGGCAATCTTTCACACATTCCTCTTCCAGCTTTTCTCCTCTGCTGGGTGCTTTCACAACCTGACTTCCCTTGCTCTGCTGTGATCTCCTCCCCTCTGAGCATCTTTCTTGTGCCTTTGCTTTGATAACTCAACACAAGAAGAGCTTAAGAGATTTTGGAGAGGATGTTCATGTTCACCCTTTTTAGGGAAGGACTCGTGACATGATGCTCATCTAGAAGACAGTGGAATGTGTTGTGAAATGGGTATGAGCCCTCTTATTAAGAGACAGGAAAATCCTGATTTAAAGAAGTAAACTCTGAGGGCGTTTGGACGTGTTCTAGTTGGTAGAACATCCAGATTTTACTGTTTGCAAATGGGGCTCTTAACTGAACCAGGTGCTGAACAAGTGCTTTCCACAGGTCACTGAGTCCAACTTTATGCTAAATAGCACCAGCCCCAGGCCAAATTCACTCCTGAAACAAATGGACCTATCTCTCACTTACCAAGCCACATGCCCTGGCATGGTGCATCTTCTGCAGTAGCCTGCGGCATCAGGAAACACGCAGCAGGGTGATTTCTTCTTCAGCTCTCCTGCAGATAATGCAGCCATGTGCTGGCCCTTGTACAGGTTACTACCTTTCTGCTCCAGTTATTGCTGCAGTTTATGAAAGCCTGCAGTGAAAATGGTGTACTCACGTTAAGGGGAGGTGAAAGGACAGAGGAAGCTCCGCATGAAAATACTCAGGAGTGTTGGATGGTCTCCTTCCCTTTGTTTGACCATCTTGAATTTTCCTGTCTCTCACATCCTGTGCTGTAGGAACTCCTGCCAAACCACTGCTCTATAATGGTCTTTCCTACCTGTTATATGTTAGATGGACTCAATTTTGTTCTTACGTGCATTGATTCCACTGACTACTGAAGCTGACCTCTTCCCTCACTAAATGCAAGCAGCAAGAGAAGCCTGGCATGGATGATCACAGAATTTGATCATTAAAAGTCTGTCCCAGTCACCTGAAAGCTGAAGTATTACTTTATTTTTTTAACTCTTGCTGCCAAGAGGAAAAAACTTCAGAAATTATCTAGTTAGTTACTAGAAATAACTTCAAAGTTATCTAATTAGTTACTCCTTATCCTGACAAAGGGGTTGCTGGGGCTGCTCATTTTCTCAGCGCCCTGATTGGAGAAGCATTATTACTACATACAGGCTGCCAGATCCAAACACACTATGGGGCGGAAAGGGTAGAAAAGATAGGAAAGATTTAATGTTTAAGGCCTGAAATGGGCTTTTATATTCTTCTGCTTCCTACCCATACACCAAGCTTGAAGACGCTCAAACCTCAACCATACATGCTGTAGATTGCCAGGCAGAGATTTCCTCCTGCAGAGGATGGAAGAGGATCTCCTGCACCCTTAGCATGGCTGGGGAGGGCAGGTAGAGTTCAAAGTCTTGGGCAGAGCATGAACCTGCCCAGGCACTAACAGGTCTTAATGACCCCGAGCAGCCTCACCTGGGCTCTTTGCCTCCACCCGTGGGCCTAGAGCCCGTTTAAGCTCAGCCTGGGAGCAGCAGTTTTCTCCCTGAGCTCAGCTGGAAGGGTGCAGGTCTCCAGTGAAGGCACAGCCATGTGTCTGCTGGGCCATGGACCCCTATCACCCATCTGAAGAAGGTGGTCTTTCCACCTAATACCAGCGTGGTAAGGCCTTGCTTTACTTAAGGATTAAAACTGCTGGGTTTGTGACATGTGGGCTTGCTGCAATGATTGCAGAGGGGAGCAGGGTGTTTGTGGTGGTGCCCAGGGAAGGATGGGGATACCCCTGCCCCACGTATTTGTGTACCCTTGCTAGCCTCAGCCCCATGCCTGAGCGCCACAACTACTGGTCTCCTGTTTAGACAAGCTTTGCTCAGCCTGCTGCACAGGCTTTGCACAGAGCTGTGACTATGTCAGACACTCAATTCCTTTAGGATCTGGTGGTTTTGGCTGTGAACAAGCATGGGACCCCCAGGCAGGGGCATAGGAAGCAGATAATTCCCCTCTTACACAGAGAAGTTCATCCTTTCCTATTTGCTGCCGAACATTTTTCATTATAATGTTTTTAGGATGCTTTAGGGCTGGAAACATCAGGAATATAAATCAGAGCTTGTCACTCACAAATATCACATTTATTTTACATTAATATATGTTTTCTGTTAAAATATCACACATTTGTTTGTGAATCTTGGCCATTACCAGAAGCTTATTACAGTCATTTTCCTTCCCTTTTATTTACACACATGAAATACTGTGTTTAATGATGAATTGGTTTCTGACTGAAGGGATCAGGCTGTTTGGAAAGTCACAGCCTCCATGGCTTCTGTGCTCTGACTTAGCAATTTAGTCACCTCTGTTCCCTTGGGTTTTACCTCTTTTCCTGCTGGTGGAGGTAGTGAGGGAGCACAGAAAGCCTCTTCTCTACCGCTTTTTCAAAGCTACTGAGGGAGCAGAGGCCAGTATCCCCCTTAGACTAAAAATGGGGAGAAAAATAATGTCCTTCTGGATGGATTTGAGGATTTCCCTGGGGAGGCTGAGAGTGGTAGGGGAGCCCCCTGTCAGTGTCATGTCAGTTAGCTGTAAAATGCTTACTAAGAAATGAAGGCATAGAGAGGGGCAGCTCTTGTTATCTTGGGCTGTCTGGTAGGAATCAGAAGTGAGGGGAGAGGGGGTATGTAACCAAATGATGTTTTTCAGCTGTGAGCCTCCAGCTGCATGACATTTCCAATTATCCAAGCACATGCATATGGATGTGCAGCCCCCTGCAGTGCTGGCATGCTCTGCGCTTCCGCAGCGGCGGAGGGCCTGCTCCTGCAGATGGGCACAGCCAGCCTGCAGAGCCTGGCCTAATGTGGAGCAGAACTTTGTCCTTGAGATCCCAGCAGCTTTCTGAAGTGTTGTCCAAAGCCTTGACGAGAGCAAAGATGCTTATTTCCTATGGAGCTTTTCCCCCCACTCATGTTTTAGTTTGGGACAGTGGGTAATTCACTGTGTCCCAAGCAGACAAGCTTGGGTATCCTGTAGGACCATGCATGAGTTGCCAGTGGGGTGTGAGCAAGGATGCTGTTGTTTGTCAGAAGGGTTATTAATGACTGGCAACACATCCATCCACTGGGGTAAAAGCTGTTACACCTACACAACTTCAATGACTTGGATCCCAGATTAGCCAACACAGGCTGCAATCAGAGAGCTTGGGGCAGGGGGGGAAGCAACCCATCATACTGATCAAGCCTTGCTGGAAATAGAAAGGTGAGGGGAGAGATTTAAAGGATGCTCTTCTCCCAAATTTTTGGGAATAGGTGCAGGATCTGGGCTTTATAAACTTTACAGTAAGGTCTGCTGATCAGATACGAAAAATAGATGAGATTTTTCTTATAAGCTTCATTTATACTCATTAGAGTGCTACAAGTAATAATACCAGGAAATAGATTTGCGGGCAGAAGTATGATTTTTAAGTTAAGGATGTTCATTTAATTTCAGCTCTTGTCTCCTAGATGTGCCTCCTCCTAATGCTTTAAATAGCTCCTGTGCCTCTTTGATGTTTACACCCTTCAAATGCATAAAGACAGTTATCTACAATTCCTCATTTTGCCAAGCAATACATACTTAGTGCTTTTCATCTCTCTCCATAAATCAATCCCTTTCCTCCAACAGGAGGCAGAATAGGATTTTTTTTTCTCTTCCTTATTAGATTTGTACAGAGAATTTCTGTTCAGAAACAGATAAATGATACAAGGTTTTTTCATGAGAAAGCATCCTATCATATTATTAGCAAACACTTCCACAGTAGAACAGGAATAAAAATAGAAGTGGGCTATAAAAAAGAATGTATAGCACGATAGCATCTAGTCTCGCAGCATGGTGCTAAAGTGGAGCAGTTCCTTCACATTTCTTAGCAGATCTTCAAGCAAAGATCCAGGAGGCCTAGGAAATGCTTAGCATCTTCTACTTAAGGATTTCATTAAATTCTATGCGATCTTTGACATCAAGTTAATGAATTTTCTCCTTATTCAAAAAGCCCACCTACTGCTTGTGATGTGTTTGAAGCTGAAGATCCTTTTTAGCTGGCTTAGCTGCCTCGCTGCCCCTCTTCGCTGCATCTCAGCACAGTGTTGCTTGTGTACACCCTCTTCCACACAACTTTAACTGAGAAACCACCTGAGTTATAAATTCTTTTGGATCCCACTTATCTCAAACCCAGATGTTTTTATTACTGGCTTTCAGTGGCAGCCATCAAACATGAACTATTTGGAGTTCTCACCTAGCAGGCCAGGTTAACAAGTACATAATGTGCTTTTCAGAATGCTGCGTCTGGTGGACCCTTCCCAGTTATCCCACCTTCCGACTTAGATGGTTGGCTGTGCTTTAAAGGTGGCAGTGAGATAAAGCTTGCCTGGGAAATATAGTCACCCTCACATTTCCCATATTTCTGAAAGCAATTTTAGTGAAGTCCAGCAAACGCTGCAAAAATGGATTTAAAATGAAATTACAAATGAAAGATGAATACTTAAATGGACAACAATTTCAGCAGCTATTTGTTAGGAAAAGCTTCAGACTTTGGAGATTAGTCTGGCCAGGCAATTACTGCCCTGGGACAGAGGCATGTGTGGGTTGCACTTGGACACATGTTCATGCAACTGTGTTTGGCCCGATGTCCTTTCCTGCATTGCTCTTTCAGTTATGAATAGGAGGAGTGAGGAAAGGAGAGGCTGATTGATGACTATTTTCCTCACTTGTGGCTTCAGGAGTGATTTAAAGAATGGGAGCATTCCATTTGGGGTCAACAGCCCAGAGGGGCTGGCTGCTGGGTCTCAAAGTCTACCTGGGAGTCAATACATAGATGGGCAGAGGTAACAAGGTTTATCCCCTAAGTAAATGTGGCAAATAATAAGCTGTGCAGCTGCAGCATATACTGAGGGAGGAAGCCTGGAGGTAGCTTCTATCCTCTTGCAAAGGAGCAGGTGCTGCAAAGGAAACCAATATCTGAAACTGAGCAAAATTCCAAGGATCTTCTCTGGAGCTGCTGCCAAATGAGCAGAGAGGAGGCAGAAAACCCAGCACAGAGCTGATGGGTCTTTGTAGTAAACAAGCCAAACTGGTGCCAGAAGTTGTTGTGCAGGGGTTTGTGACCATGCATTTTAATTTCTATTGTTCTTTCTGTCCTTAAAGCTGAGTTAGCACAGCAGTGGGTCCAACCACTTCCCTGTGATGGCTTCTTGTTGGACACCATTGCGGATTTCTGCCTTTTGAAGCATTGTGTTCTTGTTGCAGTAACTTCATTGCTTCCTCCTCTGGGCCTGCTGGGTCCCTATGAAGATATATGCTCTGGCATTTTGAAGTTTGCCTTTTGCTAGTTTAAAACAGCGTTAAAATATGTCTGACTTGAGAACAGCTTTGGCACCCAAGCCATGCTTAGATGTGTTGAGAGCCATCTCTTCAGGATTAGTAGCATAGGTTAGGAACAGGTATGTGTAAGGGTGGGATCTGCAGTAGCCCAGATCCAAGGACTGAAAGTACTTGGATACTTTAGTGGGGGAAAGATTTTGAAATGTTTATTCTTTATAGTTCTCAAAGTTGCTGACAGTGTAAATCTCTACTTTCCATCTTAGAAGAACAATATTCTTTTAGTTTTAAGTTGGTACAAAACCATCTTAAACATCAATAACTAAATGTGGCCCCTTGCAGCCAACCAAAACTTGAAAGGTTGACTTTTTAAACTTAAAGGCCAATGTTATAGAAACTTGACCCATTTGAATTCTTTCCTGATATGTGCTTGAATGTCACTGTCCCTCCACAGGGAGGCTGAGAACCACTAGGTTTTGCTATTGCTACTGACACCAGATTGCTGTAATGCTCTTGCTGCTGTTGCACAGAAGTTTAGCACAGCAAGAAAATAACAGCTATGAACTGCTGGTGAGAAGGTTTCTTAAATTCAGGTTGTGGGTTAGTGAAGAGCCTGAACTAAGCAATTCTATTTATCACACACACACAAAAAACCCCAACACTAAGACAGCAGTGGGTTTGGTATTTAAATGTCACTGGTAAAAAGCAGTTGGGTACCTTGGAGCAGGTAAATGCACTGTGCTGTGGTCTAAGCTCTAAGGTGCTCACTTCAGACACTGCCTTGGTGGATATCAGACCTGGCATTGGAGAGTATCTCCAAAGACAAAATAGATACCCCTGTGTGTGTATATATGCACACATGTGTGTATATATATCTACACATGCTTGCTAAGTCTGCAATAGCACAAGCTGTCTGTGTTTGTCACACATTCTGTTTCTTGGGGCAACATTTAGACTACGAACTCCCTGAAGAAAAGACTATATCTTGCTGAGTTTCCAGCATGCCTAACCCTCCTGGGTTTTCATTTCCTGACTGGCTTTTAGTGTAATGTAAAGATCAGAAATAATATCTTCCATTAAAACTTTATTAGGTAGCTCTTCCACTTAAGAGAGCTGTTTCGCTTACTCCCAGCCAAATTAATTCCAGTCATTGAAAGCTAAACATGGAAATTCAGGAGAGGGAAGCAGAAAGCCACCTGCAGTCTTGAAAAGATGAGGAAAACCAGGAGTGGTGGGTTCAGTGACCTGTCTGAGAAGATGCACATAGCTCAGGATGGAGTCCTGGGACAGAGATGTATGACAGGACAGGAGTACAATAGCCAGCATGGGAAGCACTTTGTTTCTTGGCAATTGGAATCTGCAAATGCATGTCTCCCACTTCTACATCCTGCTGGCTTCTACTGGAGTCTGTTATAATCACTGGGAGCATCAGACATCTGCTTGCTTCCATGGGTGTTGCTAAGGCTACTGGTGGGCTGATTGATGTGTGGTTACCACCAGAGAGCAGCCCAAGTGGCAGCAGCTGACCTTCTTAAGAGCATCTGTATCACTCCTCACCTTCCCTCTGGCTTTTTGCTGTGACCTTTGGATACAGATTGATCCCAGATTAGTGTGTGTTCACAATAAATACCCTAAAATCAGGCTACAAGTAGACAAGTTCTGAAAAGGTTAGATGAGTTCAGGGAAAGTTAGTGCAAGACTCTGGTGGTTGCTCTGTGTGGTCTGTTTTCCAAGCATGTTTTCCACTCCTATTACCTATGATTCCAAAACAAAACCAGCTGGACAGCCCCAGGATGGAGGAGCTGTGGTGAGGCACCTGAACCTTCTCAGCTGGGCTGCACAAAGCCCTGATATAATCCAGGGAATGAGCTATAACTTATTTTTCTGGGCACTCAGTGGTGTGTTGATGGAACTAGTATTTTGCCAAGCAAAGATGGGTAAATGTATCCAGCTGTACTGGGCTCGTTTCAGTTCATAAGTGGCAGGCAAGGTTTTTCATTTTCCCTTGAATAGTTATATTGTCTTCCTCACTCCATTTGTAAACTTCTGGCTGCACAAATATATCGGCGTATACTTGTATGTGTGTGTATATGTATACATATGAGAGATAGAAGCTGTAGGCCACATAACAAACTAAATTTGTACCTAGACATTGTACTCAGCCATGTTGGAAAGCCTGTAGAGAACATCACTATGAACTGGTTAAATACAAACTTTGATCCATATCATCAAAAGCATTTTGTGCATCATTTTTGCAACATCTTCAAGTGTTCAGTAACAAAAAGAAAAAGCTCTGAAGGGAAAATTAACTGTGTCATGGGTGATATAAAGCTGCAACAGTACCTATAAAGTGCCCTAGAAATACAAGAGAATTGAAGTAATGAACAGAAATGCTCAGTTAGAGCTTTTTCCATATTTTATGTTAATCATTAGGGTAGAGCTGAAATTAGCTTTAATTGATATTAAGGGTTGAAAAAATGAATCCTCTGGAGAATGAGTCTCTTTAACCTCTAATGATGCAGTAAATAAAATATGCTGTCAACATTTGTGCAATGCTAAGGGCTTTCAAACTTCCATATCTGTATGGTGAGAGATTCAATACTCCTCATTCTCTCCATTACAGCAGATAAAAGTGATGTCAGGGTGTAAATTCAGCTACAGGTTTTCCATGTTTCCAACTTATCTGTCATAGCCTGGTAATTCCCCCATGCTGGTGTGTTAACTCTAATAGGGAGATGGAGAGAGGAAGGAGGGGCTGTGAGAACTGAACAGATTCTGCATGCTGGCTCTTTCACTTGTGCACCTTCTGACCTGTAGGCTTCTGATGCCAGAGTATCAATAGAGAAACTGTGCTTCAGCAGTGGGTAAGGAAAAAAGGAGTAACGCTGCCTATTCTTCCTTTCAGGTGAAATATGCCCCAAAACATTTCATTTTTCACTTTAAAGGCAAGGTGGAATTGCAAAAGGCTTCAATACTTAAGGGACACTTAGTTTGGTAATAGTCAGACCATTCTTCTACCTGTCAGGACTCAGGCTGGTATTGAAACGCCTAATAACCAACTTGGTGAAGGGCATGAAATGTTCCTTTGCTGTAAGCAGGAAACCTGTTTTTCATAGAATCCATTTGATCATTGCAATCAACTGGAAGTATTACATCACTTGGGCAAGTTACTGTAACACTGATGGTTACTCTGCTGTAGTTAACTGAGAAACAGGAAACAAATCTCCCCACTTAGAACCCTCTTTGTCTTTCATCAGGACTGATACAATAACAGTTCTCATATCATAGGATATATATCTCCTTTGGAAAGTTCCTTGCAAGCCTTTCTGTATTAAGGGGACTATATTTCTGCATGCTTATAGAAGTCGTCCTGAGTGATGCTTGTGTTTTACCAGGGTGTGAGTCCATTAAGCCCACACAGTGATCCAACAATAACTTCTCTGATGAGACACAGCTGTAAAACTTTGGGAAAAGCATATTTAAAAAAAAAAAGTGCTGATGTTACATTGATTTTCTTATGTTTTCCTTCTTACTTAGGGTTTGGAAGGATTTAGGGGAGGAAAAAAACCAAAAATGCTCCCAAAGTTAACTTCTAGCTTGTATTGTGTTTGGAAGCTTTCTTCTGACAAAGACCCAGCTACCCTGGGACAGTCCCAGGCTTGTCAAGGATGTGTTGAAACAGCTAAAGGAATCGGTATGGTCTAGATAAAGTAAATAAGTTTTATCGGTGAAAACCTTTGAAAGTCAAGTTAAGCAGCAATAGGGCTGGTTTAAAGAGAAAACAGCCCAACCAGTTGAAAATAAAAAGTAGTGAATGCACAGCTACCAGGACCAGCAGGCTCCTGACCAAGTTACATACATTTCTGAGGGGTACACAGCAAAGCAATGGAAAGTGCTGGGAATGAAGGAGGCAGCCCTTATAAGCAAAGTAATTTTATAGTGCTAAGACACAGAGGATCTAATTTTCTTCTAGAAGACTCATTACCATGATTTTGTTACACATTATTTATGGGCTGTTATGATAGTCCTGGCAGGTCATAATTGCCTGAAGCCGGAGAATTAGTCACATTCTTCACATTTGGAAGAATGATCTGTACAGTTACGCTAATGACTTCATTCCCGGAGATGCCATGAGCTGGGCAGGGACTGCGTGTGTTGGGCTATGGCTGTATTAACCCCTTCTGGTTCTGAACACCATGCAGATTTTGCTCATGAGCTACCAAAACTACTTCAAAGCAGCTGTTCGGCATGTGAGTGACTTGCTACTTTCATGATGGCTTCCCCTTTCCTTCCCTTTCCTTGAATCTGGAGTTGGTTTTGGTTAGCCCTATTTTTCTATAGGGGAAATGGATTTTTTTAACTAGTCTGTCAGGCACAGGGACATTGCACTCTCTCCAGCAGAGATGCTGCAGCATTACGGTGGTAAGACTGGCCCATCTCTTCCCCATCTCTTCTTAACCTCTGACAAGAGATGAGCAACAGTTTAAACTGAGGAAGGGCTGTAGTGACAGCACTCCTAACTATGCCTTGCTATGTACATAGCAAAACCCAAACAATTCTTCACAGATGATGAATCAGAAGGGAGCACTATAATTGTTTTATGTGCCTTTTGGGACAGCACAAGCCAACTCTTGAATTAAAGGCTGGTGAACGTTGCTGTATCTTCCTGAAAAATGGACAGCTTTGATTTGGGGATTTCCAGTGATCAGGAATCCCCTGAACTGTTGGCTGGCCACTCCCAAACCCCTTGCCATTGTTGTTAAAGAATGGACATGAATTCTTGAATAAATGTGTATTACGTTGGATTGAGGCGTTTGGGTCATGTTGCAGCTTTATCTGCTAGACTAAAGAGAAAAGCATGCGGCCGGGGGGGGAAATTATAAACCATGATTCAGAAAGTATTGCTGGGAGAGAGTTAAGGGGTGACTTGATCTGGTTTGCAGCTCCTCTAAAAACCTTTTCCATTTTACTAGCATCCTTCTTGGTTTGTAGGTGTCAGACCAGCACAATATACTGGGGTTAACTGGCATGTGAAATTCAGATCTGGGAGAACCTCCCACCTGCTTTTTGATACTCCCCGTTTATATGGTCAGGGATGGCAAAAGTCCTTTGGTCAAAGCATCGTGCTGATGGCAGGACTGGCCCATAGGGCCCAAGCCATAGAACAAAGCTGCTCACAGCAGGATAACATCTTACCATGAGTAGTATGTAAACCTCATTTCTGGCTCTGGGAGGCAAGGCTCCACTAAAAGCTGTGTCCAGACAATTTCCCAGGAGCAGTGGCCCTCCTGTAGTGGCTCCTGCTGCTCACTGCATGGAAAAGGTTTGACTGATGCTGAACTGAAGGCAACCTCTTAATCAAACTAAGAGGTGGGAGTTAGAGTGTTTGTAAAATACTGTACAAATGGGAGGGTTTGATCACATTAAATGAAGGATCAGATTCATTAAATTAAGTGGAAAGCAATGTACATGGATAATTTCAAGGGTTGAGGCTGAATACGGTTTTTAAATAGGAAGTGATCAGCTGCTATACACAACACAGAGCAGCTCTCAAACATTTTTAATGACAGTATTTGTACACACTTTAGTTTAATTAACACATGGCACAAGAGAGGTTTGGTAACTAGGATGTAGTCTCACACCAGTCATCTCAATTATAACGCATGAAATTTCAAGCATCAGTACACCAAGAACATCACCCATCCCTGCCTCACAAGGTCTGGTGACTTGAATTTCCATTACACCTTGTTTCTCTTGGATGCAACAGTAATTCCTTCTCTCCAGATGGAGCAGTTCCCTTAGAAGTGGATGATCAGCTTCTCATTTGGATTTATTTCTTGTTTTCTGCAATCAAAATTAAGGAGACTGTGTATTGTCACTGCCCAGTGATCCAGATTACATCTCTGACAGCTATGTTTATTAGTAAATATGTAGTAATTGCTTCCAGAATCAGCTAGAGCTGTTCTTCTGTGTCTGTATGTGTAGGAGAGATTTCCTGTGATGTGTGATCCCTTTGCTAGCACAGCACTCATTAGACACTGGAGAATTGTTGCAGACACAGCCGGGTCTTATGCCTTTGCTGATGCAGCGTTGGTCCGGGGGACGAACTTCAGAATAATTGGATTCTTTGGTCTTAGGAGTCCCTGTGAACTCAGCTTGAGAGGGATCTGCAACAATAAGAGGAAAAACGCACTTGGAGATAGACAAATTAAATAAGTAGAGATTAAAAGAAAGAAACTTGGCCATGGTTTGGACATAACTTAATCTGTAGTGCCTGAAAGTGCACCTCCCTGAAGGTGCAAAGCCTTAGCACCCACGGTGAGAAACTAGGCACCTGGCTCTTCACGTGTGAGTTTCAAAACATAACGTGCTCCTCACCTCAGTTTCTTTGCAGGTCTGGCAGGTGAAATGTTGCAATAGGATGGTGATGGCAGCCTTCAGAGTCAGGAGAGCAAAGCGCATCCCAATGCAGTTCCTGGGACCAGCTCCAAAGGGCAGGTATGTGTATGGGTCTATGTTCTCTTTGTTCTCCTTACTGAATCTGGATAATGATATGGTTGGGGAAAAGAAATGAAGACAGAAAAAAAAAAAAAAAAAAAAAAAGTCAAAACAAAAAAACAACCGAAAAGCTACATATCTGTATTACTTATCCAGAGATCTCTTGCTGGTACCCTACAAAGTCTTGTTTGGCTTCTTGCTAAAGTGTCTCAGTGTATCCCAGCAATTGAGCACTGTGTCAGAGCTCTTGTCCAGGACAGGGTGGGATCCCACTTAGGTGATTTCAATTATCTCCATCCAGGCTATTAGAAGTTGGAAGCAAGGTGAAAATCTAGGCAACATGCTCTCCCAAAGTGACCAGTATTTCCTGTCTGTGGTATTTAGTGAGAAAGAAACCACAAGCCATCTTGGTTAGGAGCAGCATACGGCTTCAGTCTTGCTGGGAATGAGAGGTAGATGCCAATTATAAAAATAAGCAACTAGAGAGAAGTTACTACTGCCTTGAAAACAGGAGGGAAGGCAACTCTGGAAGGATCAACTCTGATCCTGGTATATTTGGTAGCAAAGCCTGCGTGAAGGAAACAGGCTTGGCAATGGCTAGCAGTCACAAAAGCTCAGCAACTACTCCGTCAGCAAGCCTAAAAACTGTGTACAAGATGTTGTGAGGTATCAATGTCATTCTTCCAATAAGATTATGTTGTTTGAAACCCTGCTTTAAGTACAAAGCTCATTTTCTTCAAATGACATTCCCATGAGCCTGCGATTTCTCATTGGTATTGTTTGCAAAAAGATAGGAAGAACACCATTAGGAAGCTAATCAGAGATTAATACTTAATTACCACATGAGGAAAAAGCAGCATGATAGTTCTTCCCTTTCGTTATGCTTTTTTGTACCTTTCTGGTCTGAACTCTTCTGGGTTTGGCCAGTACTCAGGGTTGTGATGCAGGGTATAGGGTGGGATCATGACAATGGTTCCTTTGGGAATGGTCACTCCATTTATTTCTACATCTTTCTTGCAGGTTCTTTCAATCCGTCCTCCAATGGGAAAGAGCCGAAGGGTTTCACTCACTGCCATGTCAAGATATTCCAACTGCATTACTGCTTCATAAGTGAGAGGAGCCTGTAGGACAACAGGAGAAAGGTGACCAGGTATGTTGGTATGAGGATTGGATTGTCCTAAAATGACTACTGAGACCAAAGTATCCTCAACCCCTACTGCCCTAACTGTGCTTCAGACTCACTGAAGAACAAAATGCAAGGTAGAAATTGCAGAATTGGTTTCATTTTCCATCCTTGAGTGATGGCAATGCCTGGAAATCCACTTGTGCATGGGTGCAGAGTATGGCAAATGGGTTTGTGCAGTGGGGTACCTGGAAGCTTTCAGCTGTGAAAAGAAAATCACTTCAGGGCTGAGTTTTCTCTGTGTGCCTGATCCCGGGGAACAGTGGTTAGGAGTTAAAGATTTCTCATTGCCTTCACTGAAAGAGGAGGACAGCAGGGTCAGAGGGTCTTTATCACTCAACATCCCCTCACCTTGTTGGGTAACACGGTGTCTATTTCATCCAGCAGTTTTTGCTGCACATCAGGATGTGTGGCCAGTTCATATGCCAGGTAACAGAGCATGTTGCTGGTGGGCTCATACCCAGCAAATATAAAGATGAATGCTTGCGACAGGATCTCTGTGTCGGTCAGGGCTGTGAGGAGAGAGTACATGGGGAGATGAACGAAAACAGTGTTGGCTGACGGTCTCAACAAGGAACAGGAAGTCAGAGGTGGGGTTGAGGCAGGTTTGTTGCGGTTATTTTCTGATAACATAGAGATACTCTCTGTCTGGAAAGAGTCATTTGATAGAGGAGCCATATGATTTCCTGGGATTGACGTGGCAGTGCTACTCCCTGGCAAAAGACCTGGGCCATTCCCCTCAGTTCCCATGCTGGCAGCAATGGACAAAGACTTCTGCCTGGAGCTGGCCAGTAGAGATGATGGTGACCCATTGAGCCTTTCCCTGGGAAACGGCTCCCTAACTCCCCTCACTCCCATAGCCTCTGTTGCTATGAAGAGTATTTAGGTATTGTTACCTTTATCTGAGTGATTTGCTTCATTGGTCCCATGATTGTTTGAGTGTTGGGATTCGATCATCAGTTGCAGAAAATCTACTCTGCCCTGAGAAGAAAAGCAGGAGAGTTTCTTTTGGTGATGGGGTCCCTTGGAGGGCTCACAGAAGCAGATTTCATAGCCTAAGCACAATTGTAATTCTGGAAGCATCCTCAAAATGCATGATTACTTCATTGGAAAAACAGAACACTTGCTTTTTAGCTTGGAAATGTGTCTGTCCTTTTTGCGAAGCAATTGGGTGGGAAAGCAGGGTCTTGAATGAATTTTTGGAAAGGGATCCAAACTCTAAAGGGGAGAATTTTGCCTGTAAGCAGCTTCAACATGTGAAAAGTGAGAAGGGAAGGCACAAACCTGACAGCTGGTATTGCTGCTCTTGCGCTGCTTACTCTGCTCTCTCATCCTCTGCCTAATCATCTTCAGGGAGTCTCTTACTCTGACTGATTACAAGCTCTGCAAACCTGAGCTTAGCCCAATTGTACCAAGCCTTTTTCTGGCTTTAGCTTCAGATCAATGTGCAATGTCCACTTGCTGCTCTGCCAGGACTGCTCGAGTGAAGCTTTTCTGACAGTATTGGAATCGGGTGTTTACACTCGAGTGGATTCAATGGGTTCAGTCATTGTACTTTGGCTTCACCTTTGATATCATTACCCTAATTATATTCCACTTAAGTGTATTTCCTGGCACAATTGCTAGCAAATTCACACTTGCTTACCTTGTGAGCCTCCTTTTCACGATCCTGCTTAATCTTGGAGATGGATCTCATGAAGAAATCTACAGCATCACCAGGGAATAAGCTTACATTCATCTTGACCAAAAGAGGAGTAATAAATGGGCATACAACTGGAGGGAAAAAAAGAGAATAAAATTGCACACTGTAAATAAAGTCTACCTGATAAGATAGCTATGGATGTTACTGAGGAAGTAATTATGCTACTAAAACTATTTCCTTCCTTGATTCTTTACCTGGCAAAAGTCTGGACTTTGCCTTTTTTCCTCTTTCTCGTTCCCTTGGGATTGTTTGTCTTGATGCAACCCTCTCCAGTGTTGTGCCCAATGGGCACAACTGAGCTGGGTTTAGTCATTGCTTTAAGAGATACCAAAGCATATCCCAACTTCTTTTTCTAAGGCAGTGTTTTCTTTTTTAAAAAAGAACAGGTTACCTCTTTACATTGTACAGCACTACAACAGGAATGTGGCTTAGAAGAGAAACATTGCAAATCCTGAGTTCTGTTTTCAGGCTGAGCTATTCACTACCATGCTGTGCTTATGCAAACATTTTCAAGTCCCCTTCAGAGTACTTCCCTAATTGTAGAGACTAGATTTTGAGCTCATGTATAGCTTCAATACAGCACTAGAACCTTCTCTATGCACAGATCACAACTTTCCCTGTGTTTTAGCAAGGTATCTAATCTTGATTTAAGGTTGCAAGTGATTTAAGGTCCATCACCATCACTGCTAAACTGTATCACTGCTAGAAAACTGCATCTAATTACAATCTCCACTCGGCACTCTCTTCCAGAAAATGCATTTCAGATAGTACCCCTCTCCTCAAGCCTCACAGCTCGACTTGCTTTTCTACCATTGAATCGTTTTCCAGCACTTATTTGGATATTGGCTGGGATGTTCATGTGTTTCTTGCATTGTGGATGCCGAAGGTGGAGAAAGCTTTTACCCATCTCCTTACCAGAGTTTTAGCATGAAGCTAACAATGAAGAAATGATGAGAAGAGCTATTAGAACTTCCATCCTTGCTAGTAAAGTTGTCTAAGCAATAGTTCATTGATTAATGTATAGGATGCACCAGTCTCTAATATGCTAAAGTTACACTTCAATAGTACTCCGACACCTGAATGAAGTTTTTAACCAAAAACTCTCACATGTCAAGATGAAGAGTGGGTCCAAAAAGTCAAACCGGGTCAGCTTCTGCATCTCTCTCACAAAGGGGTCTTTGGGGTTGTTCATGGAGTCAATGTTCACACCAAACGAAGTGCTGGTGACAACATCCATGCTGTAGCTTCCAAAGACGCTGAGGAAAGATAAAAAAGATACTGTGGTTAAATATTTGGACCAAGTGGATGTATTTTTTCCTAATGCTTATGTGACATTCAAATATAAAGTCTCCTGCCCTGGTTTTGAAAAGGAAATTGGATAGATGGTAACCGAAATCACTTAGAGTGAAAGGGACAGGTTTTGAGAGCTTTGGTTTCAAGCCTGCGTGGGTTTTGAAATAGCACAGCTTTTCTGCGGGTTTTAAAATTGTGTAGCTACATGAACGGGTTAGTGCAAGGACAGCATGTGGCTCTTGAACATGTTAGCCTCTTGGGAGGGGTGGGAACACACCTTGCTTTGAGTATGCCATGAAATGTTCTTGTTCAATCCAGAACAGCTCTATAATAATACAAACTGTCCAAGCCCTCTCCTTATGTGAATTTTTTGGTAGGGGAAAGCTTTGCTTGCATGCGACTGCTGCTTCTGCGTTCATGCTTTGAAATTGAGGGTGAAATACACAGGTTTTGTTCCAGAGCCCATATGGAGGGCACGGATGAGGATGGGGCAAATGTGGATGAGCATCCAGCAGTGTTGTGTGTGGGGCAGAGGCACCAGCAACCCCAATGTCCCACAGTATAATAAAGTAATGCATTGAGATCCTGAGTATACGCAGGGAAAACTGGGTTTTCCTGGCAGATTTGGGGTTATCTTGGATCTGTGGATCCACAAAGCTGTGCTGGAGCATTTTTCTCCCTATCTAATCCCCTTTCAAAGACTTCTCTCTGAGCGTGTGCCTCTGGGAAGTTTCACTAACACACCAGCTTAAGTTTTCTCATTCAAAATCCAGCCAGGCTTTTGGCTAGCCCCATTCCTCATCTCAGAGGTCTGGTTTACCCAGCGAATGAGCTGTGTTGCCAATAACGAATGAAGCACAGCATTTGCTAACAAGGTTTGCTGCAGTCTGCTGCTCCTAGGAGCTACTTACTCCTTTACAGATAGAGCATTGTCCTTTTCCACTTGCTTTTGGATGTTTTTCACCAAAACTTCCCCGTAGTGTTTCATTATAGGGAACATCTGTAACACAAGCCAGATATGGTCAGGTAAGTATAGTACATTTTACTCCTTTAAGACAGGCTTACAAAGGCTATATGGAGTTTCATGAATATTTACAAACATGGTCTTTGTGCTAAGGTTTTATTTTAAGCTTTTTTCATTTTAAATTAGGCATAAATTAAAGAGGCCAACTTAGTTGTCAGGCTCTGACTGACGAAATCAGACCCCTGTGACAAACTCAGCCTGAAAACACTGCCTACTGACTTTCTGATTTAGTTTGTACCTGCTCCTCTGTGTTTTACCTCCTTTAGTTTCCCACTGGTGAAGGTTGGAGAGAGCACAGTACGAATCCTTTTCCACTGTTCATCTTTGGCTAATGAGATAGCATTGTTCAGGATCCCTGCTATATCTATATGCTGGAGGGGAAGAAAGCAAAGTGTTAACCCCAGGAAAGATAGCAGCTTCCTAGCAAGGATGGGAATGTTGCATGCAAGTCCCTGTCTAGGCTGTTTCAGGGGCTTTAGTACTGGCAGCAGGCTAAGGCCTTACAAACAGCCTCTCTCAAGACACACATACATAAATAATCCCCTTTCCTGCGGTAAACCATCTGTGACATGCCATTTCTGTATCCAGACCAAGTAACCCAACAAGCCCAACATCCATATGTACATATTGTCTGTATCCACATCTGACTGTGCTACCTAGAGCCTGCACCCCAGCTGTGGCACATGTGCTAACTGGACCCTTACAAGTTCCTGCATGCTCACACAGATTCAAATTCCTCCGTATATATAGATGTATAAGAGCAAAATTTGATGTGCAGGCAGCCAGCTTCCTCTGCCAGCCTGGGTATGCAGTCCCCAGGCTGTAAGGCAGGGGAACAGTGACATACAGTGGCCATTCACAGTAATCCCTATAGTGCAGTCACTCATACCCTATGGGAACCCTGCTACATGCTTGTCTCCTCCTGTACTTTATTTTCTGGACTCTGTGGAACATCATGATGCTTCTGCTCTTACCCTCCGGTTGGTAAAGGTGGAGTAACACTCTTTAACCAGCACAGATTTAATGATTTGGGGGTCCATGACAGCCACCACAGGTTGCCTACCATCATAAATCCTGGCGGGGAGAGAACAGGAGACAGATAAACAACCCCAGATAGTTGAAGTGTGAAGCTTGCCTGAAACAAAATGTGTTAAACAAATGCTCCTCCATCACCAGTCTTGCTGTTCTGCAGATGCCCAAGTACAGAAATGTAGGAAGTGGAGATGGAAAACGACTCCCAGGCCTTCTCCCATCTGGTTTTGTAGATAAAGGGGGCTAAACACCTTCCAGATTCACTGAGAAATGAGGAGGGCTCAGTCCCTCAAAGGACCAGATAATAAATGAAGCAAGTGTCTTCAGTTTCTCTCCTGACTCTCTGTGGTTTTCCAGGCACTTAAACACATTATAGTATTAGAAGGAAACTTGTTTGACCCCTTTCAGCCTCTTGAATTGGGTATCTGGAGACTTGGGCTGACAGCACTGAAATATCCTTGGAGATGAAACTCAGTCCTTGTTTTTGTCTTTCTAAGCTGCCAGTTCTGGATGTCTTCCTGGAACAGATGTAGATTAAGTGGATTTATGCACTTTCCCTGTTTATGTAAAGATCTCTTTTGCAGACTCCATTTTTAAAGTTGCAGTAGGGGCCAATGGATGCTTTATGGAGGATACACGAGTTTGTAGCCCAAGTTACAACAGCAGCAATAAAAGCCATAGGAGATGTCCAGAGCAATAACTGCTGTAGGTCCCACCACAGCAGGTAAGGCTAGCAGCACAAGGAAGTTGGTAGACTTTGGGTCTGCTTCTTCACTCAGTATTGGGAGTCACTCATGTTCCTTTGCTGTTGGTAAACCAGAGGAACCTGACCTCCTGGTTCTAGATCCTCCCTTAAGCAAATAGTTCTGCTGCCGGTTTTGTTAGGAGCAGGTGAGTGCCTTTTGTTACCAGCTTTAAAACACCTTTCATAGTATATGTCAAAGCAATTTCCATATAGCGTGACAGCAGCACAGTCCTGCAATCATTGCAATTAAGCCACCACAAACACCCTATCTTTGCTGCACTTGTCATGCTGGGACCATTAGAGCTGCAGGTAGAGAAAAGGGAACTTTCCTACTGAATCTCTTCTTCCCTCTGTATGGATTGTAGTTTTACCTTAAGAAGAGAGCAGTGGTTCATACTCACCCCCAGACTTTCCCGTATTTCTGAAAACATTCATTGTCAAACTCAGTGAAACCCTGTGAAAAACAATTTAAAAATTATCTTAGGGATAATGCAGTGGAGGGTATGGTGTTGGAGATGATAGTGCATTGGGAGGAATATCTGTAAAGTGGTGTTCGAAGCTGCCTTCCGAGTTCTTCTCCTCTCTGAAAACATCATGAAGGACAGCGTAAATGTACATTGTGCTTGTGAATGAGATGTTTACCAGGATGCTGGCAAAGGGCAGCTGTAAATCAGCCACCCACGAGTGCTCGTTTGGTGATGCTGTAAAGACAAGGCCCTGTGGTCTATGTTGTTGTGCCCTGATCCCATACTGGCCTTTGCACTTGTGCTTTAGAGCAAAGCTTGGCATTTGGACATAAATTATCACCACCATGTACCCATTTAGCTACAGCTGTATGAGCAAAGGCAGATATTTCTGGATCGAGGAAGGCTTCAGTCACTTACTTTGCGATATTCCAGGCACGTCCCAAAGAAAGGCAGAGGTCTTGGCCCAGGAATACCCAACTTCTTGAACAAACCAAATGGCCAGGTCCCATATCTGTGGGACAGAAAAGACAACCAAGTGCTACATCACAGTGGCACTGGGGCTGAGAGCAATCCTAAGCCTGGAGAATGCAGCAACGTCTCTTTGGAGACAAGGTAGAGAAGGTTGATCCAGGAGCTGGAAAAAAAGTGTCCCAAAAGAAAGTTGCCCTATACAAACTACTTAATAAACATAGTAAGACTCACTGCTGCCACACAGGGCTTCAGAGAGATCACTTTGGTATAAGAGCAGCTGTCTCTTAAAGGCATACGTGCACTGGTGCGACCAGGACCTTAAAGCCTTTAGCAAAAGTCAAAAGAGGAGCTCATTGCCTACCAAAGGAGAGACAGAAAAGAGAGCTGGAAGAAGGAACATCAAGCTTACATGTTTTTATTGAAGAGGAATCAAAGCAGTGCCAGAAGGGATGTCCCAAACAGACTATTGTCAAGCTGGACTTTAACTTCATTTATTGTTCTCCCTCCCTTAGCCCAGCGTTAGCTCAGTGGTGCATCAGGAAGTATTGTCTTGATGGTTTTCTTTTTAGGTTTTATTGACAGCTTTGCAGATTTCTTTCCTCTGAAGCATCCTTTTTGGAAGCTGTGAAGTTATTACTTCTACCTCGGGGCCTTCTGTTTCTCAACAAGGGGCTGGGCTGCAGCCCTCTGAAGCTTGTCTTTGGCTGTGTTGAAAGAGCTACTCAAAGTGTTTGTTTTTATTTAGTAGCTGCAGCTTTCCAAGCGAGCAGCTCATTGCAGAAGGGATGTAAAACTGCAAAGGTTTGGCAGAGGGGTGTTATCCAAGATCCTCTTTGGACCACATGGCAGCAGCTGCTTAGCTAGCATCTTTGGGATGCTTTCCTGAAAAGCCAGAGCATAGGCTGAGATTTAAGGGGTTTCTCTTGCAATTAGTAATACTTTTCTAAATCTGGGGGTCCACAAATGAGATCAGTCCTCACAGCACAGATTCTGCCAGAGTACAGAAGCAGACCTCATCTTATAGTCAGAATCATAGAATAGTTTGGGTTGGAAAGGACCTTAAGATCACCTAGTTCCAACCCCCCTGCCATGGGCAGGGATGCCTCATACTAGACCATGTTGCCCAAGGCTCTGTCCAACCTGGCCTTGAACACTGCCAGGGGTGGAGCATTTACCATTTCTTTGGGCAACCTGTGCCAGCACCTCGCCACCCTCACAGTAAAGTCCAATCAGGAGCAGGCAAAACCCAAGGAAAGGGGTGTTTGCAGGTACAGAAAGGTTTCACAGAGCTCAGTTGGTCAATGTTTAACCTTTTCTGTCAAACGTTAATTCAGTACTAGGTGTAAAATGTTTGTGGATTCTCATTTGTAATGTTTATGGACAGCCAGGGCTGTGGGAGGACCAGGAAATGACAGTCTAGGTTGGGTACAAAGGCCCAGAACACTGTAGGAATGTAGGCTAGGCTTAATCCATTTGAAGTATGGCCAAAAAACCTCAGTCTAATGCTCTTATGACTAAATGTGACATGGTTTTCTGCAGGCTAAGGATCATTCAGTGTAAAGCTAGGGAATAATCATTACTACTTCTTATCATGGAAGTGAACCAGAAATGCCTGATATTCTTCCATGCGTGAACTGGAACAGCATTGCCCCAGATGGACAAGAAGCATCTGAAACACCTCCTTGTGCTAATGGGCAGTGAAATTTCTATTTTAGATCAGATATCAGAGCAGAAGGATCTGGGCTACATCCCTTTTAGCCATAACTAAATTGTAAGTGGCTGCAGAAGATGGGAGTCTGGTAACTAGCAATCTTAGATGGCCACAGTGTTATTGAAATATGAGGGTTTGGGTCAAGAATGAGGGTGGATTTTTTTGAGCGGGTGGGGGCTTTTGTTGGGTTTTTTTTAAAGACTGCCCCAAACAGGCTTCTGAGTGATCAAAATGACAGGAAAGGGTTTGAAAAACAGGTCTGAGAAGTTTCAGAGCTTACTGAACTGCTGTGGTTGGAGCACTGCCAGGGCAGACAAATGGATTGTGCTCGTGTGTACCACATGAATAGTTAAGGTTTATGGCTAGCAACACGCTGTCTCTGCCTAAGGGCTTGTCAATACTACAGAGTTTGTCAGTCTAGCCTTGTTGGTAGGGGTTGCTAGCAGAGATGCTGTATGTCCCAGCAGAAGGGGGTTTTCAACCAGCCCCGCTATGCTGCAGCACTGAATGGCATCAGCAAAGCAGAGGAAAGCATTTTTCATTATCACAGCTCCACTGAAGCAGCAGGGTACACTTCAGACTACCATGGTATGAAAAGCCAGGAGCAGGGAGCTGACCTTGCTCTGGGCTTTGTTTCTTCACTTCTTCACACAGCAAGGGTAGGCTGTGGATTTGGGGCATGGGATGCTGTCCCTGCACCCGTGTGGCAGATCTAACTTCTGCAAGTATCTCTGGTGGTCCAGGTGCCCATGTGTGGAGCATCTTACATGGGCATTACAGAAGGAGTCAGGAGGAATAAGAGCTGATCTTATGAATGCTCTTTTTCTGGTGCCTTTCTGCTGCTCTCCACCTTTGCAGGTCATGCAGTAGGGTCATTTACTGCTTGCTCCCCTCCATAGGGCAACCTCAGTCAGGGAGGCACAGCCTTCCTTAGGCCATATTTCTGTGGAAAATGACCTAAAGGAGCACAGCCCTCACTTGAAGCCAGCACCCTGCTGGTAATGAATGCTTGGCACCATTGTTATTTGATTATTGCTTTGATGCTTAGCAGCAAAACCATAACAGTGCACAGGAATACTCCAAACCTTGGAGCAAGATCACACATCTGTATGGTCCTTAGACTCCTCTGCTATTTCCCAGAGCCTAGTTAGAAGCTGGAAATCTGGAAATCAAACCTACCTGTTTGTTCTTCATCTGATGAGTTGCATAAAAATGAACAATAACAAGAACAGGAATATGGCATGACCAAAGAACCAATAAAGAGAATTTTACTCACGCTAGCAGGAGGACTACGAAAATGAGCAAAAGGGCCCATGTCTCCATAGAGAAGGAAGGAAGAAGATTCATTTTGGCTCTTCTCTGGTTGGCTTTGAGTTCTGTCTTGATGTCTGTCCTAAGTCTATGGGGAAATAGGAGTGTTCCGCAGTGTGCAGCTTTTTGTATCCAACCATCTGATCTAGGGGCTGTCCTTCTGTCACAAAGGAGGAGGAGTAGAATGCAAAGGTAGTAAAGTATGCTAATCTGAAAAACATTTTTCATGTGATAGATAAATGCCTGGATAAACTGTAGAAAGTTCAAAGTATTTAATACGTATGTTGCTGAGCATTTCAGCTAGTTTCTTTGTTGTAATAGTAGGTAATAACTGACTTCTTATTGATGCTCCTGGGCTCCTACACCAAAATATATTAAACCAAGTTACAATGAAAAGGTAAATCCCAAAGCAGGTGTCAGAGTTTGTTTACAAAAGGGAAAGAGAAGTGAAAAGGTTATTCATATATTGGATGACAAGGTCTTTTCTGGCAGCTGAATTAACTTTGGCAGAATTCAAGATTTTGTTTAAAATATCTTTCTTTCTGTGATGTGAAGAGCAAACGCTGCCTGTCGTGGGTCAGAAGCAGCTTCTAACAAAGGCAGGAATTTGTCCTCTAGAAAGGCTTTAGAAGTGTATCTCGTTTGCTGGCTTGTGGCCAGGCATTTTGTAAGAGAAATACTGTCGTTCCACAACTTTAAGCAGTTAAAGTACCACCATTTCCAAAACACCGTATAGTGGCTCATGAATAAAAACAGCACCCACCCTGCTGAAGCAGCTGCAAAAGGATACAGTCAAAGGCAAAACACAGATTTTGTGATGATTCTCCTGTAAGGATGATGTAGGAAAGTGGTAGCTTCCTAGAGGTACGGACATGCTAAGAGAAGATTATGTTGACGAAGAAAGCTGGGCTATTTGGATGGTGTTTGTTAGTGGCCATAATGTTAGGGCAGGAGGCTATATGTTTGCACAGATGTGCACTATAGAATCTTTAGTGCTTCATTCAGAACTCTAAAATGAGTAATTCCCATCCTATTGGCAGAGCTGTCATCTTCAAAGGGGTGTTTACTGACTGAACTGCGTGCAAATAAGTGGTGTTTGGGATACTTGGCATACTTGTCTCCGAAGCTATTGCTGTGATTGATACTGGGTTGATTGATAAGTTGATCTCAGTCCACATGGTGATACTAGACACATTCTGAGAGTCACCATTTGACTTGTCTCAGCAGCATTTGTATCTCATTTCACCTTTGCATGGCCTTTGCTCTGACCTTCAGAGACAACTCAGTTGCAGATTATTTTGTAATGAACACAGTCTACTTTGGTTTGACCTGAACAGGCAAGTTCATGACATAGTTATACAAGCCTGTGTCAGGTCCTACCTTTCTTGATTCAGAGATGTTGAAAGAGGATGTGATTAAATAGGTGCTTGCGCATTCAGGAGCTTATCACAGCAGTGATTGTTTTCCTTTGTGCATTTTTGACATAGCCTTGAAATCTGAGTTTACTGGACACCAAATGTTCTTGACGTGCCGTTTTCAGAACCAGGTTCATACAGTTTATTCATGAAATAGGATTGCTGTAGAGCTCTCCATCCTCAGTAATAATAAGCTTCTGTCCTTGTCCTGTTTGAGTCATTTCTAAGGGTCAGAATAGTCTCTGGAAAAAAACATGTAAAAAAACCAAACCAGATAGGTGCAAAGTCTTGCTGCTGGTTTTGCCTTGCGGTCTTATGATCTCTGCCAAATGGACTGTGCCTTTTGGCTTCAAACAAACAAAAATCCACCATCGCATTGAGAAAGCTGATAGATAGAAAGAAAGACCTTATGTTACTAATCCTTGCCAGAGGAAAGTCAATGACCCAAGAACGAATGACCAGTTTTCACATGACATGTAAATCCAGGTCAGAGTTGCGTTTATGCCCTAACTTACCCTATATTAAAACTCTAAACCTCCAGCTCTAGGCTGTGGTGCCCCCTAAACTGCTACGGGGTATGGCAAGCTAAGCCAGCACAACTGTCCCTTCAACCTATGCAAGTCCTTTAGATGCATCTTACTCCTTATCACCACCAGCTTTTAGGCCAATCCTCCTCTTCTGGACATTTTGAAGCACACTGCATCCCATCAGGATGGCTTTGGTGAGCCCACCACCCAGGCATGTGGGGCAGAGGCACGCTGCTCAGGGGCACAAGAAGGTGCAAGCCCAGATGGAGCTGTAGTTATACCTGTGGGAACACCCTGCCAGTGACACAGCTAGTCTCATTCATAGGTGACAATGTCACACACGATGTACAGTGCATGGTGGATTGGCAATGCTCACTCTCATCATTTAGGCTGCTGCACCGTATGGTAGCTCCTGTGTTGCCATCGTGCTTCCAGGACAGCCACAGGCTGAGGGTGAGAGGCTTAAAAAGCCAAAGTTTGCAGCAAATTTGGAAGAGAACTGAGCTGCTTTTCCACTTCTAATGCCCCTAAGTAGCTCAGATTAATGGATTAATGGCTTTCAGGAAAGCAAAATAACACCATGCTGTTATTTGCAGTGTAATGAAGGGAGCGTTCCTAATCCAGGTTGTGAACAAGGTGTGATAAGCAGGAGGGATTTCTTGTACAATAATGACTAGGGGCTGGGCAGTAAAATGGAAGAACGTGTATTTCTTCCATAAGTTGTGAAACCAAATGACGCAGAGTAAGAAAAACACTGTGGAATAGCAATTATGACTGGGGCACAGGTGTGAAAGAGAAAGAACTGTTGGCACAGTGGGTAACATTTTGTGCTCGTGATGAAATGGGTACACAGGAGTAAGGAGGGCCAGGCTGGTTAAGCCTGAATCTTTAGGTCTACCTCACTTCTGAGTACGGTCATGGAAGAAGTTCTCCTGAGATGCTTTGGCAATTTGTTTTAGATTCCCAGGGTTGGACTGGTTGTGGTAGAGACTCTGCAGCACTACTTGGAATAGAAATATTGCTGGGGAGTTGTACCATTATGGAGCAGTTTAAACTCTCTAGATACAGATCCTGAGAAATGCTACTAATCATGCTGAGCTTGGGTAATCTCTGTATGGAAAATGGAAGGTCTCTGTACTGGAGAAACACCAAACTGGCAAGCAGTGGAACTGGTTTAGTTTCTGTGTTGATAAGTAATTCAAGACAGCCTCGAAGAACATGGAAGAGTAAAACTTCCTTTGGGCTGAACAAAACACAATCATTTAGTTTCCACATCAGTGGAAGTATAAACAAAAATAAGATTATAACTAAGGCTCTCTTTTTCAAGTGGCCAAATTAATGAAACAAACCAGTGGAATATCTCAGACCCTTCAATGTAGATTGTGTCTAACCTCTTATTTAAGTCCGTGGTGCTAATGTTATCAGCCAGTTGTATGCCAAGAGACTTGCAGAACAGACTTTACACCCAACTGCCTGAACAGCTACATTAAAAAGGATGCTCAGAATAAACCAGCCAGACAAAAAAAAATAACCAATAGAACAATGGTTTTGTAGTTCAAGGTATACTGTTCTATGTTCTGGCCATAAGATCTTCTGGGATGGGAGCTCATTTCTGTGTCCAACACAGAGCAGCCCAGTGCTGGAACATGCCAGTTCACTGGGGTCCAGTTAGGGGGGGTCCAGAATATAAGTGGCACTCCTCACTCCCTTGGAAATGTGCCCTGAAAACCTGTGTTTGTTTACTCTAGCTAAGGGATAGCTGGACAGAAAGGAGGTTGCTATGAGATGAATGCCAGGTAGAAGAGCTATTTAATCAAATTATGATGTTGGCGCAGAGACAAATGGGTATAACCCAGCCACGAATAAATGCTAGGCTGGAGATGAGCACAGTTGTGGTCTGGAAAGCTCAGGACTCTTCTTATGATGGGGTTAAAAGAAAGGAAAAAAGCTCAGATAATGTAAAATGGGGCTAGATAAGACAGCTGGTGGGAGAAGGGAGCAATACATTAAATTTACCAATGCTCTTCTGCAAGAGCAGTGTGAGGAGTTCACTTTCTGCATAAGCAGAAGATGCGAGGAGGCAACTATTTGTTTTCCCTGATACACAGTGGTTTAGTTGCCCACAGGAAAATACTTCATAATGAAGGCTACTTTTTATTGTCAGTGGTTAAAATACTGATACACTGCTGCTGGATAAAAAAAATGTATTTGGAGGAGTCCCTAATGATACTTTATGGAGTTCTGTGTATAGATGACTGATACCGTCCTGCACATAGATTTCTTTGGGATTTAAAAGGCTCACAAAAAAAACTCAACAAAAAGTAATTAATTCCCCTGGATGTTTTGTTCCATATATTGAGCTTTGGAACTACATGAAAACTAGGACATTTTTTCTGATGCTTTTTTTCAGTTAAAGTAATATCCCTGATATTTCTTCATAATCTTTACAATATATCATTATATTCCTCTTTCATTCTAAGAAATGACAGCTACAAAGGGTATGTGATATCTGGGTAGTTAATTAACTGAGCACTGCATTCTTTTGCCCAATCCGATACAAGTGTCTGTTTGAGGTTCCCTGACTTTAAAATGAAGGAAAATTTTAGACAAGATTCAGATGCTTTATTTGAAGCATCCTGCTAGCTCCACACATGACTTCTTACCTGCAATGCAACGAAAGACAAGGTTACGTTCCACAAGGAAGTGGCAACAAGAACCCTGGGCAAATGCAAACTAGAAGAGATGTATTTCTAACACAAGATCATGTGTTTTCTTGGATGTTTCAGGGAAGATAGCTTGATGTGGCAACTGCATGCGAGTGCTGCTTCGTTGCACCATAATTCTGGCAAAATCATTCTAAGAAGTGTCTGTGCACGTCATTGCCCAAGGAGACTTCTGCATTGGTATGTCACAGCCTGGTGAAGTCAGCGCACTTGACTCATTCAGAGCGATGGATTTGTCAGGGTGACAAACCGAATTGTTCATCCAGAGTATAAGGGTTTTGTTATGCAAAGCACTGCATGAGATTGTGCCTAAAGCAGGAATAACATCATGTCTTCAGTCAGTGTCCCTGCCCCTGCTGCACCTTCCCTGACTGTTTCTCAGGTCACACTCCACCGTGGTTGTAGTTGCACTAGTTAGTAAGGATCATGAGACTCTAGTATCTGTGATATAAGAAATCAGAATCCTTTCTGAGTGTAATCACAGATCATTCGCCTCTCCATCATCTGACCAGGGGCTTGCTTTCTTCATTGCTCTTTGGTGGACTGGGATACTCACGATGAAGATGTGCAAAAACAGTCGATGTCAGGGCTGTCATGCTTGGAGGTTCGTGGAAAGGGCTGTACATGATAACAAAGATGGTTAGTTTTTAATGCATTTGACCTAAATAAGTGTTTCTAAATTGCTGTTCTATCATCCCTACTCCCTCTGGCCAGCTACCTGATCTGCTCCCTGTAATGCTAGGAAAGGATTATCTCTAGGTAATTTTCTTACCAGATGTCAGTGAGTCCCAATATATCCTTTTTCTCTCCTGTTTTCTAAATAGCGTTTCCTCAGGGTCTAAAGTTTCAGCTTTAAGTCAGACTAGTTTGGGGTTTTTTGTTAAAAGTAAATGGCATTATTTAGAGAACCAGCCCCTAAAATTGTCTTATATGAGCAAAATACATGGGCATTTAGGTCATCTCAGCTATACAGGCTGTTGTTTAAATCACTCTGTGATAAGTCCTTTTCAGTATGCATTTGTGTTAAGATAGTTATGCTGTAAAAAAAAGAAAAAAAGTTGTGTCATGTCTATTGCAGATTAGAAATGAGTCTGAGAGGTCCAATGAATTTTAAGTACCCAGTATCATTGACCCAGGACAAAGAGCCCCTGGAACTGGCTTATCTGAACTCAGGAGCTCATGCGAATAAGTCCTTTGTGGTGCCACAAGTTCTGATCTCAGGCCTGCCTTTAAAAACATTTCTCTCTGCCTGATTCACATATGCAGTTACCTTGTTGAATATTTAACCAGTTACTAGTTTATGTGATGGTATTCAAATGGCTGAGCCTGGAAATCCATAATGGGGGGGTGGGAGAGGATGGGTCCCACCAGAAAAATTTCCACCAGTCCCAAGAAAACAGGCATCTAGTTTCTCTGAAATAGGGGACTTTTATTTCACCCTTCTGTGCTTTTATGCAATGTTGTGCCCCTCCAGCTTTTGACCTATCCATACCAGCTCCCCCTCTTTGGCAGGAGGCACCATGGCTGCATGCAGAAGTGCGTGGCTTGGCTGATGCGGGCATCTCCAGCCCCAAAGTCCCAAATCTTTCAGAGCTTATCTCCACAGCAAGGATGCTTGCACTGCTCCCAGTATTTGTAGGCTGTTCCTGCTGCTCTTTTGATTTAGAGAGAAGTGTATTTTGGAAAACAGCTCGGCATGCTCTCACTGGAGAGCTCCAGCTGTGGTTCCACGCTGGTACCGATGCCTCGGAGGTGAATTCAGGTGCAAATCTGACAAGACGTGTATAAATGGCAAGGACAGAAATAGTAGGTTTAAAACACAATTATTCCTTTAGGTTGATGCTCCTGCTCAGCAGCACGGCAGGTTCTTAAGGAAAAAGAAGCGGTAGGGAAAGCAGTTTCAACACACTTTTCTGAAGTTTTATGGCTTCATCTTGTAATCCTTATAAGGGCAAGAAATCCGTATATCTCTGCTCTGAGTCACCAGTGCTGAGTGTCTGAGTGAAGAGTGAGAATCAGACCCTAATTAAGAGGTATCGATCACTACAAACAGTTTGGCTGGCAGCCGGCATCCCCCTCCATGACAGTTTATGCATTTCAAGAACTGCAGAACTGGGTTTAAACTGAAACAGAGGAAGTTCAGGTTAGATACAAGGAAGAAGTTCTTTACTGTGAGGGTGGTGAGGTGCTGGAACAGGCTGCCCAAAGAAGTGGTAAATGCTCCATCCCTGGCAGTGTTCAAGGCCAGGTTGGACAGAGCCTTGTCCGACATAGTCTAGTGTGAGGCATCCCTGCCCACGGCAGAGGGGTTGGAACTAGATGATCTTAAGGCCCTTTCCAACCCAAACCATTCTATGATTCTATGATAACTAACGTGAAGTTCAGCAGCTCTCAGAGCTGATGCTGGATCTCCTGCCATTTCGTCCCTTCACCAGGGTGGTTCTTAGTGGCCACCACATTAACTTTCCATGTTAACTGAGGGAAGAGTCCTTTAGAGCCCCCACCACATGCCTTCCTCTTTCTCACTCCAAGCACCAGCGATTCCCACTCTTCCCAATAACCTTCAGCTTCCCCAGGCCTATGTGTATGACAAAGGCAGACCTTTAAAATGTTGGACAGAGACCCAAACTGAAGGGCACTGTGATAAATTCTGGCAGCGGTTTGACATGATGGGAAATTCATTCCTCCCACATAAATTATTTTCTGCACTTTTCAGGCTTTAGCCTTTTACTGTGCATTTTCAGCAATAAACAGTGAAATATGACATTATTTACCTGTGAAGCACTAATAATGCATACATGCCATAAAATCTGATGATGCTCTGGAGAGCTTGCAGTCACCAGCATAAACACAGGGAAGACAGAACATGCCAAGACCCCGTGCAGGGATGGCCATGCATGCCCCGGCTGCTTCCCTGTTTATGCCTCCCTGAAGCATCACTTATTGCTGGCAGACCAATTTATTCCCTGCTGACTTATTTCCACAAACACACGGGATGTCCTTTCCTTTAGGGTTCATCTCCCCTGATTTTATAAACATCCCCGAGCTACTCCATCGCTACCTGACCAAGCTTGTTTAGTGATACATCCCCGGCGGAGCTGAGCTCGTCTTGGGCTGTGAGATGGAGTAAAACCTGAGCCTTGCTAAACCCCGCCACTGGGGCTGAGGTGCTTGGGCAGGGTTAACTTGGCATGGCTGGCTGCAGGGCTAAGTGTCAGAAGTGATTTTCTCCATCTGTACATGGATAATGCCATAATGAAGTCCAGATACTTTAACTTCCCTGCATGATTTTTTTTTTTCTTGAGGCCTTTCCTGTTGATGTGGTTTGACTTTATGTTACTGAGCTTTGGGTTAGCTTATCCTGGCTTTGTGTGTTCAGACATCACCATGCCCACATCATATCCTTGTACCCGTACCGTGACTTTGGCACTTCTGTCCTTGGCTCTGTGGGCTGGGAGCTGGCTGGATCTGCAGCAGCAGCCTCCTCCTAGAGAAGAGGTCCATGGGATGCACTTGTGACATCCCAGTGGTACCAATTTTGTTATGCCAAGGCAGCAAAGCTTCAGATTAAATTAAAGGTGAAGCCTGGGATGTCCCTGGGTGCTATTGAGGCTTTGAACATGGAGGGATTCCTGCAGAAATCACGGTAAGGGCTTGGGTTAACTGTGCAGGGTAGCTAGGTCCTCCTTTGTTACCCCTTTGGGCTTTGGCAGCGTGAGGAGTGCGGTTTGTTTATTGAACCCTCAAAATGCCTAAGAGATGGGAGCTGGCAGCACAGTTAACCTGTCTGCGAGCAGGGAGGAGGAACCTGGCTTCCTCCAAAGAAAATACGAAGCAGCTTTGGCCGTATCTATTATCATTATTGGAGCTGTCAGCTGAGATTCAATACAGAGCTTTAGATAGATGAATCGAGGCCAGCTTCCACGCTGACTTACCACAGCAGTGAAGGAGCCAGCTCTTGTTTCATTTGTGCTCATTTAATCCCATTGATTTCACTGGAGCTAAGGGTGAGGAGGAAGGCAGCAACAGGCTCGCAGACTGCAGCTCAGGGTATTGGCTTGGCTTGACCACCCCATTCTCCCTGCACCATCCCCAGGACATGACGGGGGGATTTGGGGCCCCAGTGTCTTATGAAAACCCCTGGACCAGCGTGTAGGGACAAGCTCTTCCAGAATAAAAGATTTTGCCTGAAGTCACATCACTGGGAAGCTGGACTATAACCCTCTCTTTTTCTGATTTCTATTTTTCTCCCCCTGTGGTACATTCCTACTGCTCAACTGTTTTGCTCCATCTTAAGGTTATACTGAGAAAGAGAGGTGATTCGCTATTTTAGCAGAAGTTAAGCCAATATTTCTCTTTTCCAGCTCATTCCACAGAGCTGTGCAGCAGTCTGGCCATGTCAATTCTCCTATCTGTTAGAAAAATACTATGTCAGAAGTTAGATCCCTGTGGGGTGCTGATTTACCTCCAGTATAATTTCTGTAGCAAATGAGAATATGCAGGAGAGCTAGTCAGTCTCTTCTAGAAATACAACTAGAGTTCACTGTCCAGATAATTAAAGGGCTGGAGATGCTGTGAATGTGATTACTTCTTATCTTGTTCCAAAGTCCATGCAATATCTACAGTGTTTTAAAGTTATATATGTTTTTAAAAAAAATCAATAGCAGTGGAGTTCTCATTATCACCAGCCAACAAATAAAGTTGTGCGAGAAGCAGGGAAGGGTGTGGAAACACTGTTTCCACTGGTGTGGAAACAGGCTTCGCCCATATGTTTGTGCATGGATTTTCCTCATAAGAAAAACTATTGAAAATTTCAAAAATTACTAATGCAAACAAAGCAACCACCCTGTAACCCACCATTGTGACCTCCTGTAGGTGAGGCTTTAAAAGGCAGTTATCTGAGTACTTAGGATCCGGTACTTGAGGCGAAACAGGTGTTGGATTTTGGTTTGGCAAGCCAAATTCCAGCCTCCTTCTTTACCTTTTTCTCCATGAACAAGGACAGTTTCATAGTGGGTCCTCACAGAGGACCTGGTAGGACCTCGGGATATAGAGACGAGTCCATTCTTTGGCCCCTAGGGCTGAACACAGATAACCTCAAATCTTCCCTTCTGCCAAGGCATGTGGGTCTCAATTAATTGCTGTTGTTCAAATCACATTAACTGAGAGTGTAGCCTTTGAGAGGAGGGGAGACTATACTTGCAAAGGACTCTTTTTCCCACCCATCTCATGGGGAAATCACCATCACGCCACTTGTACCCTCCAGCCACTGCCAACTGGATCTTTGCACAGAGGAAAGCAGCTTTATTTTACCGCAGGGCTTTGAGCAACCTGATCTAGTGGAAGGTGTCTCTTGGCAGGGGGTTGGAACTAGATGAGCTTTAAGGTGCCTTCCAACCCAAACCATTCTGTGATTCTATGATTTGTGGCATTCGTTGGTCGTTCAGCACCAGGCTAGCAGGCTGGCATCCTCCAGCCACAGAAGGGTTCAGGCATTGCCTCTGCTATCATGCCTCTTGCAAAAGCTGCCACCACAGCCCTGCCAGCTCCAGGGCTGTTATGCACTGCCATCTGTGAGCAGCAAGGTCAGCAAAGTTGCTAGTGCCCTTTTAGCCTGCTACGATAAACACACAGTCACAAAGGTTTAATAAGACAGCTCCAAACAGGAACTGCCCTTCGTTATCCAAATAAGGTCAAATTTGTGCCACCACATAGCTATGAGTCACGGCAGGTTTCGATTGAAATTTCTTATTCCCAAACAAGGAATGATGAGGCTCCCTCGTAGCTCCCATTAATCTTCTTCCCTACAAGCTCTGCATGGCTGCGGTTGAAGAGGTTTTGTGTTTGCTCTCACTCATTTGCACAAAAGGTGAGGGTGCCACGGGTCTGACAGCCAGGGTGCAGATGGGGAGGGATCTTGTCTGGGTTTCAGGCCATCGATTTCACAGCGATCCTTTGTCAGGTCTCAGTAGTGACTTGGGGAAATGCAGCCGCAAGGAGAGGTCTTGCTCTGTGCTTGTCAGATGTGGTGGCTTGAGACACCTTCTCCAGGATGAAGAGAGCTGCTTCTCACAAGTGCAGCCAGGGCATCCCATCCCTAGAGAATTTCTTAGCAGGACAGCAGTGCAAATGACTGCCCATCACACTGATACCGGTGTCGATAAGCAGCAAAGCCACCCGTGCTTTCCATCTTGGGATGCCTCCTGCTTGAAGTTGTGTTGCTTTGGTCTCCCCTTAGTATTTCAGGAAGCTTTCAGACCAATTAAATCTTTAATGATCATCTCTCAGGTCTTTGCACAATGGCTTCACTTCTGCCTTTGTTGCCTGCTAGCTGCATGCCTATGTATAAACTGCCTTAAACACACCTGGCACAAGACCCAGCTCTCCTCCCTGGATGATACTCTGCCAAGGAGAGGAACAACCATCAGTCCTGGGTTCAGAGTCCTGGGAAGTCAATGGAATAAGTTTTGTATTGAACCATTCATACTCTAGGTATCAAAACACTTTGCGAAGTCGCGGCCTGTAGGGAAGCAGAGCTGCTATTTATGTGATCAATACAAAGTTTTACACACAGCCTTGAATGCTCACAAAAGATGTGAAAGAATGTAGCCAAAACAGCTCTTCACATGAAAACAAGATGTTTATTGGTATTGAAACACCCTGCTAGGCTGAAATCAGATGCCAAGTGATGCGAGCTCAAGCCAGGATGGTTCTTGTTGTTGAGGCGAGAGGGGCAGGCTGGCTTTTTGCATAGGACTAGCTAAAATTTCCCTGTCATTATGTGTAATAATAGAAGGATAAATGCACGGGCATGGTGAGACAATTGAGCTTGCAGCCAAGGGGGACAAAGCCAAGAACATTTTATATATTTTCCTGCCATGTGAATTCTTCACACCTTGAACTACTTTTCCTTGATCTTCTTCTTTTATTACTTTCTTTTTTCCTTTTTTTATTGAGGCAACAGCCAATAAAAGAAACAAATGGGTTAGAAACCACGTAAGCAATCTCCCACTGAGCTTTATTCCCCACGGGCTCATTGCATCAAAGGGAAAGCAGCAAAATAGGGCAACTAAATGCTACGTAACAATGAAAACGAGTTGGCTGCTGCCTGCTCTGCCCCATGCTCAGGGCTGTTGGACCCGCGGGGACCATCAGCAGGGGTGAGAAGGACATTCCAGGGCTTTGCTCTGTATTCCTCCATCCCCACTCCTTCAAATGCAAGTACATCTCTCCAGCTGCTCCACTTCTTCCTGTGCCACCTCCACGCTCAGAGAAGAGGTTTCTTGCTTGATGCAATTCCTCTCATGCTGCATTTGAATCCTGCTTTCTGGCTGGGAGGTGCAGACAGACGATTTATCCCACATATATCCTGCCTGCCCCTTCATCAGGAAGGGTAATTTCATCCCACTCGTGATGTCTTCCCTTCCTCACTCTACCTTACTGACCTCAGCAATGTCCGATTAGCAAATCTGACCTCCTGTATGCAGTAGATGTTACTTCCATTTCATTTCAAGTTTACTATTCCAACGTTTTTCATTGTGTTCTTTCCACCACTTGGCAGTTTTGCTCCATAACAACAGGATCAGAATCCCATAATTAGTTCAAACCATGGTGTCACATTGGAAAATGGGACATGGTGGGAAAACACTGTGGGGAAAACTCCACAGTGCTTCCTGGGAGACATCAACCCTGAAGTTTCAAAGCAGTATAGAGAGTGAAAATGCAGGTTATTGCACAGAAATGTAGCCCATGGAAAGTGCAGTGCTAAACCTTATTCTCTGGGCATGAAGCCTTGCAGTCAGAGCAGAGCAATAGCAGCAACATGATATGCAACTTTAGTAGGGGCTCTGAAAGTTGGAATAAGGACTTTATGCAGGATAAACTCAAGGTTTTTTGTAAAGGCTCATCCTTGCACTAAATCCTAACTCCACAGCCCAAGCATTTGCTCAGCAGCATGGGCAATGCAGCACAGGGTGTCCTGCACCCACTGCCCAGGCATCATGCCTTACCTGTGCTTTTCTCTTGAGATCTCTCCCACTTTGTGAAAGCCACAGCTGTGGAGCTGCTTTTAATTTCCTGTGTTACCTAGCCACAAACAGTGCTGCTGGTAACAAGCTCTGAAAAGATGTGGGAAAAGAGCATTAGGAGATAATAAGTCTTATTTACAGCTTGGAGAATCTGGATTTTCAAGTGAGACACGGTGCTTAAAATCAGGAGAGACAAAGGGGCACCTTGCAAAAGTGAATGTTGCCTGGGCAACATGAGCATCTGCATCCACACATCTCCCCAATCCTGTGCTTAGCAAATATCCTCACCATGGTGCTTCTGTGTACACTCAGATTTACCCCTTGCTCCCTCTCACTCAAGGCTATAGCTGCTTCTCCAAGGTGAATGTACAGGGATTGGCACCACAAGTCCACATATGCCACTGGCAAGAAATGAATCTTCCTTCTGTCCTTCCACTTGTCTCGCCTGCTGTGTCATGCAAAGTCCCAGGTCTTGCTTACACACAGTGTGGGCTTCACCTCATGCACATACCTTCAGATGGAGCCAGGTGCAGTTGTGCTCTCCCTGTTTGGAGCTGAACCACAGATCCTGTGTATCTGGCTGTGTCTTATCTCAAAGTTATATTTATGTAGCAGTTAGGCTTGAGGACAGATTCTTCACACACACACTTCTTTTTTAACACTGTAAAAGAAAAATACACTCATCTTCCAGAGTTGGGAGTTATCTTGACAGCAGAACAATGTGATGGATGTGCCAGGGCATCATTTCATCAGAATATCAAGCCATAAGGTTGGCTACTGCCATTCATTCTTGTCATTTGAATCCTCTTGATGTGTAAGATCACATTAAAATCCTGTAAGAGAGAAGTGCTGCACATGTCCTTGTCAGAGAGGGCTTTGCTGGATCATGCATCCAGCCCCGGACAGTGTGAAGGAGAGATGTTCACGGGACACTTAACTGAAGGTGAAACAAAAAAGTCTGCTGGTACCTAATCCTGTTTTCCAAAGGAAGAGAAGGATAACTTCTGGCATTTATCTGCAGTTTCCTCCACCTCAATCATTAAAATAGTTGAGGGGTTCCTTTCATCTTGCCAATGGCAAAAGGAATTTGTCTTTCGTCCGCCTTTTACTCTTCATTGATTTATTTCTTTAACATCTTGAGCACTGGGCTGGTGGCCAGATTTCTGAAGGTGTTTAAGCATCAACAGATGCAGCTGGGTACCTGGAGGGTCTTTTAAAAAGCATCTTGCTGTAATTGTTTATGATATTCTTCAATTCCCATCATGATCTCTTTGGTAGCAACCCTATTCCTGCCAGCATTGCATCTCCTATTGCAGAACTGAGTTGGATTTTGCTGCTTTTCTTACTTTTAGTCCCAGAACTCCAGGGAACTGTACAAAAGGAGAATAAAATAGGCAAAATTCATTGCAAATGGTTGCATTTGGCTAGATTTTAGTGTCCTTATAAATACCAATGGGACGATGAGAAGGAACATTCTTTCATTTATAGCAGCAGAACTCCAGTGTGAGCAGAGTCTTTTCATAGATGTGACCTTGCACTGAGAAACATACAGAGAAATCAACTGCCTGTTCCCTTTGAAACGCAGAATGTTCCTGTGCTGCAACATCATGGCCAAATTTGCCAGTGGATTTTGAGCATTCGTATGTTTTCTTAGAAGCAACAGTTAATTTGCAGAAAGCTTCCTTATCCCTTTTGCCCACTGTACATTCTGGGGCTCACGTTTGTGTTGTTATTAGTCATCAGGTAGAAAACTGAGTGAGATTTGCAAGCAGATCTGCAGAAATTAATGATCTGAGTTGGCCACCTCCGCCAGGACAAGCTGCAGGAGCCGTCCCAACCCAGGGTTGTTAGTAAAGAGCGAAGGGCTCTGCAATTTCCATCCTGCACTGCCATCTATAGTGCAGCCCTGAGCACAGCAAACAGCACTCCAAAAATCACTCCAGAAGCCAAAAAAAACCCCACCCCAATTAGGCTGTGAGAAGCCTTAATGCAATGAATTCCATTGGCAATTTAGGGACCATGGCATACGTTGTGTTGGGCTGGACAGCAGTGGAGGAGCTTGGGGTGTGAGTCCCACCTGTCTGCCTGTCTGGGCATCCCTAATTTTATACTTTTGGCTTCGCAACACAATTCCATCCCCTCCAAATCGATACAGACATGGCCATTTTTCTCCAGGGGACAGCTCAAGATATACTAAATCAGAGGCGTGAAACCAAAACCCATTTTGACTCCGACGAGCAAAGGGAATTTCTCTTTATTTTTTATTTTTAAAGCAGATGTTGCTTTCATGCTCTGAAACCTCTGAAACAGCTGAACGGATTTTCTTCAAACTCCTCACACACACAAAAATTCACCTTTGGGCTGCGAACAAGCTTAAGAAATTGCACTGCAATGGAGATTACTTTTCTTCCCCTCCCCTCTTCCTTTTTTTTTTTTTTTTTTTTTTGATTTGGAAAGTTAAAAGGCTCCTAGAATAGAAGCTGAGAATTGGATTAAATGTCCCTCTTAACTCTTAGCACTGCTCCAAGTCTGCAATTATCATTTCTTATGGTGCCTGGCTCCCATCTTTCTAACACTTCTAGCTGCCGCATTTTTAATTAAAATAACTGCTAAAATAACACTTAGGACCAAATCACCTCTGGTCTGAAAGGGAGCTTTGCTGAGAAGACTAAGAGAAAGACAAGGTTTGGTCCAATTTCATACTCCTCCAAAACTGACCTATGAATCTGTGGAAGGAGATGGAGGTTGCAGGAGCTGGAGAGCCTGAAATCAGGAAAAACCCCCTTGTGCTCCTCAAGGCCCACCAGCATCCTTTGGAAGGAAGGGAGAGGAATAGAGTGGCTGTGTCAAGTGCTTTGGCCTGGACCATTTGGTACTGAAATATGTATCATGAGACCTGTGACGCTAACAGAGCAGAAAACCAGCACAGCCAACTCACCACCAGCAATGGATAAATACCTTACAGGCACCTTTCCTGATCTAAATCTAGCTCCGAAAGGCCATGAGAAACAAAAGGTGTAGTTATATCATACATATACCATATGTTTTGTCTAAGAAACCTTGTAATATGCAGAAATTCGAGGTTTGTTCCCTTCAGTTCTCTGTTTTTCAAGATTAACTCAAAAGTAGCTTCCAACAGAAAGGTTGTATGGGATGCCTGATCCCAACAACAGCCTCATGGTAATATTCATCAATGGTCTCGAGAAATGCATATCTAGCTTATTACAGTACCCTTCTGTATTGTATGGGAGTATCTGGGAGTGCTGGATGCTTGAGAAATGTTTTCATTGAGAAAGGATGGGCCAAAATCACCAGCTCCTGCTCTCACTATTAATTTTCAGTGACCCCTATTCGCGCTCATGAAATGTCTTGCATGAGTAACTACTCCCAGTCTGAACATGGAGCAGACAAAGTCCTGTGTCAGTATGGGAGCAAAGTGAGGTGAATAAGGGATTTCAGCCACCCAAGAGCACTGGAGATTGAGGGTGAGCCGTTCATGACCTCTGAAAAGGATTTGCTGAGAGAAGCCCTGCACGGAGGAGCCAGACAGGTTTTTTGTAGATGGATGGGTTAGTCAGCTTGGCCTGTTTTAACAGCCAAAAATCAGCATTAGCTGTTTTAACTGAAAATCATATGCTAAATCGAGCACTGGGAAACAAATCACACACTCAGCTTGGCTCAAAGGCCGGTCTCTGGCACAGACCACTTTTCTCAGCAGAGGCACATCCACCTCCCATGGGACCTGCCACCAGGATTTGCCTTTAGCAATGCTGGATGGATGGAGTCACAAGGGCAGCTTCAGCATGTGGGTGCTGTGTTTGCTGCCAAAAAGTGTGTATTTTTCCAGGTTTTCCACTAAGGAAAGCACAGCACAGGACTGCCTGATGGAGGCTTGTCTTGGGGTGGAAGTAGAGCAAGAGGCTTGCCCAGGGATGGGCTGGAATCTGCTTGGCTAAAGCCCTTTGGGGAGCGAGATGTTCCTGGAGGGATGAGATGCAGATTCATGTGCCCTCATGAAGGGGCAGCATCTCCTGCTCTTAAGATGGAGGCAGGAAGGGGTAAACCAGAGACTTCCTTTAGCCTCTTAGCTAACAAAATAAGCAGTAAACCTCCCCTGCTTACACCTACAGTAATTCCTCCCCTTATTTTTGCAAACCTAGTTCACTTTTCTTTTTGTTCTTGTGCATGTATCTGCAAATAGATGATTACTCGTGTTAGACCCTGCCAATAAATTACATGCTTTTTATTTGTTTTCCTTCCTTACGGAGTCAGTTAGCATTAAGTCAGTTTGCAGCATGCAGAAAGGGTTGAGGCAACACCTTGGTGGCCACATAAAACAAGTTATTATTGAGCATGGCCCCTCTTTATTGCAAAAGGAGCCCTCAGAAGATGCAAACAGCTGGAATATGGGTATCTTCACAACCATAACAATTTCATTTTACTTTTATTGATATTGAAAAGCCCTGGATAGGTGCATTTCTCATACAGCTGATTAATCTGAGGGTAGAGGCCACTGCACCAACAATTACAGAGATATGTATCTTTGTGCGTGTGGAAGCAGTGCATCTTAACCTCTTTGCAAAGAAAATCAAAGGCAAAGTGTTGCTAGAATGGAGGCACAAAGAATACCCTCTCTTTTTCATCTGAGACTCCAGCACAGGCTCGCTACGCCCACTTAAGGCTCCTTTCAGCTCCCAACATGCCTCCGGGTTGCCTAGCAATCCTAACAATATTTTATGAGGCCTTATTCCAGAGGCACATTTTGCTAATGCTAGATTTTAGCTAAAAGCTCCAAGAGAAGCACGGAGGAAGACTGAGATAGCATCACCCCAATTTATTGCAGCCAGGAGACAGGGAGAAAGAATAAAATACCAAATTACCATGATGGGAATTTACCTTTGAGCAACCTGGTCTAGTGGAAGGTGTCCCTGCCCATGCCAGGGGGTTGGAACTGGATGAGCTTTAAGATCCTTTCCAACCCAAACCATTCTGTGATTCTATGATTTCATGCTGGGAATTAAATGTGCTGAAGGGACCATGGGCTGCAGCATGACTCAGAGAGCCTGGGGAGAGCCACAACCCCTGGTCCCCCACTGCCTGGACTAGTCACACAGCTCCACCCTGCAAGGCCCTTTGGCACGTCCCCAAAATCAGTGTGTTCAGGGTTGTGGGCTCCAAGCTCCTGCAGCAGCAGACCCTGGGGTCTGTGCTTGTCGAGGTGATGCATTAAACCAGCATGACCAGTAAAGTTCAGATGCTGAGCAGGGATGGGATGGAACAGGTCTACTGGTGGGCAGGTGGAAGGAGGCTGGTGGGAGATGACATTCACCAAATTAATCTCCACACTGAGCTATATGGAAAATAAACTTTCCAAAACACCTAAATCAGTTTCAAATCAGATTCCCTGTCCAGCCCCAAAAGAATGTATAACCCAGGCATAAACAAGTCCTTGGGATTAGAGTCAGTGTTTCTGAAGGCTACAGAGTCCCTGTTTTTATCTTTTAGTTTGGCTAATTCAAACTTTTTTTTGAGATCCAAACTTTCGATAAGTTACTTTTAATGGTAGGAGTTTTTAAATCCTGCTTTTAAAAAGAAAAATAACACCCTTAGTTTCATCAAAGGTTACTCTGTAACAGTAATCTCTTGCTAACATAAACTGAATTTGATTCAATCATTAAACCCTTACATGATTATTACTTTGCTGATGAAGAAAGGTCTTTGGTTAAATTCAGCAACTCTTTCATTTCTGTAAAACATGTATTTATAAAACAAATCAATAGACATGTTTTCATGCCTTCTTATTTCTCTCTCATTTTTGGAGAGTTGGCATTTTTCTCAATATCCAGGATGCACAGGGGTTTTCTTCTCAGCAGGTAAACACGTCCCCTCCTGCCTGTAAAGCAGGAGCATTAGCATGAGGGAACTGGTAAGCGAAAATTACTCTAAACTAAAGTAAGATTCATTTCATTGATTTTTTCACTAGCCAAGATGAAAGACAAGTAAATTGGATTTTAAAAATCCTTTCACTTTTAATACTCTATGGTATTATTAGTAATGTAAGTAAGTAAAACTGCTTATAGCAGTTTTCCTGAAGTTGACAGTGTGCCCTTAAAGTGACGCATGATGATTGTAAATCCAGGGGTTTCCAGCACTTATCAGCAAATGCCCTTGTTGCGCTAACAGATCTAACTAACACAACCAACTGGAAAGGAGGGTGCAGAATGGGAAAAGGAGCAAGTTTCATACTTAATCCAGGATTTTACTGGGAAACAGCGTTAGTGCTGGAAATATCATCAATGGTAAAGTTTGCTGAGAGCTTTAGAAGCGTCTGCAAAGCAATGGGATATTTGCAGGAGAGTCTCTCCTGCAGCATCTGCCCCCAGATGAGAGGCTCCAGTGATCCCAAAGGATGCTCAGGACCCACTGAAAGCAAATATGATTTACAGGTGCCTTTGCTAGTCCACAGTGATGGCCAAAGCCAAGAATAGGTCACAGCAATTTATTTCCTCTACTGAGGTGCTACACAGTGGCTGAAGTCCAGGGCTGTTCCCACACGGGTCGCTGGAGACCATGTCTGGGTCTGAACTGTATACAGCTATATACACTGGCTGTATATCCTGATATATGCATCATCTTAGGTGTGAATCATGATATAAGGCTTAGGACAGTAAACACACAGGCCCTGTGGCTTTTATAGGTTTTGTAACAGTAGAAGGCAAACTCTGCAGCTTCACTGGTTCCTCTAGCTTTTTGGGCAGATTGTAAAGCAAGATGTTTAAGATCAGCTGCTTCCAACCCTCCAGACAACGCATGGAGCTTGTTTTACGCAGCAGCAAGCAGTATATGCTACCGTTGCTCATAAAAGTCCAAAACCATATTCCTTTTGGGCTGAAATCCTTCGTGTTTGATATCAGATTTTATACTTACTGGCTCAGTTGTTTTTAGCTGTTGAAAAGTATTCTTCCCTCTGTTTGCATCGATGGAAAGTGAGAAAATGAGATCATTCAAAAACAAGTAAAGCAAGTAATTCAGACCTGGCTTGTGTTATGGATTTCACTGAGGTCTAAGTTTCAAGCCAAAATGAAGGTAAGTTAGCTGAACAGGTTTAAAGCTCAAAGCACACAGGTCAGTGTAAATTTTATGTATTATTTTAACAGCCACTCATGAAATGGTATTGCTTTTGTAAAATTATCTTGACAACAAATGGTCTTGTTCAAGGCTTTACAAAATGGGTTATCATACATTAGACAGGCTCTGGCTTGGATTCTAGAAAAGCGACAGCATTTCTGCATGGGGAATGAGCAAATCATATAATATCTTAGGGAATGGCAGAGTCTGGGCATCAGGTGTTCCTAGGTCTTTATTGTATTTCAGAGAACTTGCTGTGAAAATGTATTCTTGGTAAGTGTGATTTGAAAAGAAAAAAACCCCTGTGAAACCTAAATAAACTGTGATAGAAACATTTCCAGCATATTGGAGTTTACAGTAAACAGGATCGCAGCTGATTTAAAAATGAAAAAATTCATTACTATAGAAAGAACAATCTTTCCAGGCTGTGCTGCTCTTGGGAGGGAGTTAACAGATGCAGTATCTCATTTAGCCCCATCTCATCAGGCACTGATGGTGCTGCTCAGCACTCAGCATGAGGCACATAGCACCTTGCAGGAGGCAGCCTTGGCCAAGCAGGATTTAAGGATGCCCACCTTGCACTAGGTCCTGCTGTCTGTGTGCCTTTTACTGTCTCTGATACTGCTCCCTTCAGCATGGCAGCCTATCGGCATTAGGAAAAAAATGGTGGGTTTGTATCTTTCGTGAGCTTTAGGGACCATGAATGCTCCCACCACATTTCTGACTCACTGGTGGTGGTTTTTCTTCAACCTTCTGCTGATTAAAAGCTGTGCAGGAGAAGAAAGAATTCCTCTATGACTGTATCACCTCCTCCACAGGCCAACCCTTCCTTATCAAGCCATCTGGATTAAAACCTGGCTCAGAGCCACTGTGAAAGATTTGTAAGGCTGTTCTAATTGAGGAGGGGTATTTACAGGTGTCTTAGATGGGATTAGGGCTGCTCTGTGCTCCCCAGACCCTCAGTAGCAGGTCACATTGTCAATGCCACTGTGAGCCTCACAGGTACCCTCCTGGTCAGAGATCCGTGTTGTGGATGTAGCATCTGCAGGCAGGCGGATTTATATGGGTTGTCCTAGATCAGGACCAAAGGTTGTCACTGGAGAGATGTAAGGATCGAGGTTAAAAGTACAGGTCATGCAATTGAATTGAGAAAACAGGTAGAAATCCCCTGGGAGGCTGGGTTAGACACCGTGCGAGTGTGTGTGAGACAGATACTATCATGAACCTGAGTATGTTTCAAAACAATGAATTCTACTTAACTTCTTGCAGCCGCTTGGTTAAGAAGAAAATCCTATGAAATGTGTATAAGTGCAAACCCCTTTTTGCTCCTGTGTCACAGTCCTGTGATTTCTCTGAGACACACAGCAGAATTAAAACCCACCCAGCTGGAGAAAGATGTGAGGCTGCTCCTGAGCACAGGTGCATTGGGGAAAGTAGCTCCACAGATACAGGGCACATTGTTTATCACTTACACTGCTTCAAATCACTTTGGACAAAAACCACCAATGCGTTTAAAGCCTACTTATGGCTGATGGAATGGAAAGGGAAAAGGGCTGCAGGAAGGTGGGCAGGAACTTGAGGGAACATTGTCCTTTTTTGTATTTTATCTAAGTATTTGTGTGATGCAGATCCTGAAGTCTTTGCTCTCTTGCTAATAACACATATTTTACATCAGTGGAAGCTGTATCGCCCTTAACCCCATCAGATTGGCATTGCACTCAGGAGAAATGCTGGACTGGACTAGCACAGAGACAGCAGGGTCTTTCTTAGAGTAATTGCTTTCCTTCACTCTTCTCCTCCTCCTTCCCTGGGTCATGGCTATGCTTTCCTTGTGAGCATCAATGTGTTGCCTAGCTGCTAGGTAAATCCATCAAGTGGCTCACGCCCAGTGTGCAGCTCACATCATTCCTTTCTGTCGAAGCCGCTTTTCAATCACGCTTTGGTCTAGGGGTAGAACAGATTTCCTGCAGTGTCGAAGCCAGGCAGCTTCTTCGCTGAACTGGAGCTTGATAAATATGTATTCAGTCTCATGCATCGGAATAGTGAGCAACAGCTGTATGAAGTGCTCTAGAAACGCAACCTTTCACTTACAGAAACTAAGTGTTTTTAAGCGGACACCATCCAGCAGATAACTGCAGAAATGTACCCTTTTATCACTGTTTTTGCAAGATCTGTGTTTGCCCAATGCGGTGGTATCTGGGTGACCATATCAACCCATTACATTCATTTGCCCACAAGTGATAGTGCAAAACAGATTCCTGCTGAATATCACTGTATTTAGACAGTCAGCGATGACACTGCCAAACAAATATTTGACAAAGGACAGTCAGGTTTTGCAATGCTCTCTTGAGTAATGCCAACTCTACCCCAGCTTCTTTCTGCTCTCGCTGTCCCAGACGCTTGATTTGAATGTTTAATTTCTCCTCCCAGTTCAGATTGCTCCATTGCACACATGTAACAGAGCAGGGCAGCATCTCAAGATGGCTCTAGGTGTTGCTACAACGTGCCAGGAGGGATTACTTCTGCAACTGCATAGGCAGTCATGCTTGTACAGGGTCTCAGTGTCACGTCATGCTAGTGCCTGAGCACAGTCCTGGCTGGAGTGAGCCCACAGCTGGCTAGTTTGGATGGCTGGAGACGGCCAAGGTACTGTTCTCACATCCAAGTGATGCACCAGTGCCTGGGCACATCACTGGGGTGGCACAAGTACTGTGCTGTCCTCTCTCCCCCTGCCCCAGATCCCCCTGGGGCTGCTCCCCACAGCTCATAGTACTTGGCTGGCAGCTCCCAGCCATCTGAATATTTTGGTAGGCAACTTGTAGAGTCAGGAAGTTTGGCCACACCTGCAGACATATCCATCTAAAACCCTGCCGAGGAAAATGAACCACTTTAAAGTCAATCCAGCCATACGGGATGAGATTAATTTAATTCAAACAATTTTGAGTGCATTTACATCAGGCATTTACACCGGGGCAGCCAGCTTGACTTTAAGCAGGATTAGCTGACTGGAGGAGCGCAAAGTGTTTCCTTGTCTGAAGGGCCCTTGGTTTGATGCTGTTGCGGGGTGGATTAGAGCCGAGCCGAGCATTGGAGGCTGCCGAGCAGAGCGCTCTGTTCCTCGCAGCACAAGGAGCTTAGAGAACGGATGCCGCAGGCGGGAGGGCTGGTGAGACACGATGCAAAGCACAACCCATCAGGCAGCTTGGAGGAATCCTGTTTCTGTACAGCGCTTGATCGTATTTTGCATGAAGCTGGGATTTATCTCAGTGGCGGTGCTGGCTTTAAGCAGCAACTTCTACTCAGAACACATTTCCTGGCAGAAAGAAAAAGACTTGTTAGAAAAATAATCTCACCGACTAGTGCAGCAGGAGCATCTCGGTGGCTCCAGAGTGACCAGGACATGTGCGGACGTGCCCATCAGCAATCCCAGCTCTGCAGCCCTGCAGCAGCGAGGCTGCACCAGGTCTGCCCAAGGCGCTCAGGAAGCCTCTGAGCAGCACAAGGATCTTTGCACCAGCCTCACGTGCCAGCCCTGGGGTTATTCCCCAGTCGGAGCTGCAGAAATCTATAGCCTGTATCCAATGTGGGAGAGGTAATGCAACCCAGCCCCAGCAGCAACACGCCTCTTGGCCCCACATCAGACGGCTGCATGGGTTCACAGGGCTGCCTGCAACTCCTATAGTTAGAACCTGCTCCGCTCCTGCCCATGCGGGGTTGGCTCCTGCCTTGCCAGCCCGCCTGCCTGCAACGCGTTTTCCCATGCATCTAAGGAAACACTTACTGGCAACGTCTGGTAACAGCCTTACCCTATTTCTGACCCTTTCAGGGCCCTTCTGGTCAAATGCCACGATTTAGGGTTATAGAAAAGCCTTAGATATGACTAGAATCTTTCTGGTGCTGCTTTCCCTTTTTCTTTGACAGGTCAAACGCTGCTCTGGTACGAGGTCTCACCCTGCCTGCTCCCCACACACCTCCCTACTAGCTTGGTGTCCATTTTTAAGCACACTTGACAGCATTCTCATCCCGGTGTGAACAGGCAAAAGGCTTGAGCTAGCTCTCCAGACAGGCAGCAAGTTATCTGGCTCTCACCTACCAGATAGCCACATTTTAGTTTCTGACCACAAGCATTTGCTGACGCTGAGCAATTTGGGGCAAAAAAGGAGCTCACGCCAATGAGTGCAAGCAGAGCAGCTCCCCACAGGGGCCTAGGTTATGCTGCTGCTGTGTGCTGTGACCCTGTTTATTTGTTCCACGCCACCTTCCAGCACTCTTTCAGCTGTAACTTAATTCCAGGCCTCTGGGATAGCCACTTCTTGTGATCACCCCCCTCCTCCTCATGCACTCTCCAGGGATGCTTTTCCTCCCTCTCCTGCCTGGGGACTGCAACCTTTTGCCATGCCTGGCTTGGCTGAGTCTCGCTGGAGAGGAGACACTGCTGCGTAGGAAGTGGTATTGGTGCTGTGTTAGATGGTACTTTTCTTTCTTCCTCTCGGTTGGTATTGAACTGTAGTGGCAAAGAGCATTCTTACTGAAGATGATGTCCCGGGTGAGATGTCTAACTCAGGTCCCGACTGCTCAGCAGTCATTAAACATCTCAGGGAAGATGTTCCAGGAACAGGGATGTTAACCTTGTGGTCCTGGACTGATTCCAACTTGTTTAATTACAGTCTTCACAGCTGAAATTTGCTCCGCACTTTTGACGGGTTATGGGATTTTCTTTCCCCGTCTTCTCTAAGCTGTTGAGCAGCCTTGCTCCGAGCTGCCGCATTCCCCACACGAGCTGAAGCAATAAGCAATTACGGCTGCTCCCTCTCCCAAGATTCTTAAATTCATGGCATTTTCTGGTTACTTAACTATTCAGGGTTCTGCAATGTATTACCGGCTCGCCTATACAGAAACGTTTTACCTGTTTAATCTGGATAATCTAACAGCACTGAGTATCCAAATACACACCGCTGTTGCAAAAGAACATGAGCTTTATCATTCCTAGAAGTAACTCAGATAATATAGAAAAAATATAAAAAGTAATTTGAAGTAAGAAATAACGTAATATGAGCTAAACAACCTACACACATTCCCTTATAATGAAAAACTGTGAGTATAAACTATGTGAGTATAAAGCTTATATAAAACTGTATGAGTATAAAGCTATGAGTATAAAATCATTGTATGAGGATATACATATATATAGGTGTGTGTATATATATATATAAACCCTATAAAAGTGTTTTAAGGTGTTTTAAACTCACACCCTTGCGTATCTGGGATGAATCTCCAGAGGTCATTTCCAACCCTAATGATTCTGTGAATCTCTCCCCTTAGCAAGCCTTTGCGAACAGTCCAGGGCTATTAAAATCGTGTTGTGATTAAACCCCAACCTGACAGCGCAGAGGGGTTTTGGTGTCGTGACATGAACAGGCAATCTTTGGCTGGACTGCACACACGGCAGCTCAGCACCACAGGGCAGGCGATGAGGTTGATGGATGTGCCCCTGCCCCATAGAAAGCCCTAAGCAGGGGCGGTTTTAGGGAGCCCTCCAGCGCAGGGGGATGGTTCTGCGGCGATTTTCCTGCCAGGCTCAGGGCGGCGGGGCCCCCCCAGCACCTGCCCGAGGAGCGGGCCCAGCGCAGCCCAGGCCTGCAGGAGGCGCCGCGGCCCCGCCGCTGCCAGCCCCCGCCCCACGCCATAAATCGCGGCGGGGCGGCCGGGCCCGGCGCTGCTGCCGGGGACGCAGGGGAAGAAGGCGGTGGTGGCGGCGGCGGGCTCGGCTCTTCTCCCGCTCCGCCCCGCTTCCCCGCCCCGCCGGCTCCGCCCCGGAGGCCGGCACGCTGGCTCGCTCCCTGCCTGGGAACATGGCCGAAGTCGGGGAGGACAGCAGCGGGGCGCGGGCTCTGCTGGCGCTGCGCTCGGCGCCCTGCAGCCCCGCCGCGGCGCCCCCTCCCGGGCCGCCGCCCCCGGCCGCGCCGCCCGCCGCCGCCTGCGCCGGCCCGGTGCTGGCGCGGCTGCAGGGCCGCGAGTTCGAGTTCCTCATGCGGCAGCCGGCCGTCACCATAGGCCGCAACTCCTCGCAGGGCTCGGTGGACGTCAACATGGGGCACTCCAGCTTCATCTCCCGGCGGCACCTGCAGCTCAGCTTCCAGGAGCCGCACTTCTACCTGCGCTGCCTCGGCAAGAACGGCGTCTTCGTGGACGGTGCCTTCCAGCGCCGCGGCGGCCCGGCCCTGCAGCTCCCGCCGCAGTGAGTGCCGCCGACGCGGGCCGGGCCGGGGGCGGCGGCACCGCGGGGAGGCGGCGGGGGCCCACGGGGCTGGGCCCGCTCCAAAGGGAGAGCCCGAGGCCTGCGGGGGAAGGACCCGGGGAAGGGCCCGAAGGGGCGGAGAGGGACTCGTCCGCCCCCGGGAGGGGACGTGGGGCTGGGTGGAAAGGGGCCCCCTCCGAGGAAGGGGACAGTGAGTGGTCCCTCGGCCAGTGAGGTGCGTCTGCCCCTCGGAGGGGACTTTGGGTCTGCCAGAAGAAGGGCCTGAGGTGATGGTGAGGGGCCACTGCTGATGAAGGTGATCGTGCGGGATCCCCTCTGACCACAGAGGGCCCAAAGGAAGGTGAGGGGATGCCTGTGAAGAAGGTGGCCTTGAGGCCCTTCCCAGACCACAGAGAGCCTGAGGGGATGGCAAGGGGCTCCTTGCTTGAAGTTGGTCATGGAGGGTAAAATACCCTCTGTGCGGTGACATATTGACCCTTATCTGACGGAGGGCCTGAGGTGGTGGTGAGGGGTGTCTGCCTTGGCATGTGGATCCACCTCAGCATCAACAGGGGAAGTCCTCATCTTCCCAGCCTTGCTGCCATCCATGGCTGAGAAAGGAGGTGATGTTTGTTAGGGCTGGCGCTGCTCCTTCTGAGGGAACAGCATCTGGGGAAGAAGTGTGAGCCCCTTGCCACAGACTGATCCTTCAGTGGGCTGTGCCCCATGGTCATCGTCCTCCATGCCTGCCTGCCAACAGACTCATGTTCAACTGGTGGACCTTGAGGGTGTTTCCGAAAGATAAATGAGAGAAGACAACTTGTCAGTGGGCTAAAACTTGCTACTCCCGTGGCTTGTCTTCCCTGGAAAAGATCTAGTGGAAAAAGTTGGGAAAACAGTTTGCCAGAGTGCTTGTGTTAGGGTTGGTAAGTTGAGTGTTGTTCCTGGTGTCTCTCTGGGGCAACAGGAACAAACAGGGAGTTCGGCCAGGCCAGGGGTAATGTTGCTCACCAGGACTCCTGGAGAGCAGGCACCCAAGGTGTCCTTTCTCTGCTGAGGAGGGGGAGTGGGCTGCAGAAGGGTTTCTGTGCTAGGAGCAAGGTGGTTGTGCTGTGTTTTAGATAAACCCTTGCAGAAAGAGGAGTGGGGTTGACGATCTATTTCTTCCTCTGAAAACATTGTTTATGGTTGCTGAGCACTGTCTAACGACTGCAGTGCTTCACCCCAGGGGTGGCAGTGTGGTAGTGGTAGGTGATGTAATTCCTGCATGCATCTCTTCATGTCCTACCAGGCAGACTCTGCCTCATGCCATCTCCGAGTAAAAACGTGCTGTAAAGGCAGAAGATTAGGTTTTTGTTGTTTGTATAAAACATCTGTTTTCATCTGGCAGTTCTTGGCTTTGGTACTGTTTACCTCGAGCATCAGGGTCCTGGAGTTATCCCTCTCTCTACAGCCTGTTGCTCAGGGGAGGGTTTTTTAATTACTCATTTCCTCTGCAGGCTGCTTCATTTTGTACTTAGTAATTTAGTTATAACTCCCTAGCTGCTCGCTTTGAGGCGTTTTGGTTTGTAGCGTGTTTCATTTTCTGAAAGAGATGTCCTTTAGTGGCTGTTTAATTAATCTTGCTTTGTAAAACAAGACCACCCGAAGCCCAGGGCATTTCTCTTGTCACTCCCTCTGGCTTTGGGTTTATCTGTGCAAGCTTTCTCCTCCCTGTCATTCTGTTTCTTCAGTTGGTTAATCATAAGCATTGTGCTCGAAAACTCTCAAGCAGCAACTTGGTTGCTTATTTCTCTCCCCTTCCATTTGCTCGTGACTCCTGGAATGGGAACGGCAGTTTTCCTTCTTCATCGCTTTAAAAGGAGGAGTTTAATGTACAGTTATGAACTCTGCACAATAAGGCATCCTCTTTGCTTGGCCGCTGCTTGAGCTACATAAATAAACTTGGTGCTCCTCCCTTTCTGACTTCCAGAGTAGGAAAATGTTTTGCATCAATCAAAAGGAATTTGCCCCCTTGCTTCTAACAGGTAAACAACTACTTTCCTTCTACTGGCCAGTCAAGGGTTTGTAACCCAGACCAGGAAAACAAAAATCCTGTTGAAGCTTGGTATTCAGTCTTGATTGAGGCTTTACTGTTCTCCTATCCACTGTTATCTCTGCTCTTGAAAAGTCAGACAATTCCCTCCCAGTCACCTCCTCCACATGCATACACACGCACACAAATCTCTCCCCAGTAAACAAAACAAAGGGCTGGTTGGTTCCATTTCTTTTCTGTAGAGAAGCCTCTGTGCTTACTGCTGGCCAACTGATACTGTCGAAAGCAGGACGAAGTGAAGATAGGCTGTAGTATACAGAGTTTACAGTACAAACCACAGTTTTTTGTGAACATTGTTATATGGTAACACTACTTCCCTGTTTCATACAGCCACACCTTCTCCATGTACCAGCAGAATGTACAGTTTATGTTGAATTTCAGGAAGTAATGGCCATTCCAGTGAATGATTTAGATGGGAGGTCTTGTGATGTGGGGAGCTATTGCTGGTAATCTCTGAAGGAACAGTTGTTTGAATAGTTGTCCCTTTCCCCACATCCTGTGAAGGGTAGCAGAAATGTGCAAAGTCCTGTTTCTTTTGGACCAGTGCAGTCTTTGGTGCTGTTATATTACAAGCAAATGAGATGCTTGTGCATCATGAGATCATGAATGGAAGCAGGAAAAAAAAAAAGCATCTTTCAGATGTAATTCATCCTGTTTGTTAAAAAAGTAGATCCTGGACTTAGAAATTCTGTTTCCGAGGTTTCTTCTCACTTCACTTTTTCTGTATAAAACTTCTATTGTTATAAGCCCTCTTCTAACTTTAGGAGTAGCTGTTCCTAAAATTTATATGAGACTTGTCTGGAGGAGTGGGGAAAAGTTTCTGAGACCTTTCTTGAAGACTGTAGCTACCTCCTAACACAACAGACCTGTTCAAAGTCAAGGGCCTTTGAAAAGTTCCGTATCATTTCCTCCATCGACATCGTGTGCATGTATAATCTGCTGTAACCAGAATTTCACTGCTGGGTGGGAGTATCATTTTGCACAGCTGTGTTGTTATGGAAGATTATATTTCACGGATGTGATGACATTACTATGAAGTATAATTAAACAGTAATGACCAACAAGGAGGGCATTTCCTAGAGGTTAATGACAGTTAGGAATAAAGTGGGTGGAAGAGTAGAGGGCCCAGAGTACAGCTGAAAGCCCCATAATCTAATTAATGAGTGCTACACTACAGCAGGCATTAAAAATATAAATCAAGGTGAAATTATGGAAGTACTTAGATCAAAAATAAGTGCTTTGAATTAAATTAAGGATTGCTGGGAACTTTTGTTAGCTGCACTAGTGGAAGCTGGAAATCTGTGGATGAATATCTGGGTATTTCTGTAGGAAAAAGAGAGAAACTCTATCAGTAGGATATGCACTAGATTTTAAAATACATTGATTTGATTTACAAGCAAAAATGTAAGATAGAGCAGGAGCCATTAGCTGGAGTACTTTTTCCTGCTGAAGACAGTAATTTTTCCCCAAAATTGATAGTGTTTACAGGATCAGGTTAATGCTGAATTATTAACTTTTTCTTTGTTATCTTCAAAACTGACTCAGTATTTTTCAAGTGACAATAACAAGTTAGAGACTTCCAGTAACTAAAATAAGCATTTATTTTATTTATATTCCCCCCCCATCACCCTGAACCAAAAGAACTGAAGCAGTTGTAAATGAAGCTTGCTAACCCAAATTTTAAGCAGCTGCGGGTCAGGTTTTCCAATGCACCTAAGTACAAAAGTTCTATTGACTAAAACCTGCAAATGTTGATTGAGCATAACCTGATAATAGCACTTGAGCTTTCTGAACTGGAAACTCAATAGATTGGAAAATGGTGCTTGTCTGGGAATATTTCATGGGATATTTGCTTATTGCTTCTGTGACCCTTTTGTATTTTTGCAGTAGCAATATTAATGGAGCTTGAAGTTTGTGTTTTTCGGTGTAAATGGATACTTTCAGTATGAGATTTCTAAGTGTAAAAGTAAGTTTTTAACCTGTAGTTCTTTCAGCATTTAGGAAATGGAAGAAATAGAGGAGCTTTTTAGTTTGAGCATAAAATACAATGGAAGTAAATATATGGATGTATAAAATCAGATTAAAACATGGAGCGAAAAGAAATTTGTATATAAGCTCCATTATAAATTGCCAACTTACCGTGCATGCGAAGTTTTATTAAGAGTGTGCTGCTTTATTTGTAATGGGATTTTCCTAGGTGCTTAATAAACCTGACAAAAATAAATAGCCCAATAGTCTAGTCTGAGCACATATCCAGGTGTTGATGCCACAAATTCTTATGCGTGCGTTAATCTTTCTGCATCGTGAGTACACAAATTCACTTCAGCATTTGGGGGTAGTGGAGGTGTTTTTGCAGTTGGCGTTTCGTAACCGAGCAGAAAATGGAGAGCTTCATCCAACAGTCTTTTCATTCCCTTCTGTGAGGGAGATGTTGTACGGTCTGTTAGCCAGTAACTTGAGGGACTAATTAAAATAAAGAAATTGATATAATCGAGAAGAATGGAGATCTACACAACATGTCACAGTGTTTTGATCAGCTTGCTAACCACTTGGCCTCCATTCTTGTGGTTAGGGTGATGCCATCATGGTGTGTATGAGTGTGGTATCCTTACATCTCAGAGGGAACTGCAAGCTGTACGTACACATACGAAGGAAATGCTGTGACCACATAACCACGACTACAGAACTAGTTGTTTCTGAAACACTGCATATGTATGTTGACTGATCACTCCTCATGTAGTTTTACTTCTTAAATATTGCATAATCTGCATTTGCAACCATCTTTTTTGTTGTTCTTTGAAGTGCATCATTTGCTTTGCTGCAACTTGTGGATGGTGGTTTTACGCTCACTAGAAACTCTTTAAAGATTTGCTGTCTTAGTGCTTCATCGTATATTTTTCATGCCCTTATTTGATTTCAAAGACTGTCTTTGAGAACAGGTTTTTTTTTGTTGCACAGCGAGATAGTGATAAAGAATTACTAGATTTTAATTATGGACTTAATGTCAAGTAATAATTTTTGGCTAAGCTCAATTTGTCACGGGTTATATTAAATGTTTAAGGAAAGTTTCTCTCGTATGAAAATATAGCTCAATTTGTTGATTCAAAAATAGCTGTGCTGTAAGTCAGGTTGTGAATATAAACTAACACTATGCAAAACTCAGTGTGTGCTCTCTTATGTATTCTTTTAAACCAAGCTTGGTTCAGTTTAGCTGATGTGTTGATTATGAAAAGATTAATTTAACCAGAACATGCCACACTTGTCTTGTACATTCTTGTGCAGGGTCTCAGCTGTAAAGGCTTAAATGTAGATTCAAGTTGTGCTGGTGTAACTTCTTGTGTTAACAAACTCTCAGTCATGACATGTATGCTTAGCTGACTGTGGGATTCTTCCACTTGGTACTGATGTGTGTTTATATAAATCTAGGGGATGAGTGAGTGTGAGAGTTTTTGCTTTTATGAAAACAGGAATAAAAATGATGAAATCTGTAGTAATTCATATCTCGGTTATTCTGGTGCCAGCTGTGTGAGCATCCTCACTGCGCAGTGTCTGTCTTGACTTCTGGCAACAAATCAAAATAATGCTTTTTTGCCTTTTTTCTTTTTTCTATTTCCCTTCCAGAAAATGGGACACGCAGCCTTGCACCGAATAACTGAAAGCATAAATGACAACCAGATTAATGTGATTGTTTTCTTTGTAAGCAAGCTCCTAGTAACAGTGCTGCGATAGCCCTTTCACGTCAGAGCTCTTCTGTGGGATGCTACATTCTCTTGCTCGGTGTTGCAGTTTCCTGGAGGAGTAGATGTGGCAACAGGATGTTGGTAAAGAACAGGAAACTACTTGAATTTGCTACTTAGGCCATGCAAATGAATTCTTATTACTGGCCCATGTGTAGTAATTAGTGTCTGCTATCGACAGAAGTGTTTGTAGCAACTATAGAGAGTTGAGATTGCCAAGTGTCTTCAGCTAAGTGCTTGGGGGGGGCCTACTCTGATACTGTGGGTAGCAGAGGTGACACAGACTGGTTAGGTGCTTGTTAAACCACTGCTTGAGATTTGACAGTTAGCTCCAGCTGAATTCCAGTCTTACTCAGGGTGTATCCCTACTGGCACTCAACTCCATATCAGTTCCTCTGACATGTGCTAATTTACTTTGAGGTCCTTATTGCTCTAATGTCTGAGCAGGCAGTGTCTGGGTGTTCTGCCATGGGGCAGCATAACCCAAAATGCTTAGCAGACCAAACTTCACCTTACTGCTGGTTAAATGTGGATGAGCCACATCTTTCCCTTCCCAAACCAAGTGGAAATGTGGTTTAAAAAAAAACGTCATGTGCTTTTGAGCTGGCAACATTAATGAAAAGGGAGAGGAATTATCTCATTTGCTTTTAGTACAGATTCTTTCCTTTTTCTTAAAAGCAGTCCAAAGCACAGAAGCCTCCCTCACACGTAGCCATACCTAACAGCAGCTTTGTTTTATGTTTCTGGTTCAGTCCCCATGCAGCTAGGAGTTTTCCAAGGTTGTAGATTCATGGATAGGCTATCCACTTCAGGATTCCTACTTTAAAGAAAAGTATGAAAGCTAAATATGCTGTAGATCTTAGTCCAATAGTGTATTGGGTGGTTAAGGTATTTGTTGTCTTACAATTGCGTATGTCCAGGATAGGCAGCAAATGCCTGAGAAGTCCTCTGAACTGTCTTCTGAATGTGGGCTATGAAAAAACATCTTTTAAGGTTCTTCCAGACTTGGTTAATTGACTAATTGTGAGTACAAATTATTGTGTGGCCTTAATGCATTCACTTCACTCAATAATTCAGTATTAATCACTGAATAGTGTTTTCGAGTATCCAGAAGTCTCCCTATATCAGTTGACTGCAGACTCCTTATAAAAGTAGATTGGTGAGATGCTTATAGAGCAGGTAAATCTCTCACTTAGGTAAAAGCAAGTGACAATTTTTATGCAATAGTATATTCTTCGTTCCCATAGTACAGACACAATTTTACTCGTATCTATTCACTCTTGTCCACAAATGTTTTTTGCTAGTAATTCACCTCTTCAGTTTTTTGAGAACAGCTCAATAAAATGCATGTGTGCATTCCGCCTGCATGGCACTTAGGTTTTATGAAATACATATTTTATTGGACAGTAAAACATTTAAAGATCTTAATGGCCTAATTAATACTCTGCATCCGCTTCTGTCTCGTGTGTTTTGCTCTTCGTTATCATACTGTTCCTTTTTTCATGTCCTTCTGCATTTTTAATCATAAAAATTTCAAGCAGTCTTGAGAGAGCAGTCTATTAGAAGCCTGTTCTTGGAATATTCAGCAACTGTTAAGATGTGATTGATAGTCCTTTCCCTCCCTGCCCAATCTATTTTTAGTCATTTAAAAGCGAGTTTAATTTCTTGGGTTTTCTTTTGTTGTGTATGTGTGACTGACTGTGGTGGTTTTCCTCCCTCCTTTAAATGTACCAGATATGTAATTTTCTTGTTGCCTGAGGACATCTTGACAGTTTGGGAGAAATAAGGAAGAAATTAATTGGGAGCTCTGCCTTAGCTGAGGGAGCAAAGATGGACAGTCTTTGGTTCTGCTATATATATTCACGCAATATATACTATGTGACTAGGATAGGAGGATGAGTGAAAGATGACTTTAAACACATTGTTACCACTTACTGTCCTGTTCCAAGAATCTTCTAGCATGTGAGACTGTATTAACATACAAGTAGAAGTCACTTTTTTTGAATTGTGGATCTTTTAGTACAGAATGGGGAGACAAAAACACCTTGCAGAGGTGGTCTAAGCACTGTCAAAAAGGATGTTCCTCCCTTTCTCTCTGAAATATAACATTATAGCTGTACCCCGTTTGTCTGCTTTGTGCCACTTCAGAGAGCCTTGGGAAGTCTTCCCACACAAACTGTTTTAATCTTCCGTCTCCCTTAAGGCCACATACAGAAGCCACCAACATTTTGACTAAGCAGGACTGGACTCCCTGCAGAGCCAGTTTGTGCACTTGCTAAAGGAATTGCTGTTGAGCAATTTAAGGCCTTTCCTCTCTCGAGGGCATAAGAACTATGGACTCTTAAACACTCAAAATCCTGATTGTGTGGGAGGAGAAAAGGACGAGACACAGAAAGCAAATTTTGTTTCCACCTGGTGGGTAGACCAAAAATGTGTTTGCTTTTCATACGCAGGTTGAGGCGTAGCCCAAACTAGTAAGGGTAGACTCTCGGTGCGGGAAATGTGCCAACAGCTATTTATTTATTGATCTTCTTTTTAATTGTTTGATGGCTTGTGTAACGTGGTGTACCTTGGGCTGGCTGCCTGCCCACCATGCGTAAAGGGGTGTTGACTGTCAACAAGCCTGGCAATTGGGTGGCTTTGCCTCCTTCTGTCATGTCCATTCGGCTGTATAATTACCATCTCTTTCCCTCTACCATGTCTCCCTTAGACACTGTCTAATGAGACAAGCCATAATGAAACTGTTTTAGCACTGGGAAGACCTGTAGAGGAAGTCAAAAGCTGGCACATGCTTTGCTGCTAATGTCTTTCTTTATGGACTATTAAAGCAAGCACAGAAGTTTTCTTCAGGCATAGGAATTCTTAGGAGAAAATTCCTAATGTGTAGTGGTTCAATGAAAGTGTTGCTAGTGTTTTGGGTTTCTTTAATTTGTGTAAACAAGGCATATGCAAACTGGCTCTTAGAAATAGGTGCAATCAAGTAGTTCAGACTGGCGCATGTTCTGTTTACAGTTGAGCATCCCAGATCAACACTTCACTGCAAACAGCCACCGAATGAACTCAGGAAACAAAATGATTTTAATGGACAGTGATTCTAAATCTGAGGTCTCTCAGTGACAAGCCGGTGTATCCTCTTCTCCAAGTGGTTCACAGGTTCTCAATTTCATCCTGCTTTGTGCTTCACCAGATAGTACTGCAAATATGAGAATTCTTACTAAAAAAAACCAGTAGGAGGGAAGGGCTAGAATCCTGTTCTAGCTGGTATTGCAAACTATGAAGCTTGTATGGAGCTTCCAGGTAAGATACCTCTGTTAAAGAAAATGTTTCGCTAATTCTGTATACTGTACTGAAGCAAAGGAAAAGGAGCATGAGAATATGCCAGTAATATGACAACTCTCTAAAAATTCCTGATCCCAAGATAATGAAATCACTGTGGCAGCAACTTACATATTTGCTGTTGTTTTGCAAGAGTCATTGCCACTTTAGTTGGTCAAACTCCTTTCAGGGAAGAAACCCCTCAGCACAGTCCTACGTGCTGGCAGGATTTAAAATACCTTAATAATCTTGGGATTGTTTTACACTGTTTGCAGTCTCAGCCATGTCCTGGTAAGTGGTCTTTCACAAACTAGTCACGTATGTATTTTCCTCCTTCTGAATCACAGTAAAATTATGGGTTTTTTCCCTCCCCTTTAATAAGAAGGAAGATTGTGCCTGAGATTCTTTTCTAACCTTTATTTTCAATGTTAGTGTTTTGAATGCTGCAGGTGGATGTCACTTTGTAGGCATTTGTGTGAGAGATTCTCTGTGTTGCCCCAAACATTTATTTGGCTCTGAGTCTAGAAGATGTCAGCTTTTAAAACATTCAAATTATCTTCAGAGCGGCTTTTAAAACAGTAATCCTGGCTTCGTCTATTGGGTATTGAATGGATTGTGAAATGTCTTCAGAGGGAGTGGAACGGACTTGAGTGAACATTTTGCAAAGTCTAACTCCATATGGATCGTTTTTTATAATGTACATAAATAGCACATTAGCTCTTTCAAATCACTTTCTAAATGAACTGAACCAGCCTCAAAGGAGAATACATCATAGTCATGCTCTGCGTGTTAGAGCCCTCTTAGAGAGTCTGACTGAATTCAAAGGTTAGTAACATCCCACACACAAGCTTTTTCTGGCATATGTATGTGGGAATTAGGATCTTTTCCTGAGGTTTACTGGGGTGATTTTGTTTTGCACAGCCTTTGCTAATGTGTTTATAGGTAGTTCCTGAGCTTTGGAAGGGTAAGTCTTCTACATGGCTTGTGAGACCTTTCAAGGAGTTGGGCTGGCTCCTTGAAAGCAAACCCTACAGTGATGAATGGCCCATTAGAAGAAAGTTGATGGCATTGCAAATGAGATTTACATGAGAATCGAACTGCTGTAGTGTATCCAACAAAGATGCTGAGAGAAGTGCCTCTCTCTGTGGTGGCTATTAGGGAGTTTTATGAACTGATCTTTTCAAACAGTTAGTTTCTCCTCCTTCTCCAGGGTATAAAAATTTCCCGAGGATCTGGATACTTGTAGTAATAAAGGAAGAGCGTTCCCAAGAAGATCGAAGGTAGGATGAAAGCAGGGATAGAATCAAAGTTGCATGTTGCCTGTGGGAGCCGAGGCCAGATTTCTGTGGTGAAAGAGGCAGGATCTGCGGCAAGCTGGAAATTCCATGGCTGTTGAGCAAAGTCTTAAAATGCCTGGTGTTGAGTTAGGTATGGAAATGAATAACTAGTGCTACTTGTAGAGGCCAAGTGTGGCACTGCAGTGAGTTCCGTGCTGTCACTACGTATTTAATTCTTGGTGTACTGCATAATGTCTTATTGAAAACAGAACTCCTTGTAGAAGCTGTTATAGGGAAGTTCCCCAGAGCGTGGGTGCAGGTGGGGCTTTTTTTTGGCACTGAGGTAGGTGTTAATTGTGGTTTATGATTGAGAGAGAAACATACTTAGATGAGTCTTTCTGCCAAGATGAGCAAAGAAGGAAAATAGTTAATATTGACCTTTTTCATTTCAACAGAGATCAGTGGGAGCAGCAGAGACTTGGAAAGCGTCTCAGAAGGGCTCTTGGATTTCACAGAAGTAGGGAAGGAGTGAGAGATGCTGGTGGTGGCCACGCTCTGCTGAGTCACTCCTTGTGGTCTCTGCTGTGGTAGAACAGAAGCCATGCTTAGGCTCTTATCTTAAGGTTTGTCTGGAGGGAGGGAGATTGTGTCATGAATGGGGGCTAGGCAGCCTTCTCTGGTGCAGAAGTGCCAGATGTGTGTGTTACAGAGCTAGTATTGGCCTTTCTGTGACTTATCTGGAAAACAATGTCAGACTGACTCCTCACTGCCTGCTGCTGCCAGAACAGCCACAATCCAGGGGTCTTGAAGCAGCCAGGGACTATGTCTCATCATAGGGGCTGGGAGCTGTGGTTTAGCAGTATTGCCCTGGGGCTGGAGAAAGTGGGATGTGAGAAGTCCTAAAGGAAGGTGAGATAATTGTTCCTCCTATGCCTTGGCAAGGACTGAGCAAAACTTACTCCTGATCCAAGATCTTATGTAGTGTCTGCCACACCAGTCTTACAGTGGAGAGTTTGCCACCGCCTCTTGAAGGATAGGTTTGGGACAGGGGTGGTGACAGCAGAATATAGAAGTGAGTATCGTCCTACTTTGTTTCATACAAGTTGCCTTTCGTTGTGTGCTTGAATTAAGCTAGTGGGACAGCATGTTAGCATGGGGGTGGATGGAATAACCTTGCTTGTCACTGTGGTGTGTACTGTATTTTTTAATAGCATAAAACCATGGCTGTTGTCAAGCACACACTTAAGAATATTTATCTTCACTGAGTGTTTTTTCTTTTAAGCTTCTGTTCCGCTCTATAGTTCTGCCAGTTTGATGTACTTCAGCTTTGTTTAATGGGTATTATCTGGTAGGGTTGGGATTTTGTTTTGATTTGGCTTTTTTTTCCTTTGAAACATCACACTGGGATCTAAAATGGGGCTGATTTAAAACCAGACACTAAAATATGGTATGTTTTGGGGTTTGTTTTTTTTTTTTTGCTAATGTTATCAGAGTGGCAACTATATAAAATGAATTTCTGTGCCCTCCTAATATGGCAATGAAAAATCCTCCAGGGCTTTGTGGAAATGCTGGATTAAGATACATCTTCACTCTCTGTCAAAGCAGGAGTGACACGTACGATGTTGATTCTTCTAAGATGGATACTGGCTTAACAGGACTGAAATCCTCACTCTCATGGAGCCCATTTTAATGGTCTGTAGAGGCCAATAATGACTAGAACGTGTTCAGAATTCTTTCAGCTAGGTTTATAAGAGGTGCTAACTCTGTTGCCCAGTCTATACAGGTATCTGACCCTGTGATGAATGCTGTTAAAATCCCACAAGAGGTCCTGTAGGTTCTAAATACACATTTACCAGGTAAGCAAGGTGGGCTGCACTTGTGGAGAGACACAATGGAGCCTGCCCCTGTGTTGATTTTTGTGGTGCTAGCATGCAAGATAAACAGGAGGAGAAGAGTTAATTTTAGCTTGATTAGCAACACAGAAGGGAATCGAGATGACTGCATTGTAAATGGCAGTGGGATGAAATCAATGAGGGTAATTTATTTCCATGCATCTAAGTGGGTGTTCTAGGCACTTTAATTTTTGCCTTTTTTTCTGTTTGTTTTAGAGAACCAAGAATGTTAATGCATTTAGTCCTTGAAATCCTTCTGTGGTCTCAGTTCTGGATACTTTCATGTTGTTGCATAGTGGTTGTATTAAATGAACACCAGGTGCTTGTATTCTGTTCTTTAGCAGTTCCGTGTTTCTCTACTTGCTGTTACCTGGTTCAGCAGCATGTGATTCTCAGTACTGGACTCTGTTTATTCCTACTCACTGTTGTTTATATTTGGGAGCATGTTCAAAACTGTTTATGATTAAACATTGCTCAAACAGCCAGGTTATTGACATAAAGGAGGCTGGGAGGAGGGAGTAGCTGGTTGGTCATCAGTGTCTATCTCTAGCAGATAGTGAAGTTAGTGAAGTTGTACACGTGTCTGTGCAACGGCTGTGATGTGACAGACAGGCTGCTGCTCAAAACCACCGTGCCAAGGGTCTGATACCCGTCAGCAGTCTTTTTTCCTTTGGATGGTACAGTAAAAGCTCAAGCAAGGGAGTGTACGTAGGTGATGCTTGGGGTTCTGAAAACATCCCAGGGCTCTTGAGCAGGGGACCACTGTTTTTCGCTTGGTGGCAGAGGCTTGCATGCCTTTGAGGAGAGAGATCAGGCTTTGAAACATGCTAATAGGGTTATGACCTACAGGGGTTTTAAGCAGTGAAAAAGACATGTACTCCTTAAAGGACAATGGTGTTATGGAAGGCAAGGAGGTTCAAAATAGAAGAGTGGGAGGTGAGCGCTATTTAGCAAAATGAATTTAACTGAAAATACAGAAATAGCAGCATTAGAAAGAAGATAATTTCATTAAAAAACCCAAACAAACAAAAAACCCACTATTTTTTTCCTGAAGCTAAAACAATTTGTTTCCTGGCCCCTCTTAGCAACATACAGACCAGAGGGGTTAAATAGCTATTTGGCCTTCAAAGGAGTCTAAATGTAGCATGTTGGGGTTTGTTTGTTTACTTTAAAATCACAGATACTGATAATTTTCAGTCTTTAGGAAAAACCAAAGTCAAAATGGAATGTTGACAATCTACTAAAGAATTTAACAGATTGATCAGCCCGACATGGAGAGGGTTTTTTGCAGTTATAAGACTTGATGATAAAAGTGAGATACACACAAATGTTACTCATAATTTAATAAGTAAATACTTTTTGGCTGGTGAAGAAATGGTTGATAGGGTCTAGACCTCTACAGGCTGGAATCCCTGATTAGAGCAGCAGGGTACACAGGCTGCTGTATGCTCTGTAGACTCTTAACTCTCGTTATTTTTATGTATACAACCACACACACAACAAAATAACATAATAGGCTTGCTGTGTGTTACAGATGATATCAGGCATCTGCAGTGCTGATAGTGAAACTTCCTGGTGCTGGCAGCCAACCTCATTTAAATAGAAGCATCGTCTGTTCTTCGTGCCAGCCCACTTCTTTGGTGGCAGACTTGCTATAAAGCAAGGTTTTTTCATGTCAGGCCATTCGTTCTGACACTTAAAACACCTCCCTATTCCCAAACTGAAAAATAAATGGCAGCTTTATGGTTAATTTTAGACTTTAAGGGCAGCTTACTGCATGTTCTCTGCAGATAGCTAGATGTTGACATCCCCGGGAATGCAACTGCAGGTTTTCTCCATTTGTTGTTAGAGGCATGGTAAATGAGATAGACCTTGACTGTCAGAGTGATGTTGGGTTAGGACGTGGCTTACCATATGACACACAGCAAAAAGTTTACAGCGTCTTAACAGTTTGCTTAAAGACATGAAGTTGTTTATACTAAGGACTACACAGGAGAACAGAGTAGCTTCTGTAATGGTGTGGTAGAAGTGGGGCCAGGATTCACCCTCAGGAGACTTGAATATAGAAAAACCAATCAGACCAAGAAAACCCTAAGCAATATTGATTAGAAGATGGATGCCACTGATGCTGCAGATTGATTTATATTGATGTAAAATCACATCTGATTTGTGTGGGTGTAGGTAAGACCTTCTAGGCTCATACATTGAGCACACTGGCAGACTTGAGTTAGATCTAGCGATGCTTCAGACTGGCTGTACTCCAGGTAATCTGCCCTACGTGCTGCTGAGCTGCAGCTTGCTTGTTTTTAAAGGAATACGAGCACTCAAGAGGGAAAGAGGAATTTGTCTTCTGATAGCAAGCCCTGTGCCCAGCACTCCTGGTTTGGAGTGAATGGCATATTTTGAAGCTGATGCCAATGTTTTGAAATGTGAAGCTAAGTGAGGTACAATTATAGCACCACCTCTTTGTTTCTCTGGGCCTGATGGATGGGCACCAAGTAACTACCATGTTGTCTTGGCATGCATATTTAAAAGGTGTTTTGGGTGGTGGGCTTTAACAGAGTCCTAGATCAAAGTACCAAAACTCTGCCTTAATGGTATATGTTATAAAAGCCTGTTAGTGATGTTCTTTTGATTATGCCAAAGCTTGGTTTCTGAGATAATCTTAGATATTTGTAATCCATCTGGAAAAAATTGTTAGGATTTTTCTGGATTAATTTTAACGTTTATAGTTGGTATTTTCTATGTTTTAAATAAGGGAATGAATCCCTTGTCAGGTGTGGATTGACCAGCGTTCAGCTGAGTTTGTAAATGAGTGGTGATAATGATGGTATTTTGAGAATAGCCTTCAGCTTTTTTGCAGGCATTAAAGTCAATGAGAAGACACTGCTTAACTGGCTTACAGTGGGTTCTGCTGGAGAAGTTTCAGAAAGGCCAGTTTTTCTGGCCTTTTTCATTCTTGGCCCTTTGCACTGGTAATTTTCTGGAGGAGATTGGAGCAGCTTCAGGTGGGAGTTTTTTTTTCATTGGACTGGGCAAGATTACTGTAAGACCCATTCTGTAAAGCTTGGGATAGTAGGATCTGGAAAAGACTTGTCCATAACGTGAATTTCCCAGGCAGGGTGGTGACTTCAGAAGGAATCTCCTACCATTCCTGCTGGCTCTCTGTTAGCTGACTGAAACTCCTTTCTCAGCAGTTGCAGTGATTTCTTTTCTGTTCTTCTATGAGATGCTGTTGTGATACTCTGAATTTATTCCCTGCCCTTGTTGTGGTATTTCATTACACTGAAAAAATGGCAACTACAGTATCTTACATGAATTGGGGTTTTTTGCGTTCCTGCACTGTGCTTTACTCCTCAAAAGGGAGAATCTGGAAGTGAAGCTGTGCTTGATGTCTCAAATAATTTTCAAAGAGTAAAATCAGAATATTACTAAAGAGACATAAGGGATGTAAAAATAAAAAGACAGCTCTTGATTCTTCACTACTAATCCTCCAGTGTAAAACAGCATTGAATGTTCTCACTTGAATGAAAAATTAACTGTTTCTGTCAGTGGTGTTGCTTGATTTATCAGTTTGCTCTGTGACAGCAATTAAAAGGCTTGCTAGGTGAGAAATTGTAGGGAAGATGTGTAGAATAAAATGGTTGTTGAAGCTTCACAGCATGATATTACAGCCCAAACTTTCCTGAAGGTTTTGCTTTTAACATCTAGCTGTTGGAGCCTCAAAAAGAAAAAGTGCTCATCTTCTGTGCACTTTTAAAGCAGGATATATACGAACCAACCCAGCATTTTGATGGTTTTAGGGTTGGGTTTCTGGTATCTCTTCCTTTTTAGCCTTCCTGATCAGCCTGGGGGTGTTTATACTCTTCCCCCTCCACCACCTGCTTGGCTCGGTTTCCCTCACTGCTTTTTCCCGGGATGGGCAGTGGCCGAGACCTTGCTCTTCGTCAGCATTGCGAGGTGGGATGTCTGTGGAGAATGGAGGCACTGAAGAGACAAAAATAACCTTTGTGTGTGTCCTTGTGTGCATGGTGCTGGCAGGGAGAGGAATCCCAGGGTTTGCTCAAACTTTCCTGTGAATGTTGCTGTCTTCAAAGGAGTTTGCTAAAATACCTATTTGAAAATCTGCCTCTATGTGGAAGTGTTTCTCGGTGCTTTTGAACCTTGATGAAACGGCATAAAGGGAAGCCCTGTGCAACTGAGCTCAATAGAAACATTCATTACAGCTAATTTACTTAGTGCTTTTAAGAGGCGTAGCTATTCATAAGTTGTGGTCTTGCCTGATGCTGCTGGTAGTATTTGTTTTAAATAGATACACTTGCCTGCACACGCTCTTTGCCCATCTGAAATCTTGTCTGGCTGTGTTGGAAACCTCATTTTAAACATAGTAATATGCAGTGTTAGGCAAATCCCAGTGCAACCTGTGGTGCCTTTCATTAAGGGAAAAAAATCCTTTACCGTGTGTACAGTTCCAGCTTAACAGCATCAAGGAGCATACAGAAAAGGTCTTGTCCGTGACAAAGAGAAATGGCAATTTTAACTATTCCAAAGCATTTTCCTCGTTCAGCCATCTTACTGTGCTTGCTTTTCTCAGGGACAATCAATGTATAAACTCTGGAAGCACAAAGGTACCAAACACCTATTTTGCAGCATGCAGGGGCCTGTGTATCCCATCCAAGATGACCACAAACCCACTCCTGCAGATGTGACCTGCCAGTTGCTATGGGAGAATTGCCATGGGTACGGGGCTGCAGGAAGTACTTGTTGGAATGCAGACAGCATTTTGAGTCTTTGTTCGGTCCTCTAGCATACAGCTGTGTGACTTTGGGTTTGAAATAATTAAGCTGAATCCCCAAAAAATCATGACTTTTCTGTTTCAGGAACTTCTGAAAATTTCCAGCCTTAGAGCATCATCATGGTGGCTGGTGTGATTTACCTGATAAAGACCAGAGCTTTTCTCAGAATGAATGAATTTCATGTCATTTTCTGAAAGGAGAAGGCAGTGTTTGGATCATGTGATGCTTAAATCTGATTCTGTGGTTACATACTCTGGGGGTTTTCATAATCTATTATAAATCTGCAACATTTTTTCTGCCTCCTCTTCCTTTCTTTCCTCTGCTTGATACTTGTCCTCTCTACCTTCTCTGTGTTGGTGCCTGTGTTGCCACGTGGATGGCAAGATAAGGAGTCTGATCTTCCTGACAACTTAGTCCCAACAAAAAAGTGAATTATTATTTCAGCTACCTGGTTTGACTTGCTGTGCAGTGGTTTGGATGGTACAGGGGGATTGGAACTAGATGATCTTAAGGTCCTTTCCAACCCTAACCATCCTACGATTCTATGATTATATTGACATGAGGGTGACATTGAGAGGATATGGCTGAGGGAATGGAATGGTGGTGGGGGTAAAGGAAATGCCTCTTACAGCAGAGAAACAGATTTATATTGTGTTAAAATAAATCTGCATGAGATCAAGTGCCTCAATTGATATCTCTTTGGGGAGAAGATTATTTTTAAGGCAGAGGAAAACCAGCAGGCCATCCATGTGAACTTCAATTTTACCCAGTTGTGAGTTAGTCATCCCAGTGGGTCAGGGTGACCATAGAAAGAGGAGGATTTCCAGCTGATTTGGATGCATTTCAGGGGAAGGAGAGAAAATCCTTCCAGTAATCTGGAATTACAGGCTAGTCAATACTAATTCCACTGAGTTGAGTATGAGGAATTCTCGATTACTTCAGTGTGAGTTTGCCTTTCCTAAAATCAGGTTTACGTTAGCTCTGGTACAGGTATGATACTTAAGAAATGGTTAATGCCAGGGACCTCAGTACACTCAAGTTGGGCTACTGGAGCATGTGGCATAATAGGGAAATGCTGGTACTTCTTCTGGAAAAGGTTCCAACAGAAGAAAATTAAAATTCATGAAGTAGAAGCAAGACCATTCTCCTGAATTCAACTAATTATTTCAAACCTGAGCTCGCTCACATATGCACACAGACAAATTTGGTTGTCTCAGCTGATATATGTACTTCTTGGTATATCTGCAATGTTAAGCACGACAGTGTATATTAAATAAAGAGATTGTGTTACAAAGCAAGGCAAGTGATTTGTGAGCTCAGGGTAACTGTGAGGTTAGAACCCAGTCCTGATCTAAACTCAGGTTGTGGCTTACAGAATAATTACGACTAAACATTTCAATGGATTCCTCTGTCTCTTCAGCAGTGATGGAGATCTCTGTACTCCTTTATCTGCAGATCATCTCAGTACTTTCTAAACCTAGTTCTCCTTCACTTACATTCAGAACACTAAGGGGGATTTTTATAGCTTTTCTAATTAAACAATAGTGGATAAGACCAGATGCATTTTTTTTTCAGGGAGCTCTGCAGTTTATTTCCTTGTCCTGCTGCTGTCTGGCAACGTGCTTGCCTTGCCTGTCTTCAGATTGAGTTGATTCATTACAGGAAGAACAAATGTGGATTCTGGGCTTCACCATTTACTTGCAGACCCTTTGTTTATCTCTTCATGAATGCAACAAATGATTTTACCAGCCATCACGTTACAGATACTTCTCTGATGTGTGTTTGGTAAAGGGCTTTATTCGTAAGGCCTTCAATAAGATTTTGATGTTAAATCTGGTCAGATCAGTAGAGCAACTGAAAGGGAAATAGCAAATGCTGAAAACTCATTACTGTAAGACTGCAGTAACCTCTAAAATGAACCAAGTACTCTTAAAAACCTGGCAGTTATGCTGCCTGTGTCTCCTAGCCTAAAGAGATGTGTAAAGAAAAGAATTATATTGACTCTTAAATTGCCATGGTGATAGGTACATACTTGTTTTGTAATGCGTGTTTAGACTTAAGAGAATAAAATGCATTTGTCTTCACTCCTCCAGACCTCTTTCCATAGTCTCAGTGCAATCAACTTTTTCATTTGGAATGCAGACAGCACTAGCCAAGTGGATGATTATAACTGTTTTCTTATTGGTGTTGCTTACAAAGTGTTATTTAGGGGGGAAAAAAAAAAGAATGCTAGGGTAGGGAATGGAACAGGAAATGTTGGATGATTTTTATTATTTTATGATAAAGGAGAGGTGAATGTACCTAATTTCCTGTGACAGCTCACGCAGCTTTCAGAGCTTGTTGTACAGTTTTATGACATCCATTCAAACTAATACTAATTTGAATTCACTTGTGATTGAAAGGTGGTTTTGTTACTTAGGCTTTTGCCCACCTTGCTGCTTCAGGCAGCTCTAGTTCCAGCAAAATAATCATTTTAAGCACAATACTTCTGATGATTATTCCCATTGGGGAGTAAGGGTCTAGTGTGCTCTTGTGAAGACTGGGAAAACAGTTTTGGTTATTTTAGCTATGAAAATGGAGGGAAAGCCTTCTAAATATTCTGCAGTTGAAGTGTTTTGTTTTGTGCTGGGTAATGAGTGAGGCTTGCTGTAAGAAAGCCAAAGTTCGGAAGAGCATTGCTCTCCCTGGGCAGAGTGCAGCATCACAAAGCAGCAAATCTTGGTCAATAAATGTTCCCAGCTCAGCTGTTTTGCAGCAGCCACAGCAATTATCAGAGCCTTGTTTTTGAAGAAATGTGAATCTGAGGCAGTTGTTCCTTGTCTCAGTTTGCTTATCTCTCTGCGGGCAGACCTTCAGGGCTTAGATGCGTGTTTAGTTAAGTGAAGCAAACTCTTATCTTTTTCATATTGGGTGCACTGGTGCCTAAACTTTCCCAGTCAGTCTTTTATGTTGTTTAAGGCACCTCCTTTCAGATTGCTTCGAAGTATTATGGAAAAACTTAATGGGAACTTGATTTTTCATAGATGCAGGCACGCGGTTCTTCCCTAAGCTGATTAGAGAAGGTGAAGAAAACTAGTTACAGGAGGTAATGGGAGCACTTCTCTGTAATGACTGCTATGGACCTTACCTGTACAATGATCATGGCCTGAAATTTAGGTATTTATCCTACACATTGACTGAAAGGATGAGAAATATCCACTTTGCCCTCTGGTAAAATCATGTCAGGTACCTTGAAATAACTGGTAATGGTAATAGCCTGACAAAGATGATTGATGGCAAATTCACACTTGTGCCGAGAAACACAGAACTCTGTGCATGGGAGTAAGAATGTGTTCTTCTGGGTGAACTATATGTAATTAACACAAACCAGATTGGTTTCAGAAGAGTTACAAGGGACAGAGAAACAGCTGTTGTGTGCGGCCTGTTTGGAAGTTTTTTTCTTTGACAGGGGCTTCTGAGAGCATATTTGGTCAGATTTTAGCTGGTAATAACATAGTTCTGTTTCATCATGACATGTGCTGATGTAATTAGAGCTCTGGCTGCCACCTTTGCTAAATGCAAGCTATTTACTGATCGTAGAGATAACTGCCTCATCCTTAACAGTTGGGCTGGTGTCCCCTTTCATCATAGAATTACAGAATCATTTAGGTTGGAAAGGACCTCTAAGATTATCGAGTCCAACCGTTAACCCAGCACTGCCAAGTCCACCACTAAACCATGTCCCCAAGCGCCACATCTACATGTCTTTTGAACACCTCCAGGGATGGTGCCTCCACCACTGCCCTGAGCAGCCTGTTCCAATGCTTGACAATCTTTTTGGTGGAGCAGTTTTTCCTAATACTCAATCTAAACCTCCTCTAGTGCAATTGAGGCCATTTCCTCTTGTCCTATTGCTTGGGAGAAAAAAAACCCAACCAACCCCTACATCACTACACCCTCCTTTCAGGTCCTTGCAGAGAGCGATAAGGTACCCCCTGAGCCTCCCTTTCTCCAGACTAAACAACCCCGGTTCCCTCAGCCGTTCCTCATCACATTTGTGCTCCAGGACCTTCACCAGCTCTGTTGCCCTTCTCTGGACCCGTTCCAGCACCTCAGTGTCTCTCTTGTGAGGGGCCCAGAACTGAACACAGGATTCGAGATGCAGACTCACCAATGCCGAGTACAGGGGGACAGTCACTGCCCTCATCCTGCTGCCACACTATTGCTGGTACAAAGAGTGGCAGAGGGAAAGATTTAGATACTGAGAGTTAGTGCTTGAGGTAACAGCAGCTGCAAGTTCAAAAAGTGGAAGTTGCAGCAAAGGCAGACAATCATGCTTAACCTTTTCTGAATTAAACCTGGGGCCTTTTTTTACTGTTTCAAATTGCAAAAAGTGTTATTTTTAACAAAGCACTTCCTATAATGTTTCTTGCTCAACCTGCGTCTCGGTCCTGTTTGTAACGCAGATGCTACTGGTGTATTTATACCCACAGCATTCAGGAATAACAGGATTTCATAAATTACGGCAAGATAAAATAGGCAAAGATGGTACCAACTTGCTGATGACAGCGCATGTGTAACAGTCTTCCAACTTACTTTTCTGGTATTCCCTTTTGCATTATAAACTGGAATGATGTTTATATATAACATACAATATTATATATTCTGTTTATATATATTACATAATATATATAAATATTCTAGGGTTTATATATACATTTTTGTATATATATTTTTTTAATACGTGCTTCACCTTGGCTTTTTCATTATTTTTCTTCTCCATTTTGTCACTGTGCTTTTCGACAGTGTAAATGTAAAAACATAAATGCAGCCCGGTTTCCTGTCTCCTTTTAAAATCTTTAAATAGCCTTTTCTTGCTCTTATGCAGCAGATCTTTGCAGAAGTCATTTGGTATTGAACAGCACTCGGGGTGTTCTGACAAAGAAATCGGTGACTGTAACAGCTTCTATTGAACCTAGTACTGTGTTTTGGCAAATGCATCTCCTTTTCTTTTGCATCTGTGAGTAAAAGGCACTTTGAGGAGGGGGAGAACATGTCTGGTTTTCACAGTCATGCAGGGTATGGAGTAACTTTGTTGGCTTTTTCTTTTTTTGCCTAACCATTTTTCCTGAGGTCTGCTTTAGGGGTGGCTGTTTATGTGAAGTCTAGTGTTCCGTAGCACTTCATTTTCAGACCTTATGGAGATGAAATGCTTGTGGTCACTGTCACTGGTTCACCACATGAAGGATGCCTAGCAGCGTGGGTGCTGTGTTGTCCGTGCAAGGAGCTCATCTAGGAAATTCTTGGAAAATCTGTACTGTTTAAAACAAACAAAATTCTAGCAACATCTTTTACATCACTGTAGCCATATGTGGCATGTGCACTCCTTCCCTTCCCCTTGATCCCTTGTGTACGTATAACATGCATTCAGCGAATGCTGTGGAGTCTGTGAACTCAGATTTTCTTTGACTTTCTCCTGCCTGTAATCTAAGGCGGCAAGAATTGTTTCTATGCAGCTTATGGAGGTTGAGGTCTGTGTTTAGTTTTAACACAACAAAAAAAAAAGCTTTCTATTCTCACTGTTTGCAAGGCATCTGAGAGAAATGTGAATCCTTTCCCCCAAGAAATTGATGTATGCAACATACTATAACTCTGAGTACCACCCAAATGGTTTATATAGCCAAGGGTTGCAGGATGTACCTGTCTGTAGCAGGTTATTGAGTAAAATTCAGGAGTTCTGGAACTGATGCAGGTTGTTTCCTGCCTGTACCCAGACTAAGAGATTTTGCAGACCATTAATTTAACGCCTCTAATTAGCTGGAAATTTCAGAAGTACTTTAGAATTGCCTCTTAGGCACCCTTGGAAATCCAGGTTAACTTCATTATGCTTTTTATGTTGAATCTAGTCCGTACTTCTGGATTGATCTTCTCATGATGGAAGTGTTAAGCAGTAGCAGTAATTGCTATGCATCTTTGAAAGGAATCATGCAACATGGATCAAATAGTATCACTCGGTTTAAATAATTCAAAATACATTCAGTAATCTTAGAATCACAGACTGGTTTGGGTTGGAAGGGACCTTAAGGATCATCTAGTTCGTGCCATGGGCAGGGACATCTTAAGGAATGCATGCTTAGTTCTGCTTGGGCTGTCTGTCTTGTCCTGCTTATCTTCTGTTCAAAGTATAGTTCTCATAGGCTTAAATCCTGCACTAATGTGCCTGGCTCCTAAACAGGACTGCCTGATATAATTTGGGTTATCCTCTTTTGGCCTGAAAGAGGTTAATTAAGGGAACAATTAGAAAAGCTCATTAAAACTGCATTTGGGTTCAGTGTAATAAGAAGTGAGCTTCCTGTGACAAGATGATTCAGAAATCATGCTGTTGTGCTTTCTCATTGACACAGTTCCCCCGTGTGAGTGCATCTATGCTGACTTGAGGCTGTGTCTTGGGCTGTGCCATTGTCACTGTTTGCATTACTGTGGTGGTTGTGGTAGAGACTGGCACCTTCTCACCCCTGAGGGCAAGGAGGAGTTCTGCAGGAATTTACAATCCATTTTACATTGCATTTCCATTTCTTGGGTCCCAGGTTTTTACAGCAGTAAAAGCATAAATCACATAAATTACTCCCATCTTGGCTTTGCGGGCAGTGTCAATACTGGAAGCCAGCACAGATGAGCCTGCAGAAGCCTTCTGAAGGTGTGAGCACCCTTGCGTATATCCGCACTGATTTTTCTGAGGCTGGTTCCTTACGAAATGGCTATGTATGTGCTAGCAAGCTTAATCCGTGCAAGCTAGTTGTATGTCCTGCTTCAGTGGATTGGGAAGCCTGTCTTTCTAAAAATGAAATCACAGCAGGCAGCAAATTGTTTGCTTGTGTAGTCAGCCCAGCCCAGCCTTGCTGTTTCTCTTCGTTCCAGTCTGAGATTGTGGGTAAGTCACATGCCTGCATCGGATAGCTCAGGGGAGGCTCTCAAGGAAAAGCAGTGGTAGATGGGCCTTTTCAGCTCGTTTACTGGGTTAGTTTACACTTCATGTTTCGGGTTGACTCATGGTTTTGGAAAAGTAACAGATTTTCTTAAGACTGCCCTTACACACAGACTGATGGGACTGCCTCACAGTGTTTTGGGTGCAGGTATCACTTTCTCATCTAACCTTGTTACCGCATCAGAGTATTGTAGAGTTGAGGAGTTAGTTGCACTACTACCTGGAAGCAGTAACATGTAGATGTGAAGCTTGCATTACTGGGTCCTTCTGCATAGTAAGACCTTAGTGGCAGTGGGATAAAGTTTCTTACTTGTGTGAAGCTGCAGTGGGGATCTTCTGGCCTCAATAGTGCTGCAAAGCTGCCCGAGGGCTCTGTGCAGTCAGGCCTGTTGAGATCAGCAGCAGGTTGGGATTGCACTGAACACTGTTAAACAAGGACTGATTTGTCCTTGACTCGGATGTTGAAAAATGCTGAGCACCAGGTGTTACAGCACAGAATTCCTGTTGCAGAATTCGTTACAGCAGAGAATTGCTCCGTGAAAGCAAGCTCAGCTCTTCCCCAGCAAGGGCTTGAGAAATGATGAAACTTTGCTCATACTGGTATTGAGCCTCAGTCCATGTGATGCTTATTGCAAATTTATATATTATCTACTCTTTTCTCTATGTAAATCGATGTTACAGTATGAAAGCTTAAAATCCAGATAGTGGTTCAACAGCCGCCTTTGAGGTTCATCTCAGTAAGCTGCGTGCCTGCTGCTGGCAGCCACTGCAAGGCACAGACACTGCTGTTTGGAATTGTGCGTTTGTATTGTGTCCGCAGGGACCCGTGTTTAGAAGGGTTAGATAAACACAATTAGGCTGCATTGCCAGCAATGATGTTCTTATTTAATGCATTAATGAGTGCAGGTGGCAGGACCTCTGAAGTGAATTAAATGCAATGCAAACTCCTGCTGTATGTAGCAGAGCCATTGTGGGTCCAAGCCACTGAATGCTGAGCCAGGTCATTTGAGAGATGAGGTGGGAGATGGGAATGAGCTTCCTATGCCTGAATGATAATTTCACACTCTTTGCAGCAGCCTTCTGAGCATTACCTTGCAGCAGAACTAGCTGGTGCAGAAGAACCAAGAGCAAGAGAGTGTGTTTTTAGAGCTGCAATAGGATGTTTCTGTGCATTTCTGTCGATAGCAGCATTAAGATGGTCACAAATACAGATTTACTTGCCACCTTTTTCTGTTACCTGGCAGCATTCAATAATGCAGCACCATTAGCATTATTGAATCTAGCACAGGCAGCGCTAGAACAACACTGCCTGTGTCCCTTCGTTTCCTTCTATAGGCAAAATGCTGGAAGCCAGCACAATTGCTGTGCTCTGCTGGCCTTTCCCACGGTGAAACCTGGTTTTTATTTCCTGCTTCTTTAACCTTAGTATCAGTGAAGTGATCCCTGGAAAGCTTGTATTGATTGCACATGATTGTCTAATTAAAGTGCAATAAGAAGAATTGCAGAGCACTCGCTCTTACAGCCCTGTGCCTATTGTAGATGCTATAAATTAGAAAGCTTTCTGTGCAAATATGGAAAATGTCAGTGCTTATTTCCTTTTGAATTTCCCAGCATCTCCTGAAGGCCACACTTGGAGATGTGTGATATTTTTTTATTGTTTTTCCCTAAATAACAATTGGAAAGAAGTGTTATTTAGAGAAGAAACGAGGCCCTGTAGGCTTGCAGGGGCCCTGTTCTGACCCTGCTAGCTATAACCCATGTTGTCTAAAGGGAGGCACTCGTAAATGAATGTATTTTAATCTGAAACCTGCTAGATGATCCTTTAGCATCATGTGCAGAGATATAAATGGGTATTAGTTATACAATATGTAGTGGCCAGTCTTTAAATAGTGCTGTCTGGTCTTACCTGGAGGCTGTTTGTTGCTCTGTCTGGATTTTATGGCTCTGGTACTCAGATGTTGTTTGTGGTTTAATACTTTCTAGTAACTTGTATCTTTCTGAGTTATGTGCAGCGAGCTAATAAAAGATGAATCCTAGTCCTTGGTATAGCAGGAACCCAAGAGTTTGTCACTATAGTTCTGCATGTTGCTGCATTGTTGATTGAATACATGGCCTTGGGGAAATCACTTAACTTACTCAAACCTTCAGCTTGCATCTAATCACTAGGTGATACATGACACTATGATACAGTTACAGAGATTTATGAATGATCAGTGATTCTGCCCAGGACACTGAGCAGAAAGATGCTATAGAGAATGGTGGACTTCTGTGCTGTGAATGATTGAATGAATTAATGATTCACCAGTTGCATACAAAACCACTTAAATATGTTTTCATTATCATGTGTGAAATTGACTTTTCCCTTTCTTTCCCTTACAGATGTACTTTCCGATTTCCTAGCACGGTTATAAAGATCCAGTTCACATCTTTATACCATAAAGAGGAAGCAAAAGAGGAAGCCTCATCACCTCCCCTTCGGCCACTTTACCCTCAAATATCGCCTCTGAAGATCCACATCCCGGAGCCGGATCTCCGGAGCGTGGTCAGTCCCCTCCCATCCCCCACAGGCACTATCAGGTAAGATGTTAACTATCCAGAGTGTGTTCTCTGACATCAGTCTGTCAGCCCTCTTTTGTTTGGTACACTTAGTGCATGAAATGCCCCATTAAAAATAGCTAGTTAAATATCTGCTGGTCAGAATGATGGAAGACTGCTAAAAAGTGTGTTATGGTGGCTTGAAGTAGGGCACAAGGGTTTTGTTTAAGAGCTTGCAGGGTTCAGGAGGGAACCTAAGTGTTAGTTTCACACTATAGAGTTACTAGTCTATCTTTGGCAATGGAATTAGAAATATCTATCAAGAGCTACCTATATGCCTGGAGAAAAGAAAGCAGGCAAATACTTTCTATGTTAGGACCGCCTGTTTTATTTTTATCTCAGTAATATTCTGTTGTTGCTGGGTGGTGCTGGTGTTATCTGAAGTTAGGGACAAGGGTGGCCATTGGCACGTGGTTTCCTGGGAATAGAAGGAAATGGGGGTAGGATGCTGACCATGTACTATGGGGCTGTAGCAATCTGAATGTACATCTGTGTGAGCATCCTGTTTTGTAAATTATCTGATTCATGAATGTGCAGTAGAAATAACCTGACCATTGAGTTGCTGTCTGGAATATTTTCTTTCTCTTCCTCAGCAAAAAAATTGATGTTATGGAGTTGCAGTTTAATCTCTTTTAAAATTAAAGCTGCTACTTGAAGTGTAATACGTTTTATAAAGTAAAGTAGACTCATGGTATAGGATAATGCGTTAGAGTTTTAAAACGTGCGGGCCTCAGAATAGCCAGAGTGTACCTGGTAACAGTAATAGCCTTTGGTTTGTTTTGTTGTCTGGACATCTGTAAAAAGATACAACAGACAAACATCTTCTGACAGCACTAATTCAGTTGAATAGTATTCAAATTTATGTGGCTGAAAACAACTTCAGTGTCACAATGAAGCCAGTTTGGGTTTGCATAGATCTGCAGGCGTTTGCTTGTTTGGGTTTTTCCGCCGGTCTTGCAGAGCTGCACAGATGTGCAGTGCAGATATTCTAGAAAGAGGGGGCTGGAGGTAGCTGTGGTTTTAGTCCTCTGTTCAGGCACTGCTTTTAGTTTATATTTAACCTTCTCTTTTTAGATGAAGCTTGTTGCTGGGAGGGGAGGGGGATGGTTTCTTAGCCAACATATGGTAGTTAGTTTCCATTCAGTCATCTTGCGCAAAGCAGCACAGTGTGGTTTCTGTTACTAACAGAGGCTGTATCTTTTGACTCTGGCATATGCCTGCAACTGATATTTGACTCCCCGAGAATGTTTCTTTTGCATAAGGAGAAAGTGGAAATGGTAGTGTTGAATTGTGCTCAGCCCCTAACGGAGTGTTTACTAAGGATGATTAATGATTGCATCCGTTTGTCTTGAGCAGAAGCTAATCCAGCCAAGTCTTCAGAAAACCTCAAAAGACATCTGAGGTTTCACTTGCCAAACCCCTTTCATTTCCGAGTTCCTCTTGCAGAGGAGGGGCTGAGACATTTGTAAACATCCCTGCTCAGCCCCTTCAACCTTCCTCTCTCCCCCAGCAGGGTCTCGCAGCTCTCTCATACCCTGTGGGCCAGGCGTTGGGAAGCGATTTGGGTGTTTCTGCCCGAGAAAGGGAATGCTCTCCAGGGAATATGTAGCTATGCTCTCTGGCTTTCAGGACAGCTCTCTACCCTCTTGGTGGCTTTGCAGTGGTGGGTGAGGCTGGCACAGTGTCCTCTCCCCCTTCCCAAGGGAAGGGCTGGGAGAGCTGGGGGGGGGGCTCAGCCTAGGACCCGTACTCCCATGGTTGGCTTTGGGAGGAGGCTTCATGAGCTGGGCTCTCCTCCCTCTCCCCCTTCTAGTATTTACTTTCCTAATTTGGTGCGTTTGCCTCGCTCCTCCCTGATTGGCCCATGGAAAATTATTGCAGTTTGGAAATCCTGGGCAGGGTGAAATTTCCTTTTTGGAAAGCTGCTCCTGGCCCCTTTTCCTGCCTCCGCCCCAGTGCGCGGCAGGGTCTGTACCTGCGCTCCCGCTGCCAGCTCCAGCCCTGCCCTCCTGACCCCCAGCCCTGCTCTGCTCTGCCTCCCTATTTACATTGCAGCTTGATGCCCTGCAGGTTCCCCCCCCCCACAAGCTTCTGAGGGGGGGGTTTCCAGCCTATTTATTTTCCCTCTGCAAAGTGCACCGCCTAGAGAGGGAATGAGCTTTACTTAAACAAAACCAAGCCGGCCACCCTCAGCAGCTTTGCAAAGCAAGACTCCTGCTTACTCCTAGGGAGAAATGTGTCCACTGTTTTCTTAGCTAAGGTGTTTTCTCTGCAGGAGGGGCCATATGTAGATGTGGTTTGAATGCTGTTGTACAGCTTTAAGGGAAAATGTTGGCTGGCAGTGTGCTGTGAGGCTTACACACAGGCATGGCTTATTTCTTCCTGCTTTGAGTTCAAAATTTCTCTTAAAAGAAGTCAGACTTGCATGTTCCAAAAAGGAAGAGGCCACTGTGGTTGTAAGAAATTGGTAGAAGCAGCCTGCCATTTTACACACCATAAGAAAGGGCAGAGTAGCGCCAAATCTCAGTAGATTCAAGGCATTGAAAAGCATGCATACTTTGGTTAAATTCAGCTCTGCCTGTTGGGACATATAAATGATTCACAATTTGAGGAGTTAAGGGAACAATCTTTTGATACATGGCTTTAAGGTTCTGCAGCTTGCATGTGAAGGATCCTCTCTGGGTGACACTGATGACATGAAGTTCCACACCTATGCTACCTTGCTTTGCCAGGTTTTGCTGTAGGCCCACAATATCGACTTGAATGGGACTCCATATGTGTGTTGCAGTTTAAGTCCCCAGAGCAGCTCGTGCTTGGATTATAAAGAGATCCACAGAGACAAGGTGTCATGTAGGAGCTTATTCCTGGTCGCAAAGTCATGCTGAGTTGGAATTTAGATTTACAGTGTTTAGTTTTCCTTTTATTATCTTCCAATTGGTGTTAATGACCCTGGAGTAATAACTCAGTTTTCCACATAGCATCTCTCTCCAGTGCTGCCCCTCAGAGTTGGGGTTTTTTAGTATTTATGAAAATAAAATAATTCCTCTGTGCATGCTTCCCTATTCTAAACAGCAGTCATGTTCTCACAGATATATATATATATATGTATTTAAAAAGCTACAACAAAGAAATACTAAATGCTGTACTATGGAGGTCAGTATCATTATTCATATTTTACAGCTGCTGCTTCTGGCTTATCTCTGTTCCAGAATGACTGTGGGCTTGAACACTTTGTCTTGTGCTTGTTTGGTTTTTTTTCTCTGGAAGGGCATGGATAGTTAGCTCACATACAATCTTTATCAGTAAAAGAAGTAATCCTAACATGTAGGAGGAAGAGCCCTTAGAGCCCTGTGAGAACCACTGCTTGAGAAGTGTCTGGTGAGGTTCTGTGGTAATAGCTACACTGGTACATGTTCATGTGTGCACCCAAATTTGTATTTTAATTGTTAGTACTTAATGTGTCTGCCCGTGTTCGCCCATTACTGGAAGGGTCGATATGTAGTTTACAATGAAATTAATGGTATGAATAATGAAAGTTCAGCTGGCATCCTTCTGCTCTTTTGTCTTATAAGCTTGATTAGTAAACCAGAAGATGTGAGCTGAATTGCCATGGTTTCATAAGCTATATTCTTTAAACCTTATTTCATTTTTTCCTCACTTCAACTAGGCAAAATTAGTTCAGTAATGTATTGCATGCTCTGATAGTGGATTACTTGGTGTTAACTGCAGTTATCTTGGCTTAGCCACCAACTTGTTTTGTGGCCTTTAACAGGTCATTTAAATTCATTGCCTGATTTTTATGCATCTATAGTGTAATTACTTTTTTCCAAAAGTGTGTAGTAGATAAATTCTGTACTGAGCTTTTATTCTGTAAAGCATGACAGAAGACTGTGTGTGAGCCATGTTATGGTAGATCTGCAAATGCTGGCTCTGTTTTGATTCAGACTTGGCTTGGGAAAAGGGAGTGCTTTTTAATAGGCTCTAGGACAGCCGTACAACACTGCTTCAAAACACTTGGGATTTAATCTGAACTTGCACATTTCCTTTGAAGGTATGTAGTGGGAAGCTGAATGAACCCTTAGTTCAGTGGATGCATTCACTCACTGGAACAGGATGCATAGGTATTGCCTGCTCAGTTTCATTCAGGCTTTCCTTCTTCCTATAGCATTATTAGCTATTTAACTGCAAAGCCCATGAAGAGCTCCAAGGCAGGTTTTTTGCAGGCTCTTTTGCATTGTCTGGGTTATACATTACTTCCTGCATTCGTGCAGAATACACAGCTCGGGTAACTCCCACAGTTGGACAGCCCAGTGATTATTTTTAATCACCCTTGTCTCCAAACCACAAGCCAACTAAGTGTGATGCATATACATCATGTAAGAAAGAGCAGCAATCTATACTGGATTTGGGAGTTCCTACGCATGTTTATTTCAGATAATGGACCATGTGCTAGAAGAGATGTGCCAAGCCATGTGCTGGAGGAAGACTTGCAGATGTCACCAGCTACACAAGCACTTCCCCTTACCAGTATAAAATGTTCACTGAATCCACGGTCAGAGTGAGCTCACTTCCTTTTGAAGAGAGGAACCACTGGAGCACGGACAAGTAACAAGAAATTCAACTACTGTGGATAGCTAACTTTCCCTCACTATGGCTTGTTCGACAGCTTTGGGTTTGTTTCAGTGTTAAGCAGGCAGGGTAGCGCTCAGATTTCTCCTTTCACATCAAAATCCAGCTTGGTTTGGCAGTCTCACCACTTGTGATTGTTTCTGAAACCTGTCTGAAACACGCAACATGCGAGGACTTGCCTTCCTTTGAGTTACAATTTTGGGGCTAGGCCGGGGAGGGAAAGAGCAGCAGAGAATTCTCACCCATTATTGCTGATTGGTGTATCGTGGAAATGCTTGTTTTGCAAGCTGAAGTGGTGTACTTTGACCTGATTCTTGCTTATTGCACATAAAAAGCGTCCCTGTATCTTTTGGTGCCCCTTTTTGCAGGCTCATGAAATGCAATATAGAGGTAGTCTGAGGTTTGTGGCGTTTCTCTAGCCATAGTCCTTCTGTGCCTGGTAACACACTTTGAACTTGCATTTGAGGAGGAGACTGGCTAAGATGTTAAGAAATGGGGATTCTCCCTTTATATTCCATAGGGGCTTTAAAAAATTGCCTATTCAGACAGGAATCTGTGTACTGGCAGTGTTGCTGTGCTTGTAACTCCTACCACTGCTGAGTGTCTTGTACCTGCTTCACAAATGTGTACTTGGGCATTTTTCAAAGACAGTGCCCATGTACCTACCATATCCTAACCCACAACCTTGAAAAGATGGATTTTTCCTCTTCAGCAATGCAGATTCCACATCAGGGGACCAATTTTATGTGGGATCCCAGGTTATCTTTCCTCTTTGTCATAAAGAGGATAGGTGCTTTATCTAGCTTGATCCTTACAGGTATCTTTCTTATGGAAAAGAATGAAATTAAGTAATAGAGCAACTTTCCTGCATTCTTCTACTGCCTCTCCTTCTGGGGAAATTGGCACCAGAGTTTGAGAGTGGTTTTGTTCCCATCGTGTTCATAGACTTGTAATATGACCATAAATAAATTATTTAACCACTTGTTGCTTCGTTATTTTATGTTGATTTTCCCCCCAGTCCATAAAATGTGGCTTGTATTGAGAGTGTCTGGAGATCTTTACATGTGAATCTCTCTGTGCTCGGGCAACAGATCCCTCTAGCGCGGTATTCTGCCTCAGACAAGTATATTTGGGGTAGCGTAAGAACACAGAAAAGACAGAGTAATGCAAACTTATGTGCAGTCTGCCTCCACCATTTTCTTGGATCAAGGATTGCCTTAGAGCAGGGACTTCCTGACCATCTGTTTAATAAAGCCCCTGATGGATTTCTTGTCTTCCTTCTTTCCCCAAGAACTTGTATAATAGCCTTCTGTATTCACAAAAGCCTTTTAGCATCAGCCCTGTCTTACAGCATGTTATTCCACATGGTGTACATAGAAGCACTTTCTCTTGTTTTGGACATGCTACTTTGCTTCATTTTGTGTTCACCATCTCTTTTATCAGAAGAGGTCAGGAGCTGAACACCTCTCTTGGCTTTGTTTTTATAAGCTCTGCCACCTTGTGCCTCAGTTTCTGTCTTAAAACTGTTTCCTGTATGGAATCTGTTCTGTATCTCTGCTGATCCTAGTGATCACCATAAGTACCTTCTCTGGATCTGCTGTATCCTTTTTTATTGATATGAGAAGAGACAAGCAACACAGTGTCCTCAGTGTGGATACACCATGCACACAGCAGTACATCCCATTTTTCATTCTTTAGTTAAAGCAGACTTCTGCTGGAAGGTCCAAAATCAAGGCAGTAAGTTGTACCTATTCTCCAGCAGCTGGCATTTAAAGATTTAATTGTTGTTGCTAGAAAGTGCTGTGAACTTAAAGAGGCTGGATTCTTGTTGGCAGGAGTTGAAAGTGAATCATGATGCTACAAAGACTTGTTATGTTCTCACTAGCCAGAAATTAAACCCTGTGTTTAAAAGGCATTCTGCCCGTTATATGGGTGAATGTATTGCAGACGCTGTGTTCAGCCCTCATCTTTCTGGCCTTCCAGTTGAGGAAGAGTTAAGGATTAAATGGAAAACATGCTGCAAAGGACCGATGTGATTCAGCATGTGATTGTAGTCAGCTTCTAAAGCTGAGTCTCAGCATGGTATTTGGGGAACTGTGGCTCAATGGCTGCCTGCAGTCAGTGCTTCAAGTTGAGATGCTGAATCCTCAGTGGGTACCAGAGATCTCTGGAAATTGAGGCATTAACCATGATGCCACCGGATTAAGACTGGAGGTAACTGCAGCAGGTTTGCTTACATGCTCTGTGTGTATTTCAGTGGTATAAAACACTTGCTTCCTCTCCAAAATGCTCTGATGAGCTTAACCCAAATTAGCTTGGATTGCTTGTAAGCTAAGGTTGGCTGCACGGACAGTAAGCATGGATCACAGTATAAGTTAGGATGTCGGAGAGCTGGGGCAATTGCAGACCTAGCTATGCTTTTAGGTTGTAGTATCAAAATAGAACAAGTTATTGCCAACTATTGATGCACTACTAACGTCCATCACATTGTAATCACTGTCCCCACACTTGATTTTTGGTTTATAGATCAAACAGGTGTTTGCAGGGAAAAGTCTTTTTGTTCCATAATATTTTTGAAGGGGGCGTGAGTGCATGCAAGCATCCCCAGCCAGCCCCCAGATCTGGGTGGCGAGGAGAATTCCAGGAACTCCAGGAAACTGATGTCACTGCATTGTGTTTGCTTGTTTTCTTTTGACTGCACTAATGTTTAATTTTAACTTAACCCTCAGAGGGGTATTTTTAGTAAAACTGTTTCTTCACTCCTCCTGTCCCATGTTGGGGACAGGGGGGATCAGGACAGATTGTATCTCCTTGTTTTTGTTGAGTATTCAGCTCTTTCTCCCTTCCTTCTAAAGAGCAGCTCCGATGATTGACTGAGAGCTTGAACACTTAACAGCATGTGTTACCCTGTTCGTGGTGGTTGTTCTGTGCCCATGTCTCTTGATTTGATCATTGATCCAGGCTGAAAGGAAGCAGGTCTACCTGGACAAAAGTGCTTTATTCTGATAAAAGAATAATACCTCTTCCATATCTTCAGATACTGCTGTGGGTGTCCCAAGTGATAGCTGCTTCTTTAGGGCACTATCATGTTCTTCAGTGACTATCTACTGGGAGAGGCTTAAAGTTAACAGCACTTCAGGTTGGAGGGGCTTTGTCAGCACTCAGGAGAATCACAGCCCTGCAGGGTGAGGGGTTTTTCCCTTTGGTTTTTCTAATTAAAAAAAAAGGCAAGAGATCATAGATCATGCTTAAAACTCATTATCAGACTCAGAAGCTAAGATTTGAACAGTAAGAACTGAACTACTTGCTCTGCTGATCTTGAAGAAACAAATCAGTTTTTGTATCTGAACTGCATGGGATAATCTTCGAAGCCATGCTAGTTTATTAAAAACTTAAAGAAACACAGCTCTTTGCAGAGCATGGATTTACTGGAGAGTTTCTCTTCCATATCTTTGACCTGAGTTTTGGCTGCTGTCTCTGTGGTTTGTTGTTCATGTATTTCTGCAGACGAAGGAGAAAATGGGACAGCTCTGTTTCATCCTGTTCCATTCCTAGTCCGCGTGTTACAATAATTGCTTGGGTGCCAAACACAAAGATAAAAAGAATGGCTGTGTTGTTGGTTTGTCATTGTTTCATGTATGAAAATGGCTTTCATTTGTAATTACGTACACTTTATAAGAAGCATGTATGTAGAGAAGCTATTGAAAAATGACAGCAGAATAATTAAATTCACACTAGCTCCCATGTGAATACTAAGACATCAGGAGTGTCTTCTGTGGTTTAGCATTAGCCACTTCCAAAGCAGGCTCTGAGCGTGGAATAGCAAACTTTGATTCATTTTCCTGCACAAACAGGTTCTGATTTTTGAAAGACATTTTGAAATGCCTTTATCTCTGGCAAAGAGAGATTTATATACGTACGGGCTCATCGACATTAGATATCGTGCATCTCCTGCTGTGCTTCTGCATCACCCATTCATGCCAAAGACTATTGCTGAAAGGGTTACTGGGTGCCGTGCCACACTTTGCATGGCTCTACTATAAGGAAAATGGGTTTCCTGTTGAAGGGTTTGTTGTGGCTGGATATTTCTGCTGCCTTTTCTTCCTCCTCTGGCCCCCCCATCCTGTAACTCACTTTGAAAAGAAACCAGTCTGGGTTGTGCTGAGCTCAGCACTGCAGCCATTTGCAAAGACACCACAAAGAGAAGCAGTATTTCTCTGTTTATAGGCTTGACTGTGGTAGGAAATGGTCAGTCCTTACACTGTCAGATTGCTTATATGCCGAAGGTATTGCCCATTGAGCAAATAAGGGCTGTCTCACAGTTTCCTCTCTCTGTGCATGTGTATGTGCATGGGGGGAAGCTATTTAGACAGTCACCTTTTGGAGGAAGGGATCATATTCTGCTTTTTCATACAGCATTCAGTGGTGCTCTAATGAGTGTCAGTTACTGCATTGATTTGTGTCAGGGTTAGCGCTGCTATTGGGTTTTTGACTGATAAGAGGATTGTCTATGCCACTTTTACTGAATCCTAGTTCCCAGCTGCGGGCTTCAATTTGCATCTTTTCATACCATTTGAACTGCTTGTTTTGCTATGTAAATCTTCTGTGTATTGTTTTGCTTTCTTGTTCTGTATTTCTCTGCTCTTACGTAGGCGACATGTAATCCTGGGATTTGGCTCTGCGTTGTGCTGCTTTGGTGTTTTACCCCTCGACGCTGGACAGCACAGGACAGAAAAAGGGAACGTCAGATTCCCAGACTCGTTCCTGTCCTCCCATCCTTTCAAGCCAGCAAATCAAGGATGTGTGATCCCTAGACAAGCCCTTCTGATTAGTTCTCATCTTGTAGCGCTCACTTCTGTCTGCCTGAGTGGTGCTGCAAATTATAGCCACCTTTCATTTGTTTGTGGCTTTTTATGAGCTCTGGCAGGGCTTCGCTGCTCGGTTGTTGTTCCTGTAATGCCATCTTGTGGTGGCCCTGCCACTCTGAATGTCTTCCCAACGCTAGCCAGAGCTGGAAAGTGAGCTGCCCTCTGTGTTGTATGCTGTTGGGAGAGTTTGCATCTCCCTTCTTCCAGCTTTGTGTGCTGGTGGACTAAGGAAATATCTGTCTCCAGCTGTGTGGCAGTGATCAGGGTGTGATCTTCTGAAGCTCAGGTGGTGTGTTAGGGACCTTCCTGACAGATGCCTGCACTGAGTGCTTCAACTACAGTACTGCAAAAGAACTTTGCCTGTGTCTGTTAAGAGGGTTGACTAAATACTACTTGTGTTATAAGGAGAGTGGTGTGTTGTTCATTTACAGGTTATAATAGCAAGCTATTTGTTTAGTTTACGTACTCATCCCTGATGCAGTGTGTGTTAAGTTCCACATAGTTTGAAGTGCTTCTGTAAACACAGAAGAATTGTTTAATACTTTGAGACTCTGCTGTCTTACGACTGCAGAAAGTGTATGGTGGGAGGGGTGTCCGGACTTTGTAGGAATTCCAGTTTTATCTCTGACTTTATTTTCTCAGTCTGTCTGGGCTTTGGATAAGCCACAGGGATAAAAATAAGTCCAGTACATACCTACTTCTGAGTGACCTGGGAGCTTTACTGTACCTTAGAATAAGAACTCTGTGTCTTGTTAATAAATGAAGTAACAACTCTATTTTCTTCTTGCTTCCCCAGTGTTCCCAACTCCTGCCCGGCCAGTCCACGTGGTGCTGGATCCTCAGGATATCGTTTTGTTCACAACATTACCTCGGATCTGCAGCTGGCAGCAGAGTATGCTGCAAAAGCAGCATCAGAACAGCAGGCAGATGCATCTGGCGGGGACAGCCCAAAGGTTCAAAGCAACATTACTTACCCAGCAGTACTCATTGGGAGGCTTATTAAGATCTGGCGTTTGTTGCTAGTGTTGCATATAGTTAAAGGGGGTCTAAGGGTGCTGTATACAGTATCCTTCAGGTTTTTGAGACCATGCCTTCAAAACAGTGTCTTACTAGTGGTAGGGGATCAATCTGCTTCCTTAGCTGCCTAAAATGTATGCAAGTCATTCATTAAAATGGTTAAGCAAGAAGAATTTCTTTTGCCTGTTTGATAAATCAAGAACCCATAAAGAGCTGCATTAAAATCCAGAATTTTGGTTTTGCCTTTTAATTAATGGTATTTTGCAAAACACAGTTGGAGGAAGGGGAAGCAGAGGAAGAAACCAGATCCTTGCCATGAGAAATCTATAGTCTGACTTTAAAACAAACATGCAGGCCTGTTAAGCAAGCATTAGATGAGGAGAGTAGCAAATGGAATTTAGATTAAAAAGTAACTTAG